>NC_046156.1:125851954-126209454 GCF_011064425.1 Rattus rattus | reverse complement strand
GGCATTCTCCATGGTATGTTACATGTCTTCTATATCTGTGAACCGGAAGTACCTTCCCATAAGGTCTGAGGTCCAGAGCTAGTGTTCAGCTTCTCAGCTCGTTAGTCATTCATGGAGAAGACAGCCCATGTTTTGTATCAAATGATGTTTTAAACAGTTGATACTATGTGGTCAGAGCATTTGACCTCAGCCCTTGAGGAATTTGCAGTTTAGAGGCTGCCAAGCTCAACCATGGCAGCACCCACAAAACTCCCTCAAGACATGGAAAGATGGTTGGCCAAGGGAGCATAGGGTCCACCCACTGTGTACAACCAGGAATTGACCTGTTCTACTGAAGTGTGACAGTGTATGTACATGCACATATATGTGTGTGTGTGTCTATGCCCATGCAGATTAATGTGAATAATCTCACAGATGAGAGGGAGACAGAGAGAGAGAGAGAGAGAGAGAGAGAGAGAGAGAGAGAGAGAGAGAGAGAGAGAGAGAGAGAGAAATCTTCTTAAACACTCAGGAATTTTCGAAACTTTCTAAAATGTTCTTTGGATTAACAATGGAAAATCTTATTGACCCTTAACTTAGGAGAGTTTCCTTAGCTTCCCTATCCTGTAAAATATTTTCATTCAGCCATAATGCAGGATTGAAGCAAGACCATTACAGTGGTGGCCACCACATGTGATCTGCTCTGTGAATGTGAAAGCAAAGATCTCACCCTTCCTAGAAGAAAAGTCTTTCAGTGGCTCTTTGACTAGCACATTCTTAGCTAATGCTGGGCATGGTCATAGTTTGTGGCTTGACTATTTCATAATACATAATAATATTATTTGTATACAAAATTTATATTATTGTATACAAAATAATATTTTAAGAGAAACAAAAAATATCTTGTCTATGATTCTGTTTTGAATGGGAATATCAAATTGAAGCTCTCTAAGGCATTAAATTTGGAGGTAGGAGAACGTTGTGTGGTGTATGTTGGCTGGAAGACTAAACACTTCAGGATAACATCAATATATAATTTGTTGCCTACAAATATTATTGGCATAAATAATTCATGTTGTTGCTTTGCCTTCAGTTGGTTAGCAGTGTCTTTGTCCTTTTTTATCAGTCACGATGCCATTGCAATCTTGTTCATTGTGTTTAAAGAATACTCGGGGAAATGGTTCAATTGTGTGTCTGGATGGTTTAATGTATTTATTCATTTAGTCAGATGTGATGAAGCAGAGAGTGTTTAATATGCATGTCTACAGTGTACTAGCGCCTGGAAATTAATTACAGGCAGTATTATTCTCTTTCATTCTCAGAAAAACTGTAGTTTTTTTTTTTCAAAATGCTACCATTTTGTACATTTAATTACAATTTTCTTGAAGCTTTTCAATGGACTTTGAAGACTCCTGAGCATTTGAGCTGCTAATGGGAAACCTTTGGTTACTTAAATGGACTACCTCAAATGAAATTTGAGTTGCTCTAAAGTGAAATACAAAATAGGTTTCCTATGCGTGGAGGAGATCCTTTCAGAGAGTGTTAACTGCTGTGACATAAACTTACATCTGTGTCTGTGTCACTCCATGCAGTACCCATGGTTTTGGCCTTGAAAACACTTCTGAGAGGTTTTTAAGAAACTATTTATAAAGATTAGACTTGATTGCACCCAGCCATTTCGCATCTGTGGACTTTGAAGACGCCTGAGTATTACCGTGTAGTACACATGGTTTTGGCCTTGGAAATGCTTGCTTCAGTGGCTTGGTTCAACCTTTCCCTACCTCATGGATCTCTGATGGGTCCAGTGCCTTCTCTGGCCACTCTACAGCTAGTACCCCCCTTGTAATAATCACCTTCTTGTATCACTTTCTTCCAAAAGAAACTCCAGTTCCTTCCCACTAGCTGGTCTCTGTTTGCAGTTACCTTTCATGGGGAAATGCAAGTAGTTCATGCATAAGTGTGCATGATTGGTGTCTAAGAAAACCAGAGCCTACTAGTAGTTACTGCAGTTAAAAAACAAAACAAACAAAACCAAACATTTTATCCAGCACAATTGTACCAGGGAAATGAACCTCAGGGATAAACTAGGCTTAGGCTGCACACAAAAAGGAAGGGAAGATATTTAATCAAAGAGCAGAGGTCTAATGAGGTAATAAGTGTCTTGTTAAGTTGCCTAAGAGGATACTTGCTGGAGGCAGCCTCTGGTGGTCAGATGGTCCTTGGAGGATGTCAGAGGATGAGGAGAGTCATTGAATAGTAAGGGGAAAGGATTCTACTAAGCCAATTCATGCTAGTTCTGTGGTAAAATGTCAGATACTCAAGTCCAGAGTGGAGAAAGAGAATTGAGACCCCATCTACAGTTTAGTTGAGGAGAGCTTGATAGTAAGCGTGATCTTTGCAAGAGAGGGGGCACATTTTCAATGTGAAAACCCAATTCTAAATGAAGTTCTTAACGGAGATGGTTTTCAGGGAGAACCATAAACAATGAAAGCAGCTCACAAGAGTGCAGGCAGCTACTGGATATAAAGCTCATGGTTTTATATCCTGGAGAACCTTACTTACTCACTACAAGCCTGGCATAAGGACTGAGAGCTTAGCATATGCATATCAAGATTTTGTATACTTTTCCACCATGGCTCCTTTTCATGCCAGAAGGGTTTTTGCAACCCCAGGTGTCTACACATACAAAGTAGGTATATAAATCATCTGTATGGACAATCAATCATAAAGAACTTTATTTCAAAACAATTATTGGTATGCATATGATAGTACTATATTTTAGTAATTAGAGGAAATGTGCATATTAATGAGATGGGTTTCTATATTCATTTTTACATAAAGAATGAAATCATAGCTAAATTTTATTGCAAGACTAGAGCATCTTCACCTTTTTTTCCCCCCCAAATTGACTAATACATCAATGTGTGTGTGGTAAGGGTATCTGCTTAGGTGTGTTCATGTGTGTGGAAAGGTACATTTTCATGTCTGTGAGTACACGTGGAAGACAAAGGTCAACAATGGGTGTTTCTGAGACCATTCTCTATTTTAGGTGTTGACGGTCTCTCACTGGTCTTGTATTGGATCCATCCAGTGGGCTTGCCAACCAATGAGCTTTGTGGATCTGTCTTTTTTTTAGCCTACCACTACTCCAACTAGGGTTACAAATGCACCACCACTGTGCCCGACTTTGAAGTGCAAGCTGAGACCTAAATTCAGGTCCCCATGCTTGTGAAACAGGCAATTTACTGAGTCCACCATCTTTCCAAACATGATATTTTAACTTTCAGCTATAAATCCTAAGACTGCTACTTCACATAAATATGCAGAAAAACTGTGGTTTTGTGAAGAGAGTGCGTTTAGAGCCATTTCAGAAATTGTTGGACATTCTGCCCTAATCTCAAGGAAATTCATTTAATAATTCTTCATGACACTTCTCTGCAGTTGAAACAGCAATTTTTAAAATCGATCAGCCTAATACAGTATAGTCCAAAAATACATAAATTTGATACATGCTGAAGAAAGGTAGTAGGAAAATATCAAATATTGTTTTTCATAATTAAATTGATATGTCTCTAGAAGAGCAGAAAACTATTGTTTAAGGTGAAATGTGTACCATACAGTACTCTCAGATTTAAGTTGAAGGATTCCAGGCAGGATTCTAGTTGCATGGTGTGATGGCTTGCCTGGTGCAAAATGGGTATGTTGTGTATTCAGAACCAAGGCTTCAGTGAAATCACACTGTACACCACACCATGTGCAAGCACTTCAAGAATTGCCTTGGATCCATTAGCCATTTGAGTTTGAGATAATTTCTGGTGATTAAGCATTCTGAATCCTTTTTGCTATTGTCAAGCTTTTGAGACCCCTCCTCATTTAGCTCAGCAATCCTAGATGTAGTTATGACCCACGGTTTATGAAATTAGGTATTAGATAAAATTAATCGAGTTCACAGATGAAGAATATGACAGAGAGAGCTTGGAGAACTTTGCTTTCTTCCCTTTCCTACCTTTAAAAAATGATTTATTTATTACTTTATGTATATGGGTGCACTGTCGTTGTCTTCAGACATCAGAAGAGAGCATCAGATCCCATTACAGATGGTTGTGAGCCACCATGTGATTGCTGGGAACTGAACTCAGGACTCTTGGGAGAGCATTTAGTGATATTTTAATAGACACCGGCCAAGCCATCGCTCCAGCCCCCTCCCTTTCCTACTTAATGTGAGTAAGAATTTACCTTTATTTTTCTTAGTCTATATCGAGGATGTCGTCATTAGATAATCTATAGCCCTCGAGGTATAGAGGGTGCCGATGACTATCATAAAAGCTTGAAGTCTCTGGAATTAGAAACCTGGGGACAGAATATTTTGTGCCACTGCTAGATCATCAAAGCTTTGAGGTGCCTTTGTAGAAAGATTGAGCTTGCCAGAAAGTGAACCTATAGCATTTAGCTCACGGAGAGATACACACATCCCACTCAGGGCTATCTGCACTCTGTGTCTGGCTCCTTTTTGGCCTTGGCACCCTGCCCTGTTAAACTAAGCATCCTCTTTTTCCATATCTTATTTCAGCTTGGAAAGTGTTGGTCCTGTTCTCTCAGGACCTGCTGAGCCAGGCACTCCAGTGCTCTACTGAACAAAGCTGGATAAAGAGTGCAGCCCTGCAGTCGTGCCTTGGCTGGCTATCTGAGAACCTCTTGGCACCACGCCACACGGTATAGATTCTATATTCCCCAGTGAGTCATTCTACCCCATGGGGTGGCTACTATTGTAAAGGCAAGGTGGTCTGATTTAAAAAACAAAAACAAAACAAAAAACAAAAACAAAAAAAACAAAAACAAAATAACAAAACAAAAACAAAAGCTCCCTTTTATTTACACCCTGAATAATTTTTAAATTCATGTTTTTTATAAAAGCGCTTGCTAAGAAATATAACGGGATTCATCTGTACTAGACTTTTCTTCACTAGAAAAAATTCAAGTATACTGAAAATGACATTTTCTACATCTAGACTTCTCATTATAAGAAAAGTACACAGAGAGTGGAATGGAATGATTTTGGAGTTTGCATTGGCCAGGCTGTTCTGAACAGATTCTGGGTGAGAATAGTCCAACATAATGTTTTGGGGGAACAGAAGGAAGCCAATTTGACTGAAGCTGAAAGGATTTTTCAGCTTGGGAGACATCAGCTTCTGGTGCCTTCACAAAGACCAGATGATGGGAGAACTGTCAAGGCAGCCTATCATTCTTCCCAGGTTGTTTTTCCAAACTTCTGTTTGGTTTGCTTTGTGTGAAATGTCCTTCTTAGGCCCAGTTTTTCCCATGAAAGCATCCAGATTGCACAACAGAATTAGCGTCGACGCTTGGCACATCTCAGAAGTGTGAGAGAAAGGGCCAGATTCTAGTCAGCAAAGCATAGTAGTGAGGGTAGAGAGAGCCCCAAACAAGCGGTGCAGTCAGAGAAGAGCATAGTCTATCTGTGTCTAGTTGATCGAGTAGGGTCTGCCTGCTTCAGACACTCCGCCCTATACTGGGAGATGCTAATAGGAAGGCAAGAACAGGAGAAGCTTGTGAACACCCCTCCCTCCGTGTAGCAGTAGCTGTCTTGAAACTCTTTAATCCTCCCCCTACCTACTACATATTGGGATGTACAACCCAAGCAATGAACACCAGATTCTTGTCCTCTTTAATGCCTCTGAGAATTGAACATAGTATTGAATCTAGGCTTCTTCTTGTAGTTAGTTTTACAGAAGGAGGGGTTGGGGACGAGTGTGGTATGCACTAGTGCCCAGCCAACCATGCTTGGGATTCAGCTCCTGCTGGGTTTTACTTTAAGATTTCCATTTCTATGTGTCAGGAAACCTTGTTTAAATGAATGTTGGTTATTATATCCCTGGTGTCCTTCACAAAACTGAACCCCTGGAGGCCGAGAATTTTGATCATGGTTGTCTTGTAACCTTTAGCTATTCTTACACATGTGTTTCTTGGGATCTTTTGTTTGAATCACAAAGACTAAGAATGTAAACTAGACTAAGTACATGAGGAGGTGTTGTCTTCCATTTTTTTTTTTTCATTTTTGAAATGGAGTCTCATGTAGCTCAGGCCGGCCTCTGACTTCTTAGGTAGCTGGGGTTTGAACTTAGATTCTCCCACTTCTGTGTAGTTAGTGCTGGGGTTGCAGGCATACTAGCCATGCTTGGTTCGAGCAGTGCTAAGAATGAAGCCCAGAGAGAAGTGGGTGTCAGACAAGCACCCTCTCAACTAAACAGTGCTCCCAGCCTCTCTAGTCCCCCCTCCCCCCATTTTGAAATCTTTGTCTGACAGAGCAAATGGAGATCTGGGACCACAGAGACCTGTTGGAACCACAAAGACAAAAGAAAGTTTCCACAGAGGTTCTCTATCCTGCAACTATTCTGAAAAGTCAGCAGAAGTTTTGGAAATGCACTGGAGTTCTCAGAGTGGGCGTGCCTATCTGTGACTCGGTGGTAGTGGGGATTAGTGGAGATAGGAAAGTAAGGAAGATATTCAACATTGACCTCAGCTGTCCTTATATATGTTCACCACACACACACACACACACACACAGAGAGAGAGAGAGAGAGAGAGAGAGAGACATACACATACACAGATAATGAACATATGTGTATATTGTTTTAGATTTACTTATTATGTTTTTTATATATGAATGTTTTGCCTGCATGCATTTATGTATACCGCATGTATGTATGCCTGGAGCCCAGCAAGGTCATAAGAAAACATAAGATCTCCTAGAGCTGGAGTTGCAGATGATTGTGGGCTAGCATGTAGGTGCTGGAAATAGAACCAGGGTCCTCTGTAAAAGCAGCAAGTTCTCTTCTCTCTTAAGTCACGTCCTAGTTCTAAAGGTTTCATTATTTTTATTTCATGTGTATAAGTCTTTGCCTCTGTGTGTGTGTGTGTGTGTGTGTGTGTGTGTGTGTGTGTTTGCCACATGGTACATGTATGCAGTGCTTTGAAGGCCAGAAGAGGATTTTAGATCCCTTGAAACTGGAGTTACAAATGGTTGTGAGCTACCATGTATGTTTTAGAAACAGAAAGCAGGTCTTCTAGAAATGCAGCAAGTTCTCTTAACTATTGAACCATATCTCTCTAGCCATTCTATGTCTTCTAAAACAGAATATTATAAACTCAGAACCCTGGTCTACACTGGCTACTTTCTACAATTCCTTTAGAATTCTATTATTAAAAGTATTCTCACTTTTCGATTCTTAAGTAATAAAGACACATTCTCATTTTCCTGGACACTGTCACCTACCAGCACCTCACTGGAAGTGCGTTCCCTCTGTCATTCTCTATTCCGAATGTCTACATTTGCTCAAGACTCAGGTCTGTTTTCCTATCCTAAAAGTACACATGAAGCAGCAGAAACCTCTGATCTCTCCATACATTCTTAAAGGTGCCAAGTCTGGGTGCCACACTGTGCCAAGTATTTATTGTCCTGTCCTTACAGGACCTCTGGTTGGGATAAAGTAATAGAGTCTATTCTCTGCTGCTGACAGCCAACAGGGAGGGAACCCCATCACTGCCACCCCGAAAATAGCTCTCCTTTGTCGTGGTAGAGGACTGAATTCCAAAGACGACTTGTAGAATGTTCATCAGCCTACTTGGGCCCCCGTTTCCATACTTCTGTGACTTAACCTACCTCAACTTGTTTCTATTATCCTAAAACAATTGCTAAACTTCATCTGTATTTATTTCATGTTTAAGAGATTCGACCCCTTTAAAATACACAGTCACAACTTAAACTGCATTCCTTTTTCCTTTCACATCATAGTAGAAGCTAGTTTGGGAAGATGACTTCCAAACTGAGAGCCACTAGAAAGCCTGGCAGTAGGGAACCAGCTCTTGTAGAAACCCCCCTCTGTCTTCAGGTTCTTCCAAGTGTTAAGAAAAGCTCACAGACTCCTTAGCCTGCTTCATGCAACCTGGCTCCAACTTTCTCCTCTCCAGCTTCTAACATCCTCCCTCACACATGATGCTCCAGTCTGGTTAAAATCCTGGCATCTCCCATGTTGGCCAGGCTGCTGCCTCCACCCCTACTACGTCTTCTTCCTCCCACTAGGCAGCCTGACCACCATCTCTCTGCCTAGGTTAGTTATCTGTGTCTTTCCTCCCTCTTCTCAAGCTTTCCTCCTACACTGTGCTGATGTTTAAAACTGGAAGGAGCAAGGTGACTTTTCATAGTGACATTGGTTCTCTGCTAGCTGAAAGGCTTTCCTTTTGTCCTCAGATGGGTCTACTAGACCCTCGGTGTCACTGAGGATTTTATCAGTGACACAACTTTCCAAGAGGCTTTCTAGAATGATTACTTCCTATTTACCTGGCTGAGAGATGTCACAACCACCTTTAAGTCAATCATCCTTGAGAAGGCTAAGATCATCAAGATAGGTCACCATATACTGCAGAAAGAGGGACAGTGGCCAGGCATTGAGGGCTTACAACTGGGACAAACATCGAATTCTCTCTCAAGAATGGAGGGAGAATAATTTTTGGTAATTACCTGAGTGCTTATTATGAGACCTAATTTCTTCACAGATCTCCGTATCTGTACGGTGTAATTGTCATGTCTTAACAGCAAGGCTGAGCAACGTTAGAAAGAACTTCAAGATTAGAGCTGGGTAACTTTGACTCTCACCCGTGGGTTCTGCAACTGAAATTACTTCCAGGCATTGAATCTTCATCTCCCAAAGTATTTTAAGGAGTCATGTAGACTTTTTTTGGTTTTATTTATGGAACTGGTAGGATGATGCAGCCAGATTGAGATGTTAAACACTTGCTTTTGTTCTTTCTGTCAATGTCCAGATGAAAGTGATGAAGAATGACATTCAAGTTCTTTTCCAAGAGGAGGGGTGCGGGGTGCGGGGTGCGGTATGATGGGAAAGGCATGAAAAAGACAGACAGAAGCGAAATCTGATTTGGTTGCTTTATTAAAAGGTCAGTGAAATCAAGCAGAACAGGCAGTTCTGTAAACCAAAGTAAAGAAAGGGGAGCCTTGAGATTAAGCCTGCCGCTGCTATATGGCAATTGGTCAGCACATTATTGAAAAATTCCTTGGCAAGACCTATAGGAAATGAGTGAGACCCCAGCTCTGTCTTGACCTGGCTGCCCACTATTACCATTGACCTTGTGACTATCTTAACATTGGAAAGTAGTATTTATACTTCTGTTGTTCCTAGGACCTGGCATCTTGTTAACCAGAAACCTACTCAAAGTCACCTCTCACATGTCCTACCTATACCCATGCAAATATTTTATCCCCTTCCACAGACCATCCTGCACTTATGTCTTTACTTTGTGATTTTTCTGACTGCCATGTCTCATCATCTGGCAAGATAATGACCTTCATCAGTTTGCTCAACATGTTTAAACTTCATTAACAGAGAGACCTTGCCTGCCTCACCCATTGGTCTAGCCTGACATTTCAGACAATCACCTATTAGATACATGTTGACTGAGGGTATGAGTCATACTTTAAACAAATAACACTGGGAGTTAACATTGATTACCTTGGAATTTGACATGGTCATCTGCCCTGATGTTGGCAAAAATGATACTCACTTATCCACTGATCCAACCAAGCAACATTTCTTCATTCCTCCTCATTAAGATCGCTCTTTAGGGCTGAAGCTCATGTTTGAAACTCAGCTGACAAGCATATAAATAAGCAAGTATTCAAATGTCACCAGCAGAGTTAATATCCTACAGGCTGGAAAAGTGCTGATTCTACCTTTTAAGAAAGACTTGTATGTAGAATGTGAAGTTTAGGCTGGAATGTGAAAAATGTATGACTGTTCCCACATACCTGCTTTCACAGACCACCCTGCCATAATGTTTTTATGATTTTCTGACAACTGTATGTATTATCTGGAATATTAACAACTTTTTGTTTGCTTAACATGTCTAAACTTCATTAAAAGAGACATATGTAGAGAGAACAATCCTGACTGGAAATTCATATGAACCAGTGTGTAAGATATGACACAGAATAAAATGAAAATCTATGGTGAGAGATTCCATAATCACAACTGTTCGAAGATTAGGCTTTCACAGATGGAGGCAAGAGAGGGAACCTGGTACCAAAGGTGAAGGTAAGGCCTAAGACAAAGACTCTACAGAGGATAGATAGATAGATAGATAGATAGATAGATAGATAGATAGATAGATAGATAGATAGATAGATTATAGATAGAGATAGATATAGAGGCAGAGATAGAGAGAGGTAGATATAGATATAAATGAAATAGATATAGAGAGATATAGATACTGAAGCTTTTGACTTTTATCCATGAAATATAAAGAACTATTAGGAAGCATTTAAAATAGTCAATGTAACTAGCAGAGTTGTACTTTAATGACATCATTAATGAAGATACACTGGTCACACAAAGGTAGAGCTGCTGAGATTCATGGCTTCTCACAAACTCCCAGCCATGGAGACTCTAAGTCTACTTTCTCGGTGCTTTTGACAAAGACATTAGGGTCTTAAGAATGGAAGGATTAGAGGATACAAAAGTCATGGTGATTACTAATTTGTAGATTGACAAAATTAAAATAGTTTTAACAGTATGGAAGCACCATAAAGTTAGGTGCAGTGGAACCAGAAAGAACTTAGCACCCCAAAGCCTACTGAACTAGTCAAGAAAGGAACAGAGCTAGGGAACCTGAAACCTGCTTCAGCTCATCCACCATTACAGGGCTGGGAATAGCCATGCATGGCTTCTGGCCAACACGTGCCTTAGGTCTGTGTCACAGAACCACAGCAGGGATATTGATCCCATTGGTGATACTTCAGTGGAGTAAATAAAAAGAAAACTGTGGAGAATATGGTACCACCCACAATTCCCATGTTTCTTCCTACCTCAACTAACTCAGTTAGAAATTCCCTTATAACATTTCTAGAGGATAACCTAATCTTGATACGTCTTCATGGAGACTCCACAGTAATCTAGATTGTGTCAGATTGATAATTAAGTGTAACTGACACTCTCAATATTTCTTGGATATTCATAAGGGTGCATTAATGTGTCCGATGCAACAGTAGGTAAAAAGAGACTAGACAAGTATTCAGAGCATTTTTTTTGTCATGGTAAGATATGTTCTGATGACATTTTGTTAACTAAGATTTATTTATTTACTTTGAAATGGAATCTTAGGAAACTACTGGCTTTGAAGGGAGGATCTCGTTTGTAAATCAGGGTCTTACGCAAAGTCAATCCAATTAAGAAAGGCACGTGGTATCTGAACCTCAGCTTCTTATGCCAAATGGGAGGTTCAACTGTCAGTGATTTCCCCAGTCCTCTGTGGCTGAATATTCTGAGTGTCTGAATAAAGTTAGAAATAATAATGGAACAGACACTTATGTGCGGTCTAAGAACTTCCTGCTTCAGAGATGGTGTTGTAGTTTTATTTTGTAGCTAAGATTAAACATGTGACAAAAAGCAACTTGTGAGAGAACGTGGCTACTGAGCTTACAACAGTTCCAGGTATAGCCTATTATAGGAGGGAAGTCACAGTGACTTGCTTAGAGCAGCTAGTCACATCCATATTCAACAGCATTAGGGAATGTCCACATGTGTGTTAACTTCTTGTGCTCAGCTCTAATTCTCTAATCTTGTACAGTATATAGCTCAGGGCACACACACACACACACACACACACACACACAGAGAGAGAGAGAGAGAGAGGGGGGGGCACCTGCCTGCCTAGGGAATGGTACCACCAGGAATGGGCTTGGTCTTCTTACACCAATTAACTTAAATAAGATGATCCAAGACAATCTTCTCCATAGACATGCCCACAGACAGGCCAACCTAATATGCATAGTTCCTCACAGAGACTCTCTTCCTGGGTAATTCTAGGTTATATTGAGTTAAAAATTGAATCTAACCTTCACAGATTCTTCTTGGATATGATCTAACTCCGTAAGATTTCAGGAAAGCTTACGAGAAGCTCTGTTGGTTTTGAAAAGACGGCCCTTCAGTAGACTGCATTTGTACTGATGTTGACTACCCTAATGGTTGTGCTGTAATTCAATGAGATGAGAAAGTGGAGGATTACTTTGCTTCAGAGTAACTGGGTCATGTTAAAAATGTAAACTTGTAAATCCCTCCCAAATCAAAATCTAAAAAATATTTTTAAACAAAAATATCACAAACAAGAAATAAGTTTGTGAACATTAATGGTATTGGGCTTGAGGTGACAGAAAAACCTGAGGATTAGAAGGTTAACATCTTTAGTCCTGAGTTCAACACACCTGTCTCCATTCTGTGTACTTCTCAGTTCATAAACGCTGAGGAACAAGCACAGAAGAGCGTCTGAGGCTCAGAGTGAACTAATATCCAGGATCCAGTGCTTAGTAACTGCCAGAGTCTTCAGAGCTTTGGGTTTTCTATCCCAGTGAAAAGAGCCCGGGATGCAACTAGAAACACAAAACCTGCAGCTAGGCTTCCTGTAGACCCTGGGGTTTACAGTGTCCATGACAATAACCTTCAGAATTTAGCAATTACATACCTGATTTGCCTTTGAATTGTTATCTTCTCAGAGATGAAAAGATTACCTGGT
Organism: Rattus rattus; assembly: GCF_011064425.1. Classification (NCBI taxonomy): domain Eukaryota; kingdom Metazoa; phylum Chordata; class Mammalia; order Rodentia; family Muridae; genus Rattus; species Rattus rattus. The sequence goes on along the minus strand of NC_046156.1, from coordinate 126,196,878 downwards.
GGTATAGCCTTGTGATCCTAAATACTCCACAAACTCAGTGAGGCCCTGTTTAAAATTAAAAAGTAAAAATGAACTGGAGTATGACAAGATGGTTTTCAAGCATACACGAGGTGCCAGGCTCAAAGTAGCGGGGGAGGGGCAGACCGAAGGACAATCATGAACACTACTATTTAATGGAACTTCAAAGTAAAATTATAGATGCTGGCCTGCCAAGCTCCTAGTGTCTACAGTTTCTCTTGAGTATTGGTAGAAGGCAGTTCGGAGAAGGACATTTTTTAAAAATAATTTTATTTTTCTTGGATATTTTATGTATTTACATTTCAACTGTTATGTGCCTGGCATATTCTTCTTACAAAGACATTTGCTAGAATCTTAATATTCATTCATCTCCATACCTTTTGTGTGTGCTGTGCATGTATGTGTTCCTGTAGGTGTCCTTGTCCATGTGGGTACCCATGCACATAGATGACAAAGGTTGACCTTAGTTCTCATTCCATCTCGGCTTTAACCCCCCGACCCCGTGTGTGTGTGTGTGTGTGTGTGTGTGTGTGTGTGTGTGTGAGAGAGAGAGAGAGAGAGAGAGAGAGAGAGAGAGAGAGAGAGAGAGAGAGAGAGAATGCATGTGCATGTGTGGATATATGTGTGTGTGTTTGTGCATGTATGTATGCATACATGGATATATACATGCATGCCAGGATGCATGTGTGGAAGTCAGAAGACAACTTGTGAGAGTTATTTTTTCTTTCTACCACAGGAATCATACATAATCAAGTCATCAGGCTTGGAGGCAACTGCTTTTACTTGCTAAGTCCTCTCACTGATGCCACCTTGTGTTCTAAAGCACTAGGGCCTCTCATTTGCTGAGAGCTAGCCAATTAGGTTAAGCCAGCTGGTTAGTGTTCAGCATGGACCTGCCTAACTTTGCCTTCCCCACATTGGGATTCTGAGAGTGCTGCCATGTGTAGCTGGGTTTTTGTTGTTGTTGTCGTTGTCGTTGTTCCTGTTGTTTGTTTTTTTCCTGTGGATTCTGGAGTCAAACTCCAATCCACATCCTTCTGCAGCAAGCACTTTACCATAACTGAGCTATCTCACCAGATCCTCCTCCACAGTTCTTTATGAAGAAATGTGGGAGACTAAAGGGTTAGAGGGCTCTATCCAGGCAAAGAATTCCTCCCAGTGACAACACTGACAAGGTTAGTGACTGCTCCTGCTATATCTAATGCCCCTACCCTAACCTAAGACAGTGCTTTGAAGAGACTCTTGACCAGGCCTCACCATTACAGAGGTGTCTGGGTTGGCCTTTGATTGACTAAAACTGAAGGGACTGCTCAAGGATGTGAGTGAGGACATGAAGCTCCTCCAGTGTGGGGGCTTTGCTAATTGCTGCACACTCCAGTATTAAAGTGAATCATTAACTTCTCACTACGGTGTCTCTGTCCCACCCTTCCCAGAGTGCTTTGCACATACTGTGTATGCCTTTGAAAGCAGAAGGGAGGAAAGCAGATAGCATCTCAGAAAAGCATGACTCATCAGCTTTTTAAGTAATCTATTCTTATTGGTCTGGGATTTTCCTTAAACACCTTATGTAAAATAAACTCTCAGTGTAGGAAGAGATTTGAAAATAAAGACGTGCAAGACAGCAGCAAGTGTGGTTATTTGGTGAGAAGTTGTCAAGATTATCTTTAAATACTTGGCTTTGGAAAAATGTCCAATTTGACCCCTAGGAATTCTTTTTAAAGAATTTTATCCACTAAAGAAATAGAAGGAAGTTCTATTGAGTTTTCTAAATGGGCTATGTGAGCCCATTTGTTTAAACCAAACACAAAAGTGTCTTAGGTTTTAATGAATCTAACTGAAATTTTAGCTAAAAACAACTCATTGGAAACCAGATGGCATAGTTACCACAGTGAGCCAAGTTTAACACTCTTGTTTTCTGAAGTGTGGATCCATTTAGCTCCACAGAGCTCACAGTACAAAGAGGCCATTAATTCTAAAGCCCCTATATCAATCATAGTCAGTCTCTCAGTCTCTCAGTCTCTCAGTCTCTCTCTCTCTCTCTCTCTCTCTCTCTCTCTCTCTCTCTCTCTCTCTCTCCTCCCCTCCCCCTCTCCTTCTCCCTCCCTTTCTCCATCCCTCTCCCTCCCCCCCCTCTCCCTCTCCCTCCCCTCCCCTCTCCCTCTCCCTCTCCCTCTCCCTCTCCCTCTCCCTCTCCCTCTCCCCATCCCTCTCTCACCCCCCTCCATCTCCTCTCTCTTCCCCTCTCTGGCTTATACACTTCTGTATAAACAGTGACCACTGATTTTGAGCAACATAAGCTATGTGTATATGGTACCAACATAGATCACCATGACACATTCCAAAGGAGAAATCAACCTCGAATGGCAAGTTTTTGTCAGTGAGCCCATGTGTAGCTGTGTAAATTATTTTTTACTAGACAGAGAGAACCTGCAACTTCCTAAGACATCTAATGAGAAAACAGGTAATTATTAACTTATAATGAGATTGTGATCATTAAATTGTTTTTACCTGAAACCTTACCAGGAAGATCCATAAGTCTCCCAGAGTTCCCAAGAAGTTCCAGTAAACATAAAGAGAAATCCTGAGAACCATGCTGAATTGGCAGAAGGGCACATGTCTAGGCATGGATTCCCTAGAAAAAAAATGGAGAGAAGCCATAAATGGGCCTGAGGCAGAAGGGGTTCCTTTGAAATCTGTTGTAACTTGGCACTTGGCTGACCTTAGCCAAGAGTGCCTGGACTTGGCTCACCTTAACGTCATCATAGATAGCTTGTGCAGTTGCTATAGGTAGTTATTTTGAATCCAGGTTTCCTGTTGGCTCAGCTTCTTTTGATGGACAGGGGACTTTGGAAATAGGTGAGAGGAGTTAGAAATCAGCCAGAGGGCTAAACAGATGAGTCATCTTCCTGTCTTTGAGAACAACACTATCGCCATTTTCTCTCTGATGGCTGCTTCTGTCAGTAAGAACATCATTAGTGGGCCAGAGTGGTCTTTAAGGGCTCCTTATTTATGGGTGCTGACGGTTTTTGAATTGTTCATTTTCTTTGTTTTGTTTCTCCACAGTTGTGGGAGTTCTCAATAAAATATTAATCACAAAGGATTTTTAAAAATCACTTCTAGTTTTCCAAAGACACTAAGAGTTATAGCCACAAAGCCTTTGTTCAGCTATATTTTACTGCCCATGTAGCTTCCTGGAGACCTCACATATGTTTTACATTTGGCTGCCATTATTCTTTGTGAGATTGCTTCAATCATGGCTGTGCTTAAAAAAAAGAAGAAGAAGACAATAGGGAAAGAACATGCTTGGAATATAAGTGTAAGGGGATGTGTTCATCTGTGGTGTCCAGGGACAATCTGAGCGCAGGAACCAAAAGAGGCTCACTTCCCTGGGAATCCGATTCATCAGCAATGAAACCCCCAACCTCAGCCACGGCTTGTGGTGCTCAGAGATGTTTAGGGGAGCTGCATCCCCTCAGCAGTATATAGTCTGAGTCCTATCTTCTCTGCTGGTATACTGTGATTAGCCTGGGCTATGATGGACGAGTAGCAATGCCTTCATGACACGGTGCCTCCTCGATGCTGCTTAGAGTGGCTGGCAAAGATGAAGGAGGGGTTATTGCTTCCAGAGAGGGTGTCACAAGCAGTTGGTGTCCCTGGAGATTCCCAGCTGTTAGAAACCATAGCTGGACATTTCGTAAGTTGGATGGGTGCCAGCGTGTCTGACATGTCTAGCGTGTCCCAGACACCATCTAAATGTTCTTCTCCATCCCAGGTAACCAGCTCAAGGGCGGTGTGGTAATGAATATAAGCATGATTGACAGAGATTCTGCAACAAGGATATTAACCGTTTTCTGCACATCTGTCACACAGATGCTCTCCCACCTCCTATCGGGAAAGGCTGGTGTTATCATTCTTAGAGGAGGTCACTGGAATTTTTAATTTTTGTATGTGGTTGTATGTAACGCTGTATATGTGACTACACACACATACACATGAAAAAAGAAAATCACCCAACGTACGTGTGTGTGTGTGTGTGTGTGTGTGTGTGTGTGTGACATGATATCCAAATGAAGGCCACAGGTCAACCTTGGATGCTGTTCTTTATGAGCTCTCCACCTTGTTTCTTGAGACAGATCCCTCTCGCCCCACCTCCACCCCTCCAGCTCTAGCGTCAGCAATTCATTCTACCTCTCTATGTTTGCATGCAGGTGGGTGCGAGGGATACACACTCAGAGTCTCATGCTCGCCTGGCCAACAGTGTACGGAGGGAGCTGTCCCTCCAGCCCTAACTGTCCTCTTCGTATGTTGTGCTTCCCTTGTTTCATTTCTCAGCTAGACAGGATTTCTCTGGGCTCTGGGAATGGTGGTGCCATTTGTTGAATTTCTGATAGTGTGAGAATGTGTGGTACTCTTCTGTCTTTATACATACTGAGTCGGGCAGCGGTGATATGAACACCAGAGGAAGAAAGAAGTCTCGAGCAAGCTCTGGAGCAACCGTGCACAGAACAGGCATGAGCACTGGGCACACTTTGCTTTTGCCAGTTGAGAGCTTCAGTTTCTTCTTTTGTCTTCTGGGTCAGCATTAGTAAACACCTGTCTTACCGTGTCTCTGAATACTTAGAGAATTCTATGCTACTACCCTTCAATTAGTGCCCCCAAGGGGCCAGACCCCATCCTGAGCTACCAGTTACCAGCGTATACTGGGACAATGACCCCAAGAAATAGGGAAATCTCACAGCCACAGAGGTCTTAGAAAGTACTGAATCCCTTTTGGAATTATACTTTTCATCCCCTCCTCCGTCGTCTCTGAGATGCCTAATGCTAGCCATGATATCTGAAAACGAGAAATAAAAGCATCAGTTTTTCTGCGGCCGGAAGAAGTATCTCAGTCTGTAAACTGCACAAGCACCAGCACCCAAGTGTCAGCGCCTACACAGAGAACCAAGCACAGGGATTCAGGTAGTGAAGAAACCGAGAAAGGTAGATCCCTGGAGCAATCTGGTCAGCCAGCCTGGCTGAGGTAGTGAATTCCATGTTCAGTGTCCAAAAATAAGCTGGCCACTGGAGAGGTGGCCCAGAGGTTAAAAACACTGATTATTCTTCCAGAGGACCTAGGTTCAAATCCCAGCATTCACACGGCAGCTCACAACTGTCTGAAATTCCAAGATCTGACACCCTCACACAGACATACATGCAGGCAGAAGCTCCAACGTACATAGAGTAAAAATAAATACATTTAAAAAAAATGAGGTAGGAGAACAATTGAGGAGAAACACAGCATTGCCCTCTGACCTGTACATGCATTCACATGTGTGCACACACGTGCATAATACCCCTCCACACATACATACATACATACATACATGCATACATACATACATACATTCATACAATACATATTCCAGTTTCGAGCCTATGATATGAGATGTTCTTTTGCCAGGACACTGACACTTGGGCTTGACGTCCTGCTCTCTAGTGACTCATTAGACTACACCATGTTTAGTCTCAGCTCCTTTGAAGCAGGGCTATGGTGGGTAGACACTTGACCGGCTACCTAGCAAGACCTTTTCCTTTTTGGAAATTTGCCGCTGCAAGATGTTTTAAAGTCTGTGGAGCAGGTGATGTCTGGGTTGTAACTGGAAAAAATAGCTAAAACGTGCAACCCTGTGTTTGCGAAACAGGCTGTTTTCAGAACAATTAACCATGAGATGCTGAAACGATCTTAGCTGGGGCTGAACTCCATAAAATTACTTTAGACAGCCATTTCCTTGGGAGACGTAGGAAATCATGATCCTTAGAACTGTTCTTGCTTTATGTGAACCTGCGATTTTCCCGTTAAAAGTGGTGATTAATATTTTCTCTGCCCACATGAGGTTTGTGGCTAGGGGTTTCTTCTGAGAATGACACTCCTCTTTCGGCATTGAATTGGCATTGGTAGAACACACTGCAGCAGCAGCACAGCCATAAACATCACCATAAGGTGTGGTTGTAAATGGCTTTGGGAGGTTGGGCTGAGGCAAGGTCTGCTCGAGACAGTAAGTTGTTTTCAGATACATTAAAAGTGGCTTTGCCATGTCCTGTTTAGGGCTGAGCAGGGGTCTCTGAGTCTTTGGAAACACTGTGTGATTCATCTGCGTTCTAAATCCTCATTTATTTTCCTTCTCAGAACACCACCCCAAAGTCATGCCCATATTCCACACAGCAAACATATTGCGGCTGCCTTGCTTATTTGAACACACTGAAGGCACACATCCCATGTTCTGCATATCACTTTTTAAAAACTTTTTTTTTTCAGAATTTCATACCTGTATACAATATGACCTTTTCTATTCCCCATTTATCCTTCTACATACCTTTATGCTCCCATAATAACCCTACCCAATTTCACCTTGAAAAAGGAATTCCAATTATTGCATTGCATGGGTATGGAGCATCCATTGGAGCATGGCAAGCCTACCAGTGGGAACACCATTAAACAAAAAATGAAGATCTCTCTCTTTCTCCCAGTTGTCAGCTGCCTGCAGGTAGCCTCTCAGTGAGGAGTGGGATACAGCGGTATTGGAGAACCATTGTGTAGGTAGCCATGAGTTCCTGAGTTTGGCAGCCATGTCCTGTTCAGAAGATAGCATCTCCCAGCATCCCTTTGAATCTGCAGGCTCTGGCTCTTATGTTCGCTCTGCCTTCTCCTCTTTGATGTCCCCTGAGCCTAATGGAAGAGGGCATCAGTAAAGAGTTCCCATTCAGGATTGACAACTCCGTCTCTCTGTCTCAGGACCTTGACCATTGTGTGGCACTGCATTGACTGCTGTTAAAGGCAGATATCTTTTAAAACATGAAATATAAAAAAGAATAAAAGTTACTTTTCTTCTGAGCATTGTCTAGAGACAGCTCATGAGAAGCACTTGTTACTCTTTTTGTTTCTGTGTAAAGGATGGAAGGCCGCCTAGTTACAGCCTCGGCCTTACAAAGTTCTTTGGAAATACTAGTGACTAAAATCACCCTTGATACTGTTCAGAATTTAAGATGCCATTTTCAACTTTGTTTTGTGTATTTGCTTCTTTAAGGAAATGAGTAACTGGATTTAGTTGATCAGGGTCCCCTTTGAGGAGGATAATTTGAAAAAAAATACAAATTTATTTATTGAGATTTACCTTAGGATCTTGATAGTCCAGCCAGCTGGAAGTTCTTAGCTGTTGTATTTGAGAGAATTTCTAAGAGATATCTTCTAATTTTTTTCTATTATTAAAATTAGGTCTATGGAAAAGGAGTTTAACCTATCCTCCCTCTCTCCCTCCTGCCTTCACTCCCTACTTTTCTTCCTCCCTTCCTTTTCCTTCCTTTTAAGACTACGTCTTATAGTGTAGCCCAGCTGGCCTCAAACTCATTGTCCTTGGGCCGTAGCATCCTGAGCGCTGGGATTTTATAGTTATGGACTGGCATGGCTTAGTTCTGGGATCCAATGTGACCAAGGAATGACCTGGGGCCTCCATGCATGTTTGACTAGGCTAGATTTAGCAGAGACCAAACCTAAAAGTGGAAATAAGTTGCTGAGTGAGGTAATTACGATCCAAGACCTTCTTGGGTTCACCAGGCCTGGGCGAGGGGCTGCTCAAGGTCATGGTGCCCTAGTCCCACAGACTTCAATTTCACCACTAAACTCAGTAGATCAGATAAAATCATGGACTATAAACATAAGAAGCCACCATCCACCCAACGCTCTTTAAATTTCCCACTTCTTTTCTTTCTTATTTGGTCAAATCCTAGCCAGAGTTCATACTCCTTAGAATTCAGATGCTGTCAAAAGGACTCAACACAGCCCATCCCTGCTTTCTGGGTTTGCTTCCTACAGAGTTCAGATGGGATTTTTCCCCATCATAAGCAGATGGAACTATGCAGGCGTCCCTCTCCCTGATAAGTCTAATATGGGAATGTCTAATATGGAAAGCATCATTCATGCTGGTGGGGTAATACTTATTCAGTGTATTTCCTTCTGAATGGGGAGAACAGTACAGAGTTGGGGTCCTTATTTATTAGTGTATGGACCCCTATCCTGATTTCTCTGGAAATTGACTTCTCAATGCTGAAAGAAAAGGTTTCCTCCATGCTCAGGTAGGGCTGTGTCCAGATGCAGTTCCCTTGGTACTTTATTTCAACCCCCTTCTTCACTTGGCCTCCCTCAACCCTGTTTTTAACCACACTTGCCTTGACATCTGATCCCTATGGCTCCTAATTCTCGTGTTTAAATAAAAGCAAGTTTTGAGTCCTAGTCAGTCATTTGCTCAGTACCTACTACATGCCCAAACCCTAAGCTGCCCAAACAGTTAGGATGAGGAGCACCCGGAAGTGTCCTAAAGAAGCTTTGAAAAGGGTAACAGTGACTGGATGAGAGAAAGCAAGACTTTCCTTCCTGCGCCCCTAGCCCATTTTGGCAGATAACTACATCTACTTTAAAAATGTGAGGTAAGTGGGAGGTTTTATAAAACTGATTTTAAAACCCTGTAGAGCTCTTAAGAGTACGTGCTGAAAAGCAGATGATGTCGTGGTTCCCAGCACTCACTTCTGACACCTCCTGCCCACCTGTGACTCCAGCGCCAGGGGATCTAATGCCCTCTTCTGGCCTCTCTGAGTGCCTGCATACACATCATTTTTTAAAGAACAAAATATTAAGTGTTGCAATGGCCCTCCAAACTGGATTCTGTGTTCTTTGTATGACAAAATGTGCAAACCACAATTGATTTTTAGTCTCATATATTACATGTATATATATGTTAACATACTATATTATTTTATATAATATACACTAATATATATATATATATTCCTCAATAGATATTTCCAGTTTGATCCCGTCTTTCTTTTCTGTACTAGTTTAAAATGGCATAAATGCAAAACATCAAGAACAGGCCATAATTTATTTTCAATATTCAGAGGAATGTAATGATAGCAATTTCAGAATGACTTAAGCATCAATAACATTAGTGCCTAGAGATACAATCCACTTTGAGTACAATCCTAGTGCTTTTGTTAAGTATAACTGAATGTACCATTTTATTAAGTATCATATAACTTGTATATAAAACTCAGAGGTGTGTGTGCGTGCATGTGCGTGTGCGCACACCCACACACACGCACACCCACACAAATGAACAACCTCAGGCTCCATCCACCTTACTTTTTGAGACAAGACCTCTGATTTCTAGGACTGCCTATGCCTAACTTTGGGAAACCAAGGCTATACTGTCATCTACGAAATTGACACTCAAGATCCATACACTTAAGTTATCAAAACAAAAATCTCATAAGGTATAAGTCACTTCATAATATTGCATTGGGCACCTGCTGTGGCTGTCTGTAGCTGCACACTGCCTCATGTGCCTCACAGGCCAAAGGACACACATGGGTTATATATTGCAATTTTGGGATGCTGAAACTGTCCAAGCCAAACTCCATCTCTTTTTTTTTAATTTTTATTTATTTATTATTACTTTTAAAAGGCAGGGTCTCACTATGTAGTTCTGGTTGCCCGGGAACTCACTGTGTAGAGCATACTGGGCTCAAACTCACAGAGATTCACCTCCCTCTGCCTCTGGAGTGCAGTACGCCAGCTCTAAACTTCATTTCTATGAAGATACCATCTTACCCACTATCCCCAGTGTCTCGGGTGAACAGACCCATTTGGAGTCTCCAGGCCTATCTGTGTGAGTGTCATAGCAGGCTTCTATGCAGGCCAGGGTGAAGAACAAGAGGGTAGGCTAGACAAGTATAGACAGCTCTTCCTGAGCCTAGCCATGGGAACTACGGAGTGGGAAGTAGGTCAGTAGCAACAGAAGCAAAGGCACCTGGGCGTGGCTGAGAGTCTTGCCTTTCTAACTGAGATTTTAATGACTGCACTTTCTTCATCTGTGGTATGGGGTGAGCATGGTTCCTCCTTCACACGCAGCTAAGTAGTGATCTGTATACATCTTAGCTTGGTGAGTGCAGATTCAGTTATAGTAAGCTCTTCCCAGGCTGACGGGAGACCAGGAGCATGGCTGGGAGAGACGCTAGGGTGGGCTCAGTATATAAGATGGGTCCCAGACAGCACATGAAGACCCTTTCTGCCTCAAGCAAGTGGAATTAGCTACCTGTGGAGAATTTGTCTCTGAGAATGCATGGAGAATATTCTTCCACACGAACACTGTATGATAAAGGGTGATACTAGCTACTATCTTAGTACATTTGACTGTTTTAATTTTCAAAATTTATGTTTATGGGTCTTTTGCGCACATATTTCTCTCTGTACCATGGGCATTCCTGGTGCCCATGGCGGCCATAAGAGGGTATCAGGTCCCTAGGGATTGGAGTTACTGACCATTGCGAGTTACAGTGCTTGTGCTGGGATGGAATGTCAGGCCTCTGGAAGAGCAGCCAGCAACTGTTTTTAGCATCCTCTGCCTCATCGCTGCTGCTGCTGCTGCTGCTGCTGCTGCTGCTGCTGCTGCTGTTGTTGTTGTTGTTGTTGTTGTTGTTGTTGTTGTTGTTGTTGTTGTAATGAATTATTCCAGATGGAATTTAGCTTCTGGCGTAGTACCTTTATTCCTCCTGAATGGATCTTTGAACCTGTGCTAACCTAAGGTCGCTCAAGACTGGCCGAGCAGTAAGCAACCGCAAAGGAGGTCCCTGACTGGCACGTTCTCTCTGCAGCTCCATCTCCTTCGCCCTCTAGATCAGCAGCAGGTGCCCCGTCTCCTTTAATAAAGGCAGTGGAGGGCGTCAGTGATTCTTAATCAAAGAAAAATGACAGCTCCATTTACCACCGAAGGAATCTCACACTCATTTGCATGCTGAAAAGTACCTGCCTGGAAAATATGTGGCCCAGCACAGCTTTGTCTTCCTAAATCACTCCAGCGATGCCTTGGACTTGGAAAGTAGTAGGACTTAGTCCTAAGAAATAATGGTAGCCATGTCTCTCGGGGCTGGACTTATGTTTCATGCAGTACAATGAGTTTTCACCATTTTTGCTATGTAACTGGCTAGGCTGCTGCCTTTACTGCAGATGTGACAAGGAAGCACAGAGATACATCTTTAACAGAATTTTATGTGCTTCCGAACTCGAGGTAATAACCAGACACTGAAAATAAAACTGTCACTTCCTCCCACAGTATAAGTCGGCTCTACCGTGTTCTCTCATTTGTAATGTTGTCCTAGACTGAGAGCAAAATCCCCATTTTATTATTTTGTATTTGAAGACTGAAATGAAAAGATACTAAATGAAGCGATTTACTATCAAAAGATTACAGGATCTGGCAGCTACTGCCTGCATCCGAACCTTGGCTTTGCAGGGAACTAGCTGTGGTACTGAGGAGGCCTCCTGATTTTGGCTTGTTTATGGAGTGATCACTATTGAAGTTTCCCTGCATGAGTCTTACCTGGAAGGACATTCTACTCTCTGGACATAGCAAGGCAGGGGTCCTCTCTGCTCTGAGTCTGAATGAGTCTTAGAACAACGCCTTTGATGCCTCTGTTTATGTTCTGTACCCTGCACACCTGCTTTTTGGTGTTCAATAAGCCCTCTGGCCTCTTTTTGTCAATCTCTCGGTCCTCATGAAACTTTAATAACTTGTCTTTCCAGCTTTAGGCCTCCTGATTCTTTAATGGTCTTAGCCATCATGCACTGTCTGACTCGTCCTTTATTCTTCCAGATCATCTTCCTCGCAGACTCTTTACCTAAGCACAATCCAGGCGTGTGACTTTTTCCTGCATTTTAGCTGCATAGTTCTAACTCAGCACTAAGCACGCACCTGCCGTTACCTGTGCAGCTGCCTCTCCTGTTCTGTTAAACACTTAGCTGGAAAGCTCTTCTGTCCCCGCTTTCACTGTACTGTGTACAGGGACGGAACCTTTTTTCCAAAGTGCCACCATTGGATGCTGTCCACAATGACAGAAGTGTGCAATGCTCTTTGTAAGCTTTTTCCTTGCCCACCATAGTCTTTTCTTCCATCCAATCTTCACACGAGGCTTTCCCCCCTATGGTTGGGAATGCACTCTTCTTCCTGGCATCTCTTACCATCACTCTCTGGTGGCTTCTTTCACACTATGACTTTTTTAATGGTTCAGATCTCAATGAAGGATGAAGAACTATATTCCCAGTCCCAGACTTGGTGGTAACGAGCACAGGGGTAGCGAAGGGGTAAAGATGGTGGTGACTGGTAGATCTTTCTGATCCCAACTGAGCCAGACTCCTATCTTAGGCACTCAATATGCACTCCTTAGTCTGTGTTAGCAACTTTGCTTGTTCCTATGAGAAAATGACCTATTGTGTTAAGAAAGGCGTGGTGACAAGGAGTGAGGCAGGTGATCATGGAGTTCAGCAGTCAGGAAGCAGAAAATAGATAGGAAGTGGAGAGAAGATATAAAGCCTCAAGACCCGCTCACACCGACACCCACATCAGCAAGACTCCACCTTCTAAAGGTTCCATAACTTCCCCGAGCAGTGGTGCCAGCTGGAAAGCAGATGTTCAAACGCCGTGAGCCTATGGGGACAGTTCATTGACGCTCTGAGAGTCTGGAAGCCCTCGCATTTGCTTCTCCAACCTTACTCCCTTCGGCTCTCTATGCATGTGTTGATCTCATGGCCTCACACAGACTCAAACCCTTCTCTAGTTTATTGGCCAGTGCCTTACCCAGGGGCTTCTACATTCTTCCTCACCTTTCTAAGAGCTGGTCTTTCTAATCACTTGGAGATAAATAAAAAGACCTGTATTATATCATTTCCCCCATCTGAGTTGGTCAGTGCAGTTCCAAGGCTCTAGAACTCTGGGACACTGTCCAACATAACATTGCGTCCTCAACTTGCAAATCCGTATCCTAAAACTTGCTTGTGGTGAGTCACAGCTATAAACCTAAGATTTTGATGGAGAAGCTAGTATTAGAAAGATTAATGCTAGGTGTGAACCCCTGAAGTGTTTTCAGTCAGAGAAAAGCCCCTGACTATGGTATTGTTTCTGCATGAAACAGTACGGAAACTTGAGTAAGACAAATGAGCATTAGTGAGAGTCCGTTCAGTAAAATTTAGACCAGCCAGTTAAGGTCTGTGTACCTATGTCCCCGACTGTAGAACAAGGACACCAACAACACCAAGCTACTTCTGTGGTGGGTTGGTTAGTGTGTATGGAGTACTCAGAGCAGTGCCCGTGTGGTATGTGTCAGCTATTAATCAAGTTCAGGTTCATCTGTGGTCACTGTCCAGCTCATTACCCCCAGCCTCCTGTTTTTCTGCAGTAATTAGAATCATCTCGTTTTGAAGAAGGCATATAGGGGCACGCTATTTATTTATCTATTTTCTTACTACTCAAGTCTTCAGTGGCATCTCACTTATTATGGTTACTGAGCCATCTTTGTCTCCATGGTAACCTCATAGACTACCATGTTTGTTGGACTTGGGGAGTTCGGGGTGAGATTGATCTTGGCAAGTTCAACTCAGAGGATGTGGCAGAAGAGACTATCCTGGTTTTGTCCACCTCTATTCTGATATATTTGTTCTTCCCTCCCTCCTTCTCTCCCTTCCTTCCTGTCTTCCTTTCCTCTCCCTCGACTCCTCTCTCTCTCTCCCTTGTCTTCTCTCTTCCCTCGCTCTACCTGAATGTGCACAGTTCATGTTTCCTTCATCTTTGCCTTCTGTGTTTTCAGTTCTTCTCTGTACAGACAGACGCCTGCTTCTGTCTGTCTCCTCTCCACATCCAGAGCTCTTTCCTTCCTTCCCATTTCTGCCAAGACATCACTGCCACGTATAATATTCACGGTACTTAAAACCTATGGGGAATGAGAACCTGGACTTTAATTCCCACGGAGGCAAGAACTCTCCGTTACTCATGCTCGCACGTGCGTGGGAGTTTATTAATTAGCGAGTGCGAGCCGAAGAGAGGAGCAGGTGATCTGAAACAGCTGAGCGGATCCAAGGGGAAGGCAGTTCTGAGCTGTAAGAATCAACACACAGGCGTTTAAATCTCTTATCTGTCCTACACTCTGGACCAGGGTGGTACTGAACACCAAAACATTGAGGGTTGAACTTAATTGTTGCAAAATTATCTTTTAAAAGATTTCCCAAACTTCCTTGCTGATACTGAAGCTTTACCAAACCACTCATCGGAAATGTACATAAGAATATTAAATTTTTGAAATTCTGTTTTAAACCTGTTCTACCTTTTATTTTTACGTGAGTGGAGCCAGCTATTCCAGCAACATTCACAGATTTGATGCCTGTTGTGTGTTCTTACTCAGCCTAAGCCCCGGGTTTCACCAGCAATCATTTCAACTCAGCTTCACGGACCTCTCTCCCCTACATTCTCCTGTTTCGATGTAGGCTGTGGTGTTTGTGCTAATTACATTACTGTGAAAGTGTAGTGTTGTAGAGTCTAAAATCTTTTATTGAGCTCCAGTCCCTGCACAGGATGCACTTTTGGGTACAATGCAAGTACAAGACCCAAGGAAAGACCCTTCGGTTCCAGTTAGTTTTTCCAAAGACTCTATTTCTTATGAATATCTGCAAGTCTTAGCAGCATGGGGAGAAATTATTTACAAATTATCATCTACACAATTAAATGCAAAGTATTCAGTAGTTGCAGAGTTTAAACAAGCCTTTTCAAGTATCTTCCTCGCTCACTTTATAAATCATCTTATAATAATATGATTTTTGTTCAAAGTAGGTAAAATCCTATGACAAAGCCAGCCTTGCCACCCTGCTATGATTCAGTTGATTTTTTTTGCTGTTGTTGTTTTAGAAAACGTACAGTCTATTAGGTAGAGTTTACCAATTAATACAGGGCAATAATAGTTCTTTTTAAGATGAAACACATGCTATTTTTTCTCTTCCTTCTCCTCCATCCCCCATATAACAGATGGATTCCAGGGCCCTGCACATGCTACACAAACAATCTATCCTTAAGCCACATCCCCAGCCCTCTTTCATTACTTCTTATTTTAAGACAGGGGTTCAGTCTTTTGCCGGCACACTGGTATCTACAATATGTCGTGAAGTCCTTCCAGTTAAGGGATGGTCAAGCTTAGACAACTACATGGAATTCATTATGGACAACAAAAATAAAGCATTCACTCAGTGACGTGGGCCACAGAAACTCACTTGACCTGGTCTTCCTTTGTACTTGAATCTTGTAAGGGGAAAGGGCATAACACGCATTTCTGCTTCCCTTCTTTATGAACATTAAAAGGACTTGCCTAGAGCTTTATTGGAAAATTGAAGAGATCAAACTTCTGAAAGGAATGTATATATCCTCATTCCTTGGGCTCCTGTCTATTTATCTGCTAAGGGTTTTTCATACCTTCCCAATTTGTTTTCTGAATTATTTTCTCCTCAGAGAAAGCTTTTAAAATTGTAAACGTAGTAATATTCTGTTTTGTTTTGTTTTTTTGTTTTTTTTTTGGAAAGAATACTCCAGCCTTTAAAAGTGTCATGTATCAGTTGCTAAGCATTTTATAATATATACATTAGCATTACGTTTCAATCCCATTTGTGGCATCTCATACAGCTTTTGTTGTTGTTGTTGTTTGGATAAAGTATTTTGTTTAGGAGATTGGGAATGACAACTGATCCAATCTGATACTTAAAGGCCAGTAGTTCAGTTCTGTTACTTAAATGAGAATTGTCTTTCTTCTCTACTGCGTGTGAAGTATGAATATGTACCTGTGTGTTAGGTGCTTTTGTGTGTGTACACGTGTTTGGAGGCCACAAACCTCCTTAGGAGTTGTCCACAAACCTCCTTAGGAACTGTCTACCCTGAATTTTGTGAGGTAGAGTCCCTCACTGGAACCTGGAGCTCATCAACTCTGCTAGGCTAGTGGTCATCGCGCCTTGTTCTTCTGTCTCCCTCTTCAGCGCCTGAATTGCAAGCAGAGGGGGAGGGCTGCGAGGAGAGGGTTCTGTGTGTTTGCATGTGGGTGACCTTCCTGACTGTGGCCTTAAGCATTTGCTAGCTCCATCTCTTCACACCCTGTGAAGGAAGTGCCGCCTACGGCAGTTTTCCTCCCTCTCTGTAACCCACCTCTCACTGTATTTTCAAGTGCATTGATTTATGACATTTTTGTCGTTTTCTGACTATACAATGCTAGTGGAAATGCTTCTACATTAGGATCCATGACTACAGGTAACACGAGTCTCTTCTCCTGGGCTATGGTCACTCATGTTTGACTGAAAATAAACTATCTCTCATTTCCTCTGAGGGAAAAGAAAGGGAAAGGTTGTCAAATGTTCTCTCTGGCTCCAAAAGCGGTCTCATCCCTAATTGCTACCTGTAAGGCTTAAATGTCAGCAGCTGCCAGGAGGAGTGTAATTTGGGGGTGTGGCTACCTTTGCTTCTGTGCTCTTTGACTTTTCAGCAGTCTATAACTTTTCAATATCCATGTTACTAACATTTAAATGAAATAATTATATATTTACAGAAATGAATCGTCCTAGATAGAAAATATGTTAATTATGAAAAGCCTTTATTTTGTTCTTTAAGCTTCAGAGGTGTGAATAGAATAAAGAGGGAAGCGACACTTTCCTGATTCATTACTTTGATGCAAAGTCAATCCGAATGGTTAGTACCACTGTGCTGCAGGTTTCCTCCATTGAAAGCCTCTGTTTTCTTCTCTGATGACCTTGCTTCTTCTATTTCCATTGCTTTGCCTTCAAAAGGAGATTCGATAATAATAATGATTGTGATGATGATGATGATGATGATGATGATGATGATGGTGGTGGTGGTGGTGGTATGTGTTTGAGAGAGAGAGAGAAGGAGGGAGGGAAAGGGAGAGGGAGAGAGAGAGAGAGAGAGAGAGAGAGAGAGAGAGAGAGAGAGAGAGGTTTGTTTCTAGAGAATTTATTCCCACAGCACATGGGTGGTTGAGTGGCCACAGTGCAGGTGGGATGGGCTGTTGAAGATGTAGTCATGATCAAAATCTAGAGAAATCCCTGCTCTCCAGACACATCCATTAGAGAATGAAAGATGCCTTATATAGGTAATAAGTGGGTATAGTGTATACTGCACAAGATGACTGTAAGACAAGGGAAAATATTGGTAAGAATCGGGGGGGATCAGATCAGTTCCCTGTGATGTCTAGGGGAAGAATCTGCAGTGCCAAGCAGGAAGAGAAGCAAAGGCCCTCTGGCACATTCGAGAAGAAGGATGAGGGAACCAGGTTCTCAGTGTAGTAAGGATGGGGACAGCAGGACAGAGGTTATAAATAGTTCCCATAACACACCAAAAGAGCTGGGATATCCCTGTCACTTACCCAGGCATACCACCAACTGTCTCTATATATAGTAATTTAATCTTTACTGCAAACTAGTAACCTAATTATATCTGTTTTACCTATAAGGAGCCTATAGCCAAAAGTTATTCTAAACTTTCCCAGATCACCCATGAATACCTCCTATCCCTCAATCCCTTCCTCTTAGCTACCATTCTGCCTTCTATGACCTGCAAAGCTTTGACTACAGAACTGTGACTGCCTATGTGAAAAGAAGGAGTGGTCAGAGAGTCAGCAGCATGCTCTCCCCATTTCTTACCATCCCTGATTTGTCAGTGAACTGTAGGATGGAAATGTGGTCAAAAGAAGAATTTCACTAGAGTCAGGCAAACCTCACCCCGCTGGAAAGGAACTTCCTAGCAGGGGAGTCATATTGCAGCTAAATTTAGCTGTCCATCAATACACTTACTACCTTGTCAGCTGTCTGCCCATTCAGGCCAGCCTAGAGCTTGGGCATGCCTTACTTACTAAAAAGAGCTCTTGCTCTTTCTCAGGTGTCCTCATATTTCACTTATGTTCCGTGCCCCAGGATTTCAGGCAAACCTATTCCCAGAATTACTGTCTTCTAGGGAACACACATCGATGAGGCACTTGAGACCTTGTTCCCAGTGACCAGCTACCCAGGGACAGGCGTGCCTGCTGTCAGATTGCTGTGGTCTCTCACTCTGAAAGAGCACCTTTCATTCATAACACAAGTTTGCACCACCTTTTTTTTTTTTTTTTTTTTTTTTTTTTTTTTTTTTGCTTTTTGCTCTCCTAACGCAGAGCATGGTATGAAGGCCAATGCTTAGAAAGCATGTAGCTCATATGCCTGTTCTGGAAACATGGAAGGCAGCAAGGGTTAGCACCATACCAGTGAGCTGAGCCCTCCCACATCAATCATCAATCAAGAAAGTTGCCCACAGTCTTACCCATAGGCAAATCTGGGACACTTTCTCAGTTGAGGTCCCCTCTTTCCAGATGACTCTAGCTTGTGTCAAGTTGACATAAAACTAGCTAACACACAGGAAAATACTTTCCAAAGTTAATATCCTAATCATTGGTTGTCTTACTGTGTCCAAGCAGCACAAGCCTGTCTAGTCCTCATACTACATTACCTATGTTTTAAAGAAGACAGTGAAGACCTTGTTAAGAAGACTGTTACCCACAAAAGTCAGAAGACATTGGTCCCAGAGGCCACATCATTGAAAATTAATATTACCTGTGTCCTACAGACCACAGATGTTTGGTTGAGAAGCACTGACCTCATTTCAAAAAGTAGTGTCTTCTAGCCCATTGCTCTGTGTGTCTGACTTTGCTCCCGGTGCCATGCTGTTTTTGTTACTATAGCTCTGTAATATAACTTGAAATCAGGAATGATGATAATGCCAGCGTCATGCTTTCTGCTTAGGACTGGCTGCGTTGGCAGTATAAGCTCTTTTGTTCTTCCATAATTAATTTTTTTCTTTTTGTGAAGATCATCATTGGAATTTTGATGGGAGTGAGGAGGACTAAGAAAAGGGAGGGTACAGGGAATATACTCAACATATGATATAAACTGGTACAAAAATTGTAATACAAACAGTAAAACACATTTTAAAATCATTTGTGAGGTGCTACTAGGCAAAGAGAGAACAGTGTCACCTGTTTGTCTGTCCTTTTCCATGTCCATAGATCCCCAGGTAAGGTCTTATCTAGTCATCTTTGTAACTGGAGGTTTTGCATGGACCTCACTATGCACTGGGCATCTATTAAATGTCCAACTCTAAGGACCAGATTCATCCCTTGGTTCCACAGACATTTGAGGGCTCAATAATTGTGTGTTGGACAAAGAGGAATATCTTTTAAATGTGAGATGCTTGGCAGTGTACCTTGCCCCTACTCACAAGATGCCAGCACTTACAGATAGTCCTAGCAATCAGAAATCTAGACACTGTCACATGTCCCCAGGAGGCAAAATTGCCTTGCTGAAAACCACCATTTTAAAGTGTCTGAGGTACGGTCTAGTGCGCAGTCATTTATTAGGATAAAACATAGGCACCTTTAAGGGCTGTCCCCCATAGATAGCATAGATGGTACGTAATGATGCGCACGTGCTCTAACAGAGGAGACATCTGAGTAAGAGCCCTCACTACAGCCCTTTCCCCCTTGCTCAGGAATCATTATGACTCCAGTAAATTGCTCACTAAATTTCATCTGTCGCCCTGGTTCCTGCTCAGATTCGGCTAAAGCCTGTTGAAATTGATTTTTGTGTCAGCCGTACAGAAGAGATTCAGTAAGGACCAGAGAGCTTCCCTTTCATTACTGTCTATTTTTTTCCCCTCTGAATTACTTTAGATTTGGTGGGCCCTAATTATATTCCGGAGCTCTCCCGACTGACATTTCCTTTGTTTTAATGAAAACTTCTGGAGGTTTGAGGACACTGTGGGAGAGGTTGTATTCAGCAGCAGCCACGAGAGAGGCAAATGGGTTCCCATTTGTGCTCCTGAGTCGGGAACACTGTGGGCCTTTTGCTGTCTGACAGCTCTGAGTGCATAGGCCTGTTCTTGCTGCTGAGGACTACACCCGGGGGTGGCTGAGACACTCTGGGGGGTGGAGAGCTTCCTTCTGAAACTCAGCACTGTCTGTCTTCATGACTATTATTTGTCCTCCTTAGCCCCCCTGCCCTATGCCTCATAATCATAACTAGTACCCCTGTCCAATCCACTGGGTTGTAAACCTCTGCCTACAAGGTCAGTGTTGGGTATAAATGGCAAATCAAAGCAGAGTCACAGAAGAAGACATCATGAAAGCGTCTGTCTGTGCAACTATCATCTATCTTTTTCTCTTGTCTCCCTCTCCCTCTCCCTCCCCTTCCCCCTCCTTCCTCCCTCTCTCCTCTCTCTCCCTATCTATCCTTCTATCTATCATCTATCTATCTATCTATCTATCTATCTATCTATCTATCTATCTATCTATCTATCATTTCTCTCTACTTATCTATCTGTCTGTCTGTCTATCCATCCATCCATCCATCCATCCATCCATCCATCCATCTCTGACCATGCCAATAATGAGCAGATGCACTCCAGGGATCCGGCTTGCTCAAGCGCTCCCTCAGTCTGTTGGTTAACATGGAGAAACAAACCAGAAACAAACCCTTCTGTAGCAATCCTTGCCACAGCCCGCTGCTCTAAACCACGTGGTTTTCCCCTCCTGACAGGTCCTTCCTGTGCTGACTCTCTGCTGTCCAGGTAGTGCTTCCCCAAGCTTCTCCCAGGTTAAGCAGGTCAGGTCACTGATTTCTCAGCTCAGAGTCACTGAAGCAAGCAAAGCACCCAGTTCACTAAGCCCTGAGATGACCTTTATTACCATGATTTTGGAGTCCTCTATTCCAAGACACTGTCCTAAGCTGGGGTAGAAGATTAAATGGACAAGGGGAAGTTTTCCATTCTAGGGTGTAGAGGCTAGCAACCTGAGGATGGGACCCTAGGACCAAAGACATTGGGTCACTAGGATCTCCGGAGAGACTGGTGATTTCTGTATGGCTCATGTGTGCTCTCCTAAGCTGTTGAACACTCAAGGCTTCCCACTCTGCTTTTGACAGACTGTGTCAAGGATAGTCCCTTTCTGTATCTTAGGGGGTTATTCGGCTGTCCATAATCACATGTTCTGTGGCTCTGAAGGCAACTTCTCTGATTGTGATTACACCAGGGTCCACATGTCCCTCCGCCACACACGGCAGAAACCCAAACCAACCACTAGAAGCCAACAAAGTCTGAACTTTTAAGACTTGTGGTTTTTGTTTTTGTTTTTAATTTTTGAGATTGCAATTACTTCCTTTTTTCCTTTACCTTTCCTCTCTCCAAACCCTCTCACGTACCCTTCTGGGTTTCTTTCATATTCATGGTCTCTTTGTTCATTAATTGTTGTTATGTGCACATGTATATACACACATATATATATATATATATATCTCTAAATAGAACTTGCTCCAGTCTGTGTGCTGTTCCTTGTTTGTATATTCCCCGGGCTGACTGCTTGGTACTGGAAAACTGACTGGGATTGGTGCCCTTCCCTGGGGCAGACTGTTTCTCCCTGTCTCAGCCTCCCTTGGTTGTGTGAGGCTGGTGTTGTACAGGCTTTCTCCCATCCAGTTTGGCTTGTCTCTTGTTGTCATCCTGTACTTTTAAGTTTTAAAAATTAATTTTCAACTGGTGGACACTTTAATATTTTTGTTTTTAAATAAATTCTATATACATTGGTACATTGGATAGCTTATGTTTTCTGTAAGCTGCCAGGAGGCCTTTCTTTTCTTTGTTTGATTGAAGAGAATTTCAAAGTTTCTCTTGGACTGAGTCCAGTCCCCAGGTGCCACCATTCACTCAGTATAGAAAGGAAGATTTGTGGGGTGGGGGTGGGGGAACTGTTTGGGGAAGCCAGTGTTGTCTGTGAGTATTCTCTGTCCTTATCTTTTGAACTCCATCTCGAAGGGGTTAGCTCTCCAGTAGTGAGCATAGAATTACAGATAGGCAGGGCCATTCTGTGGGTTGAGTTAGACAGAACCCAGGAAGATGCTTGATTCTTTGCTCATTTGGGGGCACAGGGAGGAGATGATGGGGAATGTGTTCTTGGCTCCAGACCAGGGCCCAGAGACTGGTTCTGCTGCCTTCTGAGTCCTGCGAGTCCTTGCCCTCAGCTTGTGGGTCTCACCACTGTCACTTCAGCTGTGCATACCATTCCTGGGCACAGACATTTGGCTCCCTGCTAAGGAATCTGCATATATTAACCATTCTCTGAAAAAAAAAAAAAGCAATTGATTTGTTTCCCGTGAAGCATCCATTTTGATTTATAAGCAGTCAAACAAAAATAGAGGCATCTAGTTTCCAACGAAAAGACGGGAGGGACTCTCTTGTTCCCTCCTGGAGTCTATAAGCAAGCCTTAGCCCTCAGTAGGTCCAGCTTTGAGTAGTCTATAAGCAAGCCTTAGCCCTCAGTAGGTCCAGCTTTGAGTAGTCTATAAGCAAGCCTTGGCAAAAGATTGGCATTCTGGGGTACTGAGGGAGAATGTAATCTCATGGGGACAGTTCTGGGGTAGGACCTTGTTCAGAGTGTTCCACAGGCTGGGAACCATTAGAAGTTAGTTCTCTCTTCTCTATAGCAGCCAAGCCATGCCTTTGAAGTCACCAGTGAATGCCATATAACAACCAAAGCAACAGTGGTTGTCTTTGACCTGGAGAAACCCTAGGAATAGACACTGTACCAGGAATGTCCCATGAGCAGTTGTGATTTTAAGGATCTTTGTAACCTTCCCATAGAATCCTCTTTTATACGTCTCTGCTTAAAGACGGTTCTCCTCTCAGTTTTATTTCTATGTGTGTGGATGTTTGAGGCTATATACCATGTGTTTACAGTGACCCTGAGCCAGAAGAGGGCATCAGATTGCCTGAAACAGGATGGTTGGGGGATGGTTATAAGCCACCATGTGGGTCCTGGGAAGTGACCATGATCCTCTGTAAGAGCATCCAGTATTCTTAACCACCAAATCATCTTTCCAGCCCCCTCAAGGCGTGTTTCTATCTAAGGACAATAGTATTTTGAGTTTGCCCTGACATCTTGAGGATGAGACTGGCAGGTGTCATAACTAAGCCTTCCTCTTATCTGGGCGTGGGAGATAGAGTACACCCTTGTCCTCATCATGACAGGGCAGAGGTAAAGCTGGATGGATCATTTCTGTTTCCTGTGATCTCTGTGGTTTCCCTGAGAGCCACTCTCTGGAGAATTTAAAAGAGCTTCATTTAACTTCCTTTTCCCTTCTCTGCAAGCCAGGCAATCATAATCACTGCCTGGAACCTGTCCCTCGCATCTGGTCCCATATAGTTTGTGGCTAGACAGAAATGCAAGGGACCACAGGGGACTGATGGGGAATGTCAGTGGTAGCAAGAACCTGAACACAATCCACACCCGTCGCATCTTCATCTACTGGGTTGTTTAGCAAATATTGGCTGAGTTCCTTCTCCATCACAGACTATAGACGGCTTGGAGGAAATCTGTGTCCAGTTTCTTCTCATGCCCTGCAGCTTTAGCGTTCAATGTATTTCTAGGCTTTCTCTCCTTCTCTAGAATTCTAACACTTCCACCTTGGCCCAAGTGGTCATCATCTTTCAGTTGTCTCCGGGTGGGAGCTTGACCCTAGGTGGGGGTAGTTCCTTCAGCTGAGGGCATTTGGTTCTTAAAAAAAAAGAGTGTGCATGATGTAGCTGACAGCTTTCTGAGCTTTCTGCGTTGGGTACTCTAGATCAACCACTCTCAACCTGTGGGTTGAGAACCTTTTGGGGGGCGGGGTTGAACAACTTTTTCATGGTGGGGGGAATCTAGCATATTAGATATCCTACATAACAGATATTTCCATTATGGTTCATAACAGTAGCTAAATTATAGCTATGGAGTAGCAACAAAATAATTTTGTTTCACCACAACATGAGGAACTGTATTCAAGAGTCATAGTGTGGGGAAGGTTGAGAGCCACTACTCCAGATGGTATCCTGTGTCACCAGTGGCCGATGGATAGACAGACTGATGGACAGATATAGATAGATTTAACCAGAATTGATCTACAGCATGAGCCACTACCATGTGTTCTACACTCTTATCTTTTCTCCCTTTTGGTGGTTGCTTTGGGCCTGGGGCCTTGTGCATCCTGGGCAAGTGTGTTCTATCACTGAGCAACACTTTTTCAGCCCTTCTATTTGATTTGATTTGATTTATTTTGTTTTCATTATTCTGGAAATGCATATTTGAAAAGAGAAAAGAAAATCACAGCACTAGTTGGGACCAGTGGGGGTTGGCATTGAATGCTGTGACAATTCGAAGGGGGAGGGAGGGTATTGATTTGCAACTAAAAACATTGAAGCTGCTTTTCTCAGTAGAAAGGATTGTCTCTAAGCTAATCCAAAAGAGAAGGCGCTTTGGAAGGGGGGTGGAGGTGGTGCCCAGACTGTCTGATCCAGCATGTGTGCGCCATTGGAAAAACCGTGTGTCAGTGACCCAGAAATGAAAGGCGCTCTTCCAGGCTAGCCTCAGGCAAGCAGCTCCACGGCTTCCACATTTTCAGTAGAAAACAAAGACACCGAGGTGAGGCTTCTGCAGCCATTTCTGTGGAGACCATTGTTTTCCTCCTGCATTCATTTTTAGAGAGCAGACAAAGGAAAGGCCTAAGCGGGCTTCAGTGAGTCACAGTTTTTGCCTTGGTGTTGAATTATTTTATATGGAAGAAGAACCAGCATAGTTCTTTACAACAAATGGCACAGAGGGAAGTGGAAAGGGAAAAGAGTGGACTGGGTCTGACTCACAGCCTTCAGCACCACACCCAGCTTCTGCACTCTGTGTGTGTGTGTGTGTGTGTGTGTGTGTGTGTGTGTGTGTGTGTGTGTACATACCTCAGGTTTTTAATGATCTTGAGGTCAGCTGACTCCTAACCATTCCCGGAAGGTCTGCCCTAATCGAGATAGTAATCAGCTTTGACACCCTCTGGTGACATACAAGGCAGCTCCTGCTCAGCAAGGTCCTCCCTGATCCTTTTTGGTCCTTCCTGACCATCAGAGTTTGACAGCTCAGGAGCTTCGCTGCTCCACTGTGAGGATGCCTTTGCCTGGGCCTGGGCCAAAGCTTTCATTGTTCCATTTTCGTGCGGGACTTCATTTAAGCCTAACCTGCCATCTCAGGGTGGCATCATTCATGTGTCAGCTCCATCAAAAGTCCGTCTTTCAGCTTGAAAGTGAAATTTAAGGTGGAGTGTAGAGGTGTTCCTTCATTTTTCGCATTCCTAGTGAACACTTTAAAATAATGAAGCCACACACATACAAAAAATCATGTCCCCTCCTTTGTTTTAAAATAGCAGTGATGTCTATGGATTTCAAACCAAGACCTGGCCAGTGCCTTCTGTGTGAAATTTACCAGGGATCAATTTTCTCCTCTGCTCTCTGCTCTCTGGCCTCGGCACCACACAGTAGGATAGCTATGCTCTGTACAAGCTGCTACTCTTTACTTAGACCTTGAGGTATCCTTTTAAAAATTATTCCCTCAAAGAAGAGCCTGTGATTCCAAAGTAGTTAAAAAACCTCACACATAATGTCTCCAATTCTATTTTGGCAGAAATACCCCACAGACATCCATGGGGAGAAAGGGACTCAAAATGTGTGTCTAGACTTGGGTGACCAAGTTCCTAACCAGAGGAAGTTCCAGTTAAGATTTGATTCCAGGGGCAGCGCTACAAATTATACTAGTGGGAGGAGAAAGGAGAAAGAGACAGGAAGGCAAATGGTGATACTTTGGGCATCACGCAATGATGTGAACATGGATGTGTTCCCTGGTAGCACTGACTGTCCAGGATAGAAGTCTTAATTAAATCTAGAAAAAAGTAGACAGGCTGCAGGAACAAGAAGGCAAAGGATGCCCTAGATGTAGAAGACAGACCAGTGGCTAATAACAATACCCCCTCTCTCCTTCTCTCTCTCCCCTTCCCCCTCTCTCTCACATACATACACACACACACACACACACACACACACACACACACACACACACACACACACACACACACACACACTAGAGTTGACCAAGACAGAACCAGTGGGCCTCTACTGAGCTGGTTTCCACAAAAGTGACCAGCCCTTGGGAGGAACACTGCTTGCCACTAGCAAGGGCCTTTGCCCAGCCCAAGGGGACCGAACTGTAAAAAGTTAGGTGACATCAAAGCGAACCCCTGTGTTTGTCCACAGGCACCCTTCTCTCCGTTCTTTACAGGAAAAACAACATCGTTCATGATGTGGTTAGCAGTCAAAGCTGGGTATGGGTCTCACCCTGAAGCCAGTAGCAACACCATCCTAATATCCCTCCAGCCACCAACCCTCTGACAGCTATTTGGGGCACACCAAGAGAACGTTGTGGCCACTGTACCCTCCTGTGACCTTGACTGCTTTAACTCAGGAGAGTCCCCAGCCTGTGTGCTGGGTCCTAGTAGCACTTCTCATCTCCGTCATTTTCAGATACCCCTGGAAGATGACTTTAAACTCACCATTCCTGTCCTGGTCCCCATGCTAAGTGTTGGCTCCACGAGCTTATCAGAGCTCAGCTGACAGCAACTCAAGCCAGTTGATTTTCTTAATTTTTTTTTCCAGTTGTGAGGGTTGAACCTAAGACCTTGTGTGTACTGGACTTACTCTACTGCCAAGCCACACTCTCAGCCCAAAATTGAAAATATTTTAAAAACCTGGAAGAAAGTCTCTTCAGTTCCTGTTTCCTGAGATTTACTTATTCCCTCCACCCAGGCTGGTCTCCACCTCTGTGTGAATGTGAATCTGACTCTCTCATAAGCCCTTGTCTAGTGCTCTTGAGAGAAAGAGAATCGAATTGTCCAACCCTTCCATTTCATCGACCTGAGAAGCCCTGTATAAATGAGTCAAAGTGATGACAGAATGGGTAGTTTTTTTTTAAAGCAAATCAAATACCAACTAGAACTAGATCTTCAAACATCCTAATTTCTGTGTGTCTATCTGAGCTTCTGACTGTCTGGTTGCTCACATATTGTACCATTGACCTGGGCATTGATTTGTATGGGGTTGGAATGGAAACTAACACTGTACATCACAACTAAACCTTTTGAAATTCTTATTTTTTTCTTACAGGGTCGTCATGTCAAAACGGGCCAGCTTGCTGCCATTAAGGTTATGGACGTCACAGGGGTAAGGCATTTTTATCCTGTTATCTCATTAGCTATAGAGCTGTAATGAAAAAGTGAGTGGAAAAACATTTGCCAGAAAAGTAGTCTTCTTATATATTCCAGATCCTTCTCCGTTTGTCATTCATGTAGAGAAATAAGAATCTACAACAGCCAACTGAGCAGGCCAGGAATAAATCACCCCAATTTAAGTCCAATGCTACACGCTGCCTTAGGTCCTTAGACTGAGTACTGTGTGCTGATAATTTACATATGCATGACCATGGATATTTGCATATGAAGCCAGAGCAAGGATTCTAAGACATTAAAACTATAACGCTGAGATTACAAAGAGACGAGTCGTAACTGTTTCCCTAAGGGCTGCCCAACACTGAAGGAGAGGAGAGATGGGATAGCTATAAAATCCTTATACTGCACTTATCATGAACATTTTCTAAAACAAATGGTTTTTGATCAAATAATCACATAACTGCAAATTCCTATTTCTTAGAGAGCAAGTCTAAACTTCTGCCTGGATGATCAAAGCAATCTAATATTCCTCTAGACATTACTTTAAATGCAACCTAATGCTTTCAGTCTTTTTTTGCTTGGTCTAATTTAAAATATTTTAATAACCTTTCAAAGTTATAGAGTGGAAATCAGACTTTAAAGGATTCACAGAACATCAAAAATATGTTAATAATTTTCTATTGTCCTGGGAATTTTTCTAAGATGTCTGTCTTTTGCACATAAAAGCTGAAAGACCAAAGTCTTCATTTGGCCAGAAGTGAAATATTGAATATAAATAGTCATCCAGTCAATGAACCACACAAAGATATCAATAACTAAGAAATAGACTGAAAAAAAATACAGTTTGTTGGCACATTAACCATTAAGCCATACCCTTTAGACAGAATCTTTTATCATTGGTAAATATGAGTTGTAAGGCTTTCCAAAAGACTATCCCACTAATCTTCATAAGTATCAACATTGTATTGACTTATTTATTTATTCCTTATTTATTATTGATCTAGATTTCTCTCTAAATTATACTTTACAGTTTAATTAATAAAAGGAAAATCTTGTTCCTGTATACTTATTGCCAGTTGAGTGACACTCTAAAATGATTATTACTAGTTTTATGGGTTTGCATTTTTTACTATCTTTAGTACATTGTTTCAATTTCAATGACTCCAAACTAATTCAAATATTTGACCTCTGTTAGTTGGTAAGGTCATTTGGCATGGAATAAGAATGCATGTGGATTGGAGTTATTAAGCATGGTAAAGGTGTCTTTTTCCTGTCATGTTAAAAAGAATCTAGAGGTTTACAATTTAAATATTTAGTGCTAATTGTGAAGCTGATAAAAATCTAGAGTCTCTGTAGAGACAGGCCTCTGAGCATTCCTTTGGGAATTATCTTGATTTTATTGTGATAAGAAGACCTACCCACTCTGAGTGGTACCATTCCCCTGGCTGGGATCCAGGTCTGTTTAAGTGGAGCGAGAGAACTGAGTAGCAGCATGAATTCACTCTCTGCTTCCTGACTATAGATGTAATGTGGCTCCTTCCAATTCCTGCCCCCTAGACCTACCTGCTATGATGGCTGGACCCTTGAACTATGATCTCCACTAAACTCCTTCTCCCTTAATTTGCTTTTGTCAAAGTATTTATCACAGCAACTAGGACAGAAACTTAACCATCAGGGGTGTTTGACAGCAGTGTAGTAAAAGAGAGGATGGCTTTATCCTTTTATTCTGTCACTTTAACTCACAGCCTCCCTACTGACTAAGGTCACATTATAGTTTGGTATGACTACGAATACATCCCTGGTAGAAAAATAGAGAAAAGTCCCTTTCAGTGAATTATTTTTTTTTCTTGAATGTCTAGCAGTGTATCCAGCCAAAAATACAGGTTCTCTGGAAATGGGTCCATGAGCCCTAACCCCGACTAAGAAACTATATACAGTTGATGGTTAAGGAAGACTCAGCTTCTTTAAAGGGTATGGTTCCTGGTAGGTCCACCATACTCCAGAAGATGCCCCTACATCCAGGAGATTATAGACAGCACAAATTAAGAAGAGGAGACAGAAGTGGGAGATGGGGATGTGGCAGTGCATCTGGAAGGAATTAAGGGAGAGATTGGGGTGAAATAATGAAATGTGTTATATAAAACTCTCAAAGAATTAATTAAATTGTTTTTTAAAAGAACAAAAGAAAAGTTTCTAAGGTGTCCAGAAGGAGTAAAATGGAGGATGTGTAGGTTGCTTCTGACTATGCAATATGCTTCTAAGAAATCACCAGAAAAGAAAGAAATATAGCTTCTATAAGTTGGTATTAAAGGAGTGGGTATTGGAATAGTGCATTAGCAGGATATGACACAGAAACAGAAATCTAGTATTGTGAGCCTCTATTTGGAAGCTCATAATAAATATGTAGGCCTTTTGACAAAGCTCCAACTACAAAACAAATCAGAATTTGTTTGGCAGTTTTGCTGAAATCATAGTAATCGATCATCCTTAGATTGAGTTATATTTCTGCATAATAAGATACACTTGACAGCTTAGCGACTGATGGTTGTGATGGATCCAGGATGACCACACTCAGAACGTGTGACTCAAGTTCTGTTGTGTGGCTCTGCAGAGGGAGAGCTGAGTTCTGCAGACAGCATAGATGGGACTGCATATCGTTATTTTATCGATGTGAAGGTGGGAATTGAGGATGATGAATGTTGTTCTCCCAGTGTAGGGATTTCTAGGTGAGGTTTTAAATTGTTCCAAGAACCATTCTTAGGAGTTAGTGCTGGCCACCTTGTGTGCAGTAAAAACTATTACTTAGTTATATAACCTGGCATTTGCAGATTCACATGAAGGAATACCAGCTAGCCCTTTCTCGACTGGGTTTCTGTTGGCAAGTAAGCCCTTTGAAAAATGATTTGACAGCTTTTCTCTCAATTGCCCAGGGCTAGTAGAGACAGAGGATACCATTCTGTGTTTCAAAGTGCCAGCCCATTACATAAAACAGGCACTTTATGGTGTTTGTTCTGTTCTTTTGGTGAACACATTTCAGAAGAGCTGGACGCATTTCTGTGATTTGGTCACAGCATTGACTCTTATTTAACCATTGACCCTCAACAAAGGCAGATGTGGTGTACAGCAGGAAATAGGTTTATTATTGCCCTGCTGTCTGAGGCAGGATCCAGTGAGCTTAGCATCATGTCCCTGCCCATCACCGTCAGCAACAGCTTTCCCTCTGTTAAACTCTGATGTTCTCTTTAGAAAGCAATCGATTCAATTTTGTGGTGTTGTCCTTTGTGTGTTATGGAATCCGGTGCAAACGCTTCTCGACAATTATTTTAATTGGGCTCATTATGGTTGTTCTGTTCAAAGCTGAAATGAGTTCTCAAAGGTCGCCTTTGTTGATTGTGTTCTGTGACCTACTGCAAAGTGACTGTAGTTTATCACAATGAAATTGATGAGGCCATAAGCTTGAAATTAAATTTCAAAGTCTTGATTTTTATCATGGAATCTTTCCTTTTATAGAAAACAGTCACAAAGAAGACCAAATCCAGTGCCTCCATCCTTCCAGTTTTAGTTCTGCGACACTGCAAGAATTGCCAAATTGGCTTCCAAGTTACTGCTTATGCTCCATCTTGGTCTTCAGAGTCCTTTTAAGTTGCCCAGATCATTATGGAAAGTCTATTTTCGATTCCTTGTGAAAATTCCCTCACCACTGCACTTGAAGCTTGAAGCTTACCAAGAGGACGTAGTCCTTTTAGAGTGATAATCCTCAAAGTGCACTGTCGCCATCAGTGGACCCTCAGTAGTTCTGTGGTATCCACAAAACATGCAGATTCCCTCCTCTGCTGTAGAATCCCCTTGGATTCTCCATCTTTTATATGCTCCTTTAAGAGATGCACTAGACTGGAGAGTTAGCTCAGCAGTTAAGAGTATACAGTGCTCTTTCAGAAGACCTGAATTTGGTTCCTAGTACTCATATTATAGGAAGCTCCAAGGACATCCCATGCTCTGAACTTCATGGGCATCTGGACTCAGATGTACATACCCACATGAAGACACGCATACATATATATCATTTAAAATGATAAAAATAGCTCTTCAAAAAGAAAGAAAGATGCCACACTACCAAAGGTAGGGCTTTCTGTAGGGGGGATTTGTATCTACTTTCTTCTGGCCACCAGGTGTGAGACCAAGTATAATAAATGTTCCCATTTTTGAGTTTAAATTATTGTTAAATTAATGATGACCTTCATCTAGTACATAATGAAATAATAACAGTTTCTAAACTGACTTGACGTGGTTACACTAGTCAAGGCATCTTGAGTTGAATTATCATCTCCGTTCACATTGAAGGAAGGGAACTTAGCAAGGTCCAGAAAGACGCATGGTATGGGGTGAGTTCCATCTCTGGGCTCTACTTTTGACTCTAATTTCTTCATTACTGTGAGTACAAAAGTGCTGGAAGGAATGAGTTGGTCTTTCTTGGATCCACATGTTCTCTCAGTGTTTCTCAGCCACATGTGGCTTGGATACCTGGCTCTGCAAGACCATAGGGAAGGTAATTAACTCCTTAAAGGGGAATCTGAGAGCTAGGAGAGAAGTAACTGAAGAGGAGGGTGGATAGATAAAACAGGGGAATTCCATTCACATCCAAGCATCATAGTTCATGTCATGTGGCATGGCATGGCATGGCATCAT
This sequence comes from Rattus rattus, assembly GCF_011064425.1. Classification (NCBI taxonomy): domain Eukaryota; kingdom Metazoa; phylum Chordata; class Mammalia; order Rodentia; family Muridae; genus Rattus; species Rattus rattus. The sequence goes on along the minus strand of NC_046156.1, from coordinate 126,165,182 downwards.
AATATATTCAGACTCATTTGGTCTTTCAATGTCATTCTAGTTATTTTTATTCCAACTCCAAATAAATGATATTAGTAGCTAACATGATAGAAAATTTCCTAAGTTACTTTAAATGCTGTGTATATACATATTTACATATATATTTATATAGTTGATATAGATAGTTGATATTTATACATACATATATATGTATATATATATACATATACACACACACACACACACACACACACACACACACACACACACACACACATATATATGATTCCCTCAATTACTTACAAAACAGGTTGTTTTAATTTGGCCCATTTTAGAGATGTAGAACCCAGACATATTAAGTAGCTTGCTCAATGTAGCACGGCTATTAAAATGTCATGCAATTTAATACCACCCTTTAATCACACACTTTTAACTTCAGAGCTCTATACAAGGTAGAAGTATATTTACTGATTATTTCGGGTGAGTATTTTCTCACTGATGTATTCAATAAACATTCCTACTACTTTATGACAGGTACTGAAAATTTAAAACTGAAAAACTGGTCATTCATCTGAGCAGGACCTCATGCTAAGCATAACCTTACTCCAAATATCCACAAAGATCTTATAAAAAATTATGAATATAGTTACCCATCTTCTTTGATGAGTCTGTTATCTGAAGCTAAACCCAGGATATTCCACATGTAAAGCGTTCCCAGCTAAGAATGCAGAGTGTGCCAAGGGCTGAGAGACAGCACGTTCTGGAAATTGGGTATCATTTGGTTTTGATGTTTAAAACAACCAAGAAGAGATTGATACAAGATAAATCTGAACAGAGGCCTCATAGCTCAGTGGTTAAAAGTCTTGCAGAGGACCCATATTTGGTTCCCAGTATCATTCATGTTGAACAGCTCACAGCTGACTGTAATGCCAGGTTTAGGGGATCTGACTCTGAGAGTACCTGTACACACACACACACACACACACAAGCACACAGCACACAAGCACACATATGCATACACACACACACACACAAGCACACAGCACACAAGCACACATATGCATATACAAAATTTAAAAATAAAAATACATCTTTAAAATAGATAAATATGGACAAATCCTGAAGGGATTAAATACTATGACAAGGTTTTCAAGGTTTTTTTTTCTTCCCAATATACCACTTTGATCAAATAGTCCTAAGGAAAAACAATGTAGCCATGAGTTATAAGAGGTTTTATCTTGTTAGAAACTGAGCTTAGAAGCTATTAAGTCTTGATCTCTTTCCCAAAATAATGCCAAACCCCAGAACAGAGCCTGTGGCCAGTGTGCTTTGCCTGCTGGAAGGATCCCCACAAGCCCTGCTTTCTGGGGTTCCTACTTCTGCCTTTTTGAGTCCTGGTAGGTGCAGAATGTGACCAGCCCTATCTCTTTGGGAAGACTACAGTAGAGGCCTTTCCCCAGTGGTGCTAGTAGAATGCTTTGTACATTGTCAAAGGGCTCAGTAAATGTTTGCTGAAATGATCACACACACACACACACACACTCACACACACACACACACACACACAGAGATCCAGTGTATATTGTTTGGTAAAGTCAAGGAGACATACTGTTCCAAATATGCTTGGTTCTTTACTCCCAAAGGTGAGACATTCTATGGTGTGATTAATAACATAACATATACTAATAATATATTAAGCTCAGTGGCCCAAAGCAAAGTAAAATGACTAACCCAGATCACTTACTGTGAACCAGACATCACCATTGTAATACACAAAACTCAAGGAAGCCGCCCAAGTGGATATTGTTATTATTTTCATTTGACAAATAAAGAATCGAAACTGTAAAGCTTAAGTAACAGATATACAGATGTCCCAAGCTTGGCTTGAGGACAAAATGGTATGTGATGTATAATGCGTGAGCCGTATTATATCCTTAAACATGATTTCAATTAGTCCCGGTGAGCACAGACTGAATGAAGCAGAGTTAGGCAAGCATGAAGACTGTTTTAGAGTTTGCACTGGAATTTTGTCATCGTATGTGGGACAGTAGCCTGTCCTGTGAGTTCCACGCAATTCTTGACTTAAGTCAGTCTGTGCGACTCTCTCGTGCTCAGTCCTGACTTGTTTCCCTAAGGTGCTGTGTTGCTGGCCTCAGCCTGAATAATAAGCTTCTTCCAAAGTTAAGTACCACAATGAGACAAGACAAGACAGTGGGGCCACATTCCAGAAATTGGACACCGAGACCACTCACCCATAAGAGAAGGAATGAATTGCTATATTCAGTGTCAATATTTAGTGGCAGACAGGGATACCACCTTCCAGAATCTCAATATTCCAACACCCTCAAAAGACTAACTCATAAGCAATAACTTTAGTCAAAGAGTCAATTCACTTTCGAGAAGCAGACAAAAGATAGAGAGGGAAATTCAAGAGAAAACTAGGTGGGTAGGTAGAAAATGTCCACTGATAAAGTGACGACTACATGAGATTCACAGTAGGTAGGCTTTGCTTAGGGAAGAAAAGGGATTCAGGAAGGGCACACCCGTATGTGTAACCACCCCAAACCTAGACATACCCCACTGAGGCTCACCTGCAGGAGAGGCCCTGGGGGCCACTCTGGTAGGATTATTCAAGTAGATGTCTTTAAGAGGCAGAATATGTCAATGACGTACATGATACAACTTTTCAAAGGGAAGAGATAAATGTCTCAGTCTTCATTATTCCCTCTCCCTTTGGGACCACATCCCTGTGCTGTGGCTGTGGCTTTGTACTGCATGCAGATACATGGAATGTCAGATGCCCACTCCACACACATACCGGCATCTGCCATGACCCCACTGCAGCCTGGATTGGTGGCTTTTGTGTGTCAGGGTCTCTGTGTATATTCTTGCATGCTGAGTGTGTGGGTTGGGTTTAGGACTTGCGTGTGTGCGTGCTCATGGGACAGAGCTTACAACAAAGTGGTGGAAGGAGTGAGGCAGAGTGACAGGCAGAGTGAGGACAAACAGCCAACACCTCCAACTTAAAAAAAAAAAAAACCTGCATGGTGATTGGTATTTGACAGTGCCTTATATCTGTTGATCTGTTGCTGCTCGTAACAGTTGATCAAAACTCCAGTTGTTTCTCTGAACTCTTTAATGGTATTCACAAGTATGCAGATAGAAAATAGACATACAGAAGTTTCAAGGCTTGGCGTCCTTGTCCAGGGCTGTCAATCCAGGGCTTCAGGAAAGTTTCTGACTAGCGAACATGTGGTCATCTATAGTTTCATGTCTCTCCTTTGTGATGAGAACCCCTCATCTTTTCTGGTCTCTCTTGTTTGGGGCTTTGAATTCTTTGTAGTTTAATTTTCTCATCAGTATTTTGACTGTTTTCTTAATGACTTAAATCTTATATTTTGGTTTTCTCTCCATGAAGTCATTTTTCCTTGAAAACTTATCGACCGGAAAGCGTTCTCAAGCAAGGAATAGGAACAGGGTGCTGCCTCGTTCTGTATCTACTCACAGATTGTTAATGCAGAGCCTGGCATGTAGTAGGTGCTTCATGAAATACAATACAGGTGCGAATAGAAAAGAACAGAGGAAGCAAAAAGTAGAAAACTAGACCAGATTGAAATCCAAGTTGCAGGTCACAAAACCATGGTAGTTACCTTTCCTGACAACCACAACCAAAGAGGACATTGTCAATGGCACAGTTTTCCCCGGTAGAAAAGGTCATTTATTTCAATTCTGATAGCTGTTGGTTGAACTGTAGGCCTAGGATACTTGAGGATACAAGGCCTCTAATTTCCAAGGGATGTCAGCCAAATGATTGAGTGAATGACATTATTGCCAGAGCTGAAAGAGAGACCCCATGGAGAGAGAAAAACCCTACAATCAGGCTCATCTGACCAGACATCTAGCTGAGACATTTTAGTGTATTCTGGGCCTATTGCTTATCCTCGCTGGGCTACACCTATAGGCATGAATAATACCTCTTCTCTCATACAGTTAGGCAAATCTATATTCACTTGTAAAATGCTTAATATAGAGAGACATCTCTGTGTCTCTTGCAGACATATTTTCATCTTTCCATGGCATGATAGTCCTCTTGGGAAGCAATACACAATACCCCATCTGCATAAGAGCCTTGGAAACTATGATGTCAGAAAAATGATGTCATTCCCAATGACATAGGCCATGCTTTCCCTCTCTTCATCAGTGACATCACTGCCACTTCCTCTTTGAGCTTAGCTCAAACTTGTGTTTCTTGATGCCAGTGATATCAGCTTCCACATACTCTCATGAAGGCGTGTGTGCGCACGCGCGCATGTGTGTGTGTGTGTGTTTCTTGCATGTTCTTGTTGTTGTTGTTGTTGTTGTTGCTGCTGTTTAATTCTGGTTTGTTTGCTTTTTTGCTTTTCCTATTTGGAGAAAGGGGAAGGGCATGAAGTTGGATGGGTGAGGAGGTGATGGGAAGGATCTGGGAGGAGGATGAGGGAAGAAAAGTGATCAGAATATATTTATAAAAAATGAATTTTCAATATAAATAAGTAATAAATAAACAAAAGCACCTACATACTTTACATCAACTTTGAGTACACCAAAAAGGGCCAGCCTTCTTTTTGGCATGGTGTAGAGCCCTACTCATACACAGAATACTGTCATATATGAAAATTCTAATGACATTTCAAGGCAAACAGTTTGAAAATAACATTTGTAACTATTTAAAGAAATGTAAAATTTGGATATGAAACAAAAAGACAATAAGACATTAAAGACAATGTGACTTTAGATTTCATAAATTTGAATTTTATATTTCTTTGTTGTTGAAGTTTTTTTCATATAATATATTCTGATCATGATTTCTCCTCTTCCAATACCTCCCAGATCCCCCACCTCCACAACGCACCCAACTCCATGCCTTCTTTCTCTCTCTTTAAGAGACAAACAACAGAAACAAATTAACATAGAGAAAACACAAGAAACACACACACATAAACACAAATATATACACCACAGAATTAGAAAACATAATACAAGAGGAGAATACACAAGCAGCAGACCAGTAAGAAAACCATCCAAATGATATGAAGCCAGGAGACAAAAAGTATCCAGAATACCAGTGATTTCATTTTGTGTCAGCTAGCTACAGTCAGGCTTGAGGCTGTCCCTAGGTGTGACTATTATATCCAGTGAGACGCCATTGGAGAAAACTAATTTTTCCTTTGCAAGTGGATGTCAATTAAAGATAGCTTCTTGGTTAAAGACGCTAACTCCTGTCCACTTCCCCATCTCAGCACTGGGACCCATTCCGGCTTGACCATGTGCAGGTGCTGCGCATTCTGCCACAGTGCCCGTGAGTTCATATGTGCATCATTCCTGTGTCTGGTAGAGGAGCTCTGAGAGGCAGGATTTGATGGATATCACCCATTTAGTGCTGAGGGTTCCAAGATCTCCCTGCCCTCTCTGTCTTTCAAATATCTGGCTGCGGGTCACTGTATTTGTTCCCATCTGTTGCATGATGAGGGTACTCTGCTGATGACTAAAGGGGGCTCTGATCTATGAGTATAGCAGAGTATCACTCATTAGCATTCATTTAATTAATAGTTTACTTTTTTTTTTTTGGACAAGTAGTATTTGGTTTTATCTGAGTTGTTTAGCCCATCTTGTCTCTGGTTTTTGGTCACCCAGGCAGTGTTGGGTTATGGGCTCCATCTCATGAAGTGGGCATTAATTCAAATCAGACATTGGTTGGTTGCTCCCACAAGTTCTATGCCACCATTGCCCTGGCATATTTTGGCAGGCAGGACAGACTGTAGATGGAAGGTTCTGTGGCTGGGTTGGTGGTTATGTATCGATTCTGGTAGTCTCCAGAGCACCTTCCTGTACCAAAGGCACCAGAATGTAGGTGTGAAGGTTCTCCACAGGCACCAGCTCGACCTCTTCATATTCAGTGAGTTGTATGGGTGTGGTCTTCAGCAATAGGGCCTTGCTGTCAGTTTGTGGAGAGCAGCCTGTTCTCTTGGCAACAGCCAGGATTGTTCGGGGGATTTATGCATCGGTATGACTTTTACTTCCCTATAGACTGGGTACAGTTTTATTCCTGTTCCATGGGTTAAGAGCTAGACATCAGGCTAGTCCTTTGTTTTAGAGCACAAGAATAGTGGACATTTTATTGACTCCATTTTAAAAATCTTATACAGATACTTAAGCAGTGTATCCCTATACTATAATTTTGAAATGTTAGAACCACTCCATCATTCCTTGAGATCTAAGTAAACAGTTTTGTATGTTAACAAGATCCTTTAACTCGAGGAACAAAATCACGTTCTCTCTATGTTTCTAAGCTCTTTCTGTCTGGTGCTTTGGCTTAGTCAGCAGGAGTAATTGCACATCTGTTTGAGAGTCTTCTAGATAAAGCTAAGGAATCCTGACCGATCTAGAAGTGAATCTGAGCCCTAGTATTTACAGTGAGCATGCTGAGAAAGGTCACCTCTCCAGGTCTCATTGACCCCATTTGTAAAGCTCAAATCCTTAGAAACAGGGCCTACATTGAGCTGCTTGGGGTCATTAAGAACAGTACATTAGGACCAGTGCAATGACACGGAGAGTCAAAGCTTACACTTATAATCCCTGGAAACCATAGAAGAGAAGGAGAGAACCTCTACACAAAGTTGTTCTCTAACCTCCACATGTGCACACTGCCACAAGTACACCCATGCACCACACACATACATACCACCACCACCATCACCACTACTAATAAATAATAATAATAATAATAATATGTTATAGATATGCTTTAAATGTTAAGACATATGTTCAATGTTAAAATGTGTTAAGTGCACACACAGATCCTGGCTCTGGCACAATGAACATTACATAGAGCTCCTTTGAGCTTCATTTTAGGACCGTAATCCTCTGCACACTGCTGGAGATGGCTAACTCCCAGGTTCTGCCAAGGTACATTTCTTAATGTCCCATTGGCCACATTAGTTACCTGCCCGGTTCAGCTTCAAGCAGAGAAGTAATGAACTCTTGATGGAGAGCCACCAAATGTCATGGCCATTCCTTTCTGTTTACCATAATTACTAGATGCTAATAGACTCCTCTGATTATGTGGGGCAAGTGATTGTTCTGTTGATAGAAAAGCTATGCTCAAGTAAGAACTTCATCATTTTGGTAGCAGCTCAAATGGGTTTCCTAGTCACCTCCATAGCTGAACATAACTGACACCAGGAGAGTTTAAATGCCATACCTGAAGTTAACACAATGAATCAAGCTAGGTTTTCAAGTCTTCTGGTTGAAGTGATAGTTCTTCATGGGGTTGTGGACTTGGCTTATTAGATTACTCTCTTCTTAAAGTTGAAACAATTTGATTCCATTATTCAATTTTCAGTGTGATTCAATGGTCATTAGTTTCTCAGTGAGCTTGTTCCCTACACTTATGGCTTAAGAGGTAAGAATAGTTCATTTACAAAATAGAGAGTGTCCCACCATGGAAACCATCGAGGCTAAGGCTGGGGAGATAGTTCAGTCAGTAATGATGTTGCAAGCATGAGGATCCGAGTTCAATCCCCAGGACCTGTGTGCTCAGATGGGCATGATATCTCAGTGTTGGAAGGCAGAGGTAGGTAGATCTTTTGGGTTGCAGAATATCCAGCTTAGCCTTTTCACTACACCCCAAGCCAGTGAGAGACCCCATATGAAAAATAAAGCATGGATGGACTCTGTGGAATTACACCTAAGGTTGTCCTCTGATGCCGCCCCCTAAGCACATGCATATAAGTATGCACCAAAGCACATAAAACAAACAAGGAAAAACAATCCTGTTGCATCTAGTTTTAGCCTGAGATTCTCTCATCTTTCGGGGAGTATTATGCTTTCTTTCACTTACTGGGACATACTGTAAGGCCGAAGAGCTTGTGGCAGAGTGGTATAAACTCCTGTTTTCTGGCCAGAAGTTTTGATAAATGACATCCTCACTTACAAGGCTACAGAAGGTTGTGTTGGAACTATGTAACCATGACCCAGAGGCCTGGGAATTGTGTTTGGAAATAATGCAACTTAAAATTCAAGTGACTGGCAGTCTTGCTTGGTGAACCTGGTTATCTGTGATTTTGCTATCAGAGTTGGGAAGACTAGCCACTGTGTTTATTTTGTATCTATCTTTGTAACCTTCATATGCCTTATTTAGATAGCACGGAAAACTCAACCTGTAATGTCTGCATTTCATCGTTGCTGTGAAAACGCAGGTTCCAAAACAGTTAAGTTAGTGTTGTGAGATCTATCAGCTCCAAGGGGGTAGACAGCAAACCTAGTGTATCCCCCAACTCCTCACCTCACTGCTCTGACCACAGAGTCAATACTTATCCTTTCTTAATGGCTGTGATTGGCTCAGTTTCCCTTTGCACAGTGATACTGACCTCCTTCTGACCTCCATTCCATTTATTTGAGATTTAGTTGTGTACCGGATGCCACTGTGGCTTAACCTCTCTTATTGACACGGTAAGCCATCTTCAGGCACATCCATCTCCCGTGTTCCTGCTGAGGCTTCAGGAGGCGGGTGGCAGATACTTGCAGAACCTGCCTGACTTCCTAGTTCTGCCCACAGTGAGACTGTCAGGTCCAGCTGGAGAGTGATCTATACCTCTCATTACCTGCATAATTCCCCCTTTAATGGAAGCAGCCACTAGGACCCCCAGGGTGGTTCTTCATCGTTCAAATGAGGCTTCCCAAGTAATGACACTCACATCCTACACAGAGAATTACAAAAGCTGATGTGCAGCATAGTACAGTTGGAGCTGATGTCTGAAGCAGAAGAGAGTTCCATCTATGGAGTAGACACTCAAGTATCAATCCAATTACAGCAGTTTCATATGCACGCATACACACACACACACACACACACACACACACACACACACACACACACACACACCTCATATGTGTGAAGAACCATTGGGGGAGAACACAGGATTTAGAGGTATGGACCTTCCATTGCCTGAGAGACTCCGGGAAGACATCTATCCTTGAGGAGTATAAATAAAATTTCATCAGTATTAACACATAAAAGCTATGTGAAGGGAAGAAGACAGCACACATGGGAAGTTCTGGAAGGATGCTGTAATGTCATACATGTAGGCTATGCGGATAGATGCAAGGCTAAAGGTACAGAAACACATGTCATGGCTTCTTAAGTCATGATAACATAACATCGTGCTTACCACTCTGTCTCATTTGTCCTGGAGCAGAAAACACTGTTTTGGGTCCAACTAAAGGGTACACAAGTAAGTTCAGACAGTCTGATGAACACACATATGGTCAGACAGTCAGTCTGGAGTCCACACACACACAAGGTCAGATTGTGGTGAACACACATGGGCCCTCCAAGATTAAGCTGGAAGACTCTTAACTGGAAACTGAATGAGATATGTGAGTCAGGAAACTTAGTCCGTGGAGTCTTTTCATGTCTACGCTACATTTTCCCCTCTCCTTTCATGTTGAGCTCCCGAAAGGTGATGAGGACTCCTGCTTTGTGAACTTCTTCAGATCTAGAGAACTTACCTTGCTCCCTCTCCTGTCTGACTTTCATTGGCTTCCTTCAAGGCACTTGAATAAAAGGACACTTCAAAGAAACCAAGCCTAATAAAATGTAAATCCGAGGCCAAATGTGTTTTCCCTTTCTTTGTCCTCAGCCTTCCCAGGTGATGTGATCAGCAGTGAGTACCAGAGGGAAAAGCTTCCCTGAGGCTGATTGTGGGTTTTCTTGGGTAGCCTCCACAAGAAGAGACGGACTTTCTGATGTCCCTCCAGGCAATGATATGCTGGTCTGTTAGCTATACAAAATAAGACCCCTTTGTGCTTCCAGTGTTTAACCAAATGGCATAATGATCCTCTTTAATCAACTTAGGACTGATAATAGCTCATTGCTATAGGTAGTATTAAAGAATGAATTCTTCCAATAACGGAATGTTCACGTCTATTTATTTTTCTCCCACAGGATGAAGAGGAAGAAATCAAACAAGAAATTAACATGTTGAAGAAATATTCTCATCACAGGAACATTGCTACATACTACGGTGCTTTTATCAAAAAGAACCCTCCGGGCATGGATGACCAACTATGGGTATGTGACACTATCCAAAAAGCCTTTCTCTATCCCTCTCGTAAGACTTGATAGAGTAGATATTACACTTGAAACACCTAGCCCTGTGATTTTCATAACATTGGATTTTCAAGCTTTTCTCCCATCTTCTTGGATATGTGTTTTTCCTTATCTCTAAATCTGTCTTTCTTTTTAAAAATAAATATTTTCATTTATTTGGTAGGCATATGTTTGTGGTTGCACACATATGTGTGCAGGTCTGTTGAGGTCAGAGGACAACATCAAGTACCATCCTCCATTAGGGTCTAATATATATGCATATTTTAGACAAGATTTCTCACTGTATCTGGAAGCATTCATTTAGCTGTACTGGCTGGCCAGGGAGTTCATGGGATCCACCTGTTTGTTCACTACCCCAAGGCTGGGATTCCAGACAAAAGCACTACATGCCCATATTTTTCAATGCCCGCACTGAGGTCTGGGCTCAGGTCCTCATGCTTGTATAGCAAGCACTTTACCCACTGAACCATTTCCCATTACCCTTTCTTATCTATATTAGTATGGACCATACCCGAAACTCGCTAATCCCTACTTCCTCCTCACATATCAACAATCTTTTATTGCATTTTTATTATATTTCAGTCACCATGCCACTTACTATCTGTGAATTTTATGATTTATTCCCATTCGCTGGTGCAGCATCGCCTACTTCCTCCTCGTCTATTAACAATCTTTTATTGTATTTTTATTATAGTTTGGTCACCATGCCACTTACTATCTGCATTATATTATTTATTCCCATTCACTGATGCAGCAGCATCAGTCTAATTTCTTTCATGATGAAACTGAGATTGGCAGGAAGGATAATCAACTATCTCAAACTCTGTGTGGTGGAAGGGAGCCAGGGTCTAACTTCACTCTGACTGGCTATGTATTACACTGGGAAGATGACTGCGAGAGTAGCTTCAAGTCTGTGGATGAAATACCTAACACAATGTCTGATATCACTGTAGGACCTCAGCAAAGGTGCTTTGCTTTTCCTGAACATCCTAAAACTTGGTGTTCCAGTCCTTGAGAGAGCTAACTGATTGTCCCACCAATGGCGACTGACAGCTACCACCTTGCTATGTGCTGTGCTTTGTGCATATTTTCTTTTTTTGCCTTGGTAACTTCTGACACTGGAACTTTTCATCCCCAATCCCGCAATGGATACAGAACCATCTTGGTTCGATGACATTAAAAGGGATTTGCCAATGTTATGAGTCAGCCTCAAGTGTAGCCAAGTCAGTGGAAGGTGGACCACTTGATCTGCTTCTCTTCTCTTAAATCTCTCTTCCTCTCTGTTGGATTGGTGACTCTGAAGGTTAATGCCTTGCTTATCTTCTGGGATCCCGGGTATGTGTCTAACACACACCCTTGAGTGGGTGCCACTTAAATGCCAAGGACTGTGGTACACTGTGTAGCTCCAGTGATGAATGGTCATTTCTCTAGCCTCAGACTTGGATAAAAGCTATTGTGTTGATGAATATGACATTTGAAATCCAACCAAGATGGAGTGGGGAATCATCCAGTGTTTTTACATGCTGACCAGAAAAGATGTGATGATGTTAGTTTAAACATTAATGAGAAATATCTACATGATATTGAATATTCAAGCCATCAGAAAAGAAATGCTGAAAAATGTTTTCCATAGGACACATCTACAAATGTAACATAAAGGTGGTACATTATAGGGCAAATGAGGCTTGGTGGTAGTGACTTAATATGTTGTGTGGTTTCTGAAACCATGTTTAATTTTAACAGTAGTCTCTTGGGGTACAGCAATGTGCATATGAAAGTTAGAAAAGGAAGAAAGATAGCTTCAATTTGTGGATGAAATACCTAACACAATGAATGTGGGTGTGTCGTCTGAGGAGACACGCCAAGGGGATGTGCTGCCAATTTAAACCTTGATAGACGTGATCATGTAACTCCTAAAGATGATCACAAACTACAATAGAGATGTAAGTCACTCATTTAGGAAGAATGTTTGTTTCGTATATGATGAGTAGGGTATAGAAACCTTCAGCTACGATGGGTTTGTACAAGTCAATGGGGACAAGTAGGAAACTACTAAAGGTATATGAAGGTGGAGGCAGCAACTGTGTTAACAATCATTACCAATAAACGTGTTGACTTTGGTTTGTTTATCTATTTATTTAAATTTATTTACGTTACACCCCACTCACTGCCCCCTCCTGGTCACCCCTTTCCACAATCCTTTCCTTATTCCCCCCAATCCCCTTCTCCTCTGAGTTCCCATAGGTATCTCCCTGCCCTGGCACATCAACTCTCTGTGGGAATAAACATGGTTTTTAAATGATCCTCAGAAACCCCAGGAAGAGTTTGTTACAATCTCCTACTTATGGGATGAGAAAATGATTTTCAGTACCTACCCACTCATACCTAGTTCTCACAGAAATGCATGTTGCTACAGCTTAACCCAAGGACAATTAGAATGCACACAGGCCACACACACACATAGAGAGAGAGAGACAGGCAGAGAGAAAGAGAGAGAGACAGAGACAGAGAGAGACAGAGACAGAGAGAGACAGAGAGAAATATATGTATGTGTATATATACACACTCATGCATAAATATTCCAAAAAAAGTGCCTCAGTTTTGAACCAGTATTTCTCTAAACGGAAAGTTATTGAAAGTAAATATTTACATAACTACATAAATAAATTAACCAGGAAGAAAGAAATTCACTTAAACCTATGGTTAATTAAACTAAACATAAATTCATTTTTTTTTCCAGAGCTGAGGACCGAACCCAGGGCCTTGAGTTTGCTAGGCAAGCGCTCTACCACTGAGCTAAATCCCCAACCCCTCATAAATTCTTTCTTATGAATGGATGAACATTAACTATTAAGATTCTAAAGTCTTTCTTAAAAATTATACTTAAATATAATATCTTTTGTTTTTATATGAAAGGAAAAACTATATGAATATACATGTTGAAAAGATTGAGTTTCTTGGACTAGATACACACCAGTGTTGAGGAGAGCATTTACTTGTGAGGATCATTTCAATATTTTAAGTTTTTATTTTATTTTATTTTATGCTTTAGAGACAGGGTCTCTGTACATAGCTCCAGCTGCCCTGGGCCTCACTAGGTAGACCAGGCTGGTCTTGAACTCCCAGAGATCCACTTGCCTCTGCCTCCCAAGTGCTGGAATTAAAGGCATGCACCACTATGTCCAGCTATTTTAATTTTATTCTAAACTTTATTAAGTAAAAAGTAGAAAAGAAAACCAATTACACACTCAAATTAACCAGACCCTAAAACTCTACAACTCAGTGTTAGAGTGGCCATTGGAGAAGGAAGTTATGGAACTTCCCATTGGATTTTATGCTTTCCCTGTTGAGTATATTTTTATGCACGTAGCCACCATGAAAATAAAAAAATCCATGACAGAGTTAGAACTAGAAAAACAATTAACGTTATGTCCTGTTTCATAAGTCATGTCTTTCACCTGCATTCTGCCCTTCCTTATCCTGTGAGAGTTAGCTCTTGATTCTTGCTCTGGTTTTCTCCGTACTACACTGTACCCATACTGCATTTGTTCCCCGCACACGCTATTGGATAGCTTCCATATTTGAGGGACAACACTCAGTATTTTTCTTTCTGAGATTGGACAATCTCATTTGGTATAATACATTCTAAGCCCCCCACTTTGGGGGCATACCCATGTTCCTCTCCCACTTACAACATATGCACCTTTCCCACGGTTCCTTTCACTGCCTCTCATGGGACTGTCCTAGCTCTTCACAATGACAGACAGGACAGGGATTGTGCCTTCGTGTCTTTGTTTCTCTTCAGCTTCTGGGCAATACGAACTGAGAACAGCATCTATTTGTGAGTGGGAACAGCATCACTGGTACAAGCCTGGTTGCCAGGGTGATTTCTGAGTGTGGCTTCCTGAGGGCCTGAAAGCTCAGGGGAATATAAAGAGGTGGCTTCCACCAGAATTCTTTTGTGTCCCAAACATTTGCTGCACTGTCTGGAATCCAGCATTTCAGTGTTGCCATGTATGCCATGAGCTACAACCGGTAGATGTAGAGAATCACTCTGGTTTTACCCAGTTTACAGTCAGACTCTGGGGTGCCCCTGTGTACCCTTGCAGTTTTTTCCACCCCAAAAGAACCATTATCATCCCCCTAATATCCTGTGTGCTTGAGATAGAACCCACTGCCTTGGGCAGGATGGGTTCTGACTCTCTCTCTCTGTCAGTTGTATTGAAGTTTAACTGGCAAACTTAGCATTGATGAGGATGTGGAGAGTGCAATGGTCGCCCACTGCTGGTGGGGTTGTCAGTCAGCACAGCCATTGTGGAAGCCCCTATGAAGGGGTATTCAGTCTGTGCATAGCAGAACAAAATGATAACCGTGTGTCCAAGAGATATCGTCATACAGTTGTTCCTTCTCTTAAGTATTATTCACAATACAGGAGGATGGGTGGCAATTTTATGCAGTCTGTGTGGTCAGGGCTACAGTACTAACTCCTCCTTACCACCTCCTTACCAGTAGGCCAAGATCTGTTAGTATAACATTATATTAAGGCAGTGTAACAGAGCTAAATAAAGAATTCTCAACTGAGGAATATCAAATGGCCATGAAGCACCTAAAGAAATGTTTAACATTCTTAGTCATCAGAAAAATGCAAATCAAAACAACCCTGAGATTCCACCTCACACCAGTCAAAGCGTAAACATGAATTAGCAATCATGCTTTCTTAAGTTTGGTAATGGAAGGAGTAATGGCCTATATCTGCTGGTTTGGGAAACCCCATCTTTCTGAACACTCTACTAGCAATCTTCTGACAGCATCTCTGTCGCTGAGGAAAAGGTGAGGGTAGGAAAGAAGCTGACCTAAGGACAGGCATGATCTATTTGTATAATTGTATTTCTATGTGAAACAAAACTAAAGAATGGGAGAGGGGGAGGTCCTTCCCTGCTTGACGGTGGGTGAGCTAGTTTGGGCACTGCTGGAGACCTTATCCTGCTGGCATGGGTGTGAGAGAGCTGGCAGGCTGACCAACTCAGCTACAACCCAGACCTAGTTCCAGGGCTTTAAGTTGGCCCACCCCAAGATCTACCTCATATATGAACTGAATGCTAGAGCACGTGAAAGGGCCAGTCCTGAAGATCCAAAGCTACAGGATCTCCGTGAAACAGGGTAACAGCAGGATATTCAAGAGGAATCCCAGGTAGGATCCAGTATTGATAGTGTAGCGGAAGCCAGAGGCCTCAAACCAGACCAATAAGTCATTGCAGTGAACATTTACACGTAAAGATGCATAGACAAAGCTGACACACTACAGCTTCCATGACAAGATTTTTCTAGTCTATTTTATTTAATTTTATTGGGGGAGGTTGCAAAGGCCAAGGGTGGATTCAAAGGGATGGGGAGATGAGCGGGATTCGGTGCATAATGTGAAATTTTAAAGAATAATAAAAAGTTTTTTTTAAAAAAAAGGACAATGGTTTACAACGCTTACCACCTCCTTACCAGTAGGCCAAGATCTGTTAGTATAACACGATGTTATGGCAGTGTAACAGAGCTAAATAAAGAATTCTCAACTGAGGAATATCAAATGGCCATGAAACACCTAAAGAAATGTTTAACATTCTTAGTCATCAGGAAAATGCAAATCAAAACAACCTGAGATTCCACCTCATATCAATCAGAATAGCTAAGATCAAAAACTCGGTGACAGCAGATGCTGGTGAAGATGTGGAAAAAGAGGAACACTCCTCCATTGTTGGTGGGATTGCAAGCTGATACAGCCACTCTGGAAATCAGTCTGGTGGTTTCTCAGAGAAGTCTACACCTAAAAGATGCTGCAACATACAACAAGGACGCATGCTCCACTATGTTCATAGCAGCCAGAAGCTGGAAAGAACCCAGATATCCCTCAACAGAGGGATACAGAAAATGTGGTACATTTACACAATGGAGTACTACTGAGCTATTAAAAACAATGACTTCATGAAATTCTTAGGCATATGATGGAACTAGAAAATATCATCCTGAGTGAGGTAACCCAATCACAAAAGAACACACATGGTATGCATTCACTGATAAGTGGATATTAGCCCAAAAGCTCAGAATACCCAAGATACAATTCACAGACCAAGCTCAAGAAAAAGGAACACCAAAGTGTGGATGCTTCAGACCTTCTTATAAGGGGAACAAAAATACTCAAAGGAGGAAATATGGAGACAAAACAGAGGCTGAAGAAAAGACTATCCAAAGACTGTCCTACCTGGGAATTCATCCTCTATACAGTCACCAAACACAGACACTATTACTGATGCCAGAGAAATGTTTGCTGACAGGAGCCTGATATAGCTATCTCCTGAGGGGTTCTGCCAGTGTGTGACAAATACAGTTGATCTCAGCCAACCATTGGACTGAGAACAGGGTCCCTAATGGAGGAGTTAGAGAAAGGACTGAAGGAGCTGAAGGGGTTTGTAACCCCATAAGAAGAACAACAATACCAACCTAGAGTCCCCAGAGCTCGCAGGCACTAAACTACCATCCAAAGAGTACACATGGAGTGACCCATGGCTCCAGCTCCATATGTAGCAGAGGATGGCCTTGTTGGGCATCAATGAGAGGAGAAGCCCTTGGTCCTGTGGAGGCTCAATGCTCCAGTGTAGGGGAATGTCAGGGCAGGGAGGCGGGAGGGAGTGGGTGGGTAGGGGAGCACCCTCAGAGAAGCAGGGGAAGGGGATAGGAAACAGGTTTTGCAGAGGGGAACAAGGGATAACATTTGAAATGTAAATTAAAAAATATCCAATTTAAAAAAAAACAAGAAAACACTGCCATATTGTTTATTGCATTTGTAGCCACTTTACAAGTTAAAGGTGATTATTTCCACTGTATAGATTAAGAAATTAGACTCAGAGAAATTCAGAGATTTGGCTGAGGTCTCAGAGCTTATCAGTAAGGAAGCCAATGAACTAGCTTACTCCAAGGTATGTGATGTCAGAGTCAATTCAGTGTCAGTCCCCTTTGGTCATGAAAAAAAAAAATGGCTCCACTATCAAATTTGGTGTCCTGGATAGGATTAAAGCTTTAGGTTTCAATAAACTTATTTTGAAAGCTAGGTATTGTAGTACTGGGCAGCAGAGGTAGGGGGATCTCCATAAGTTCCAAGCCAGTCAGGGTTACATAATGAGGCCTTATCTCAAAATCATAAATAAGATTTTGACCTTATGTTTGATCTTTACTCCTCGGTTTCTTATATATTCAGAAGAAATAGCAAAACCTCTCAGCTATTAATAAGTCTTCTATGAAGCATAAGAAATATTTGTGGAAAGCCACAGTAAGCCTTTTGGGAATGTCTTATCAAATAATTGCAAAGGTCAAAGATAGTTGATTCTTCAGACGACTGGCATATTTGCAAAGATCTTGTTAGTATAAAAATGTGTTTTACAGAGACATAGCCTACACAGCCAAGAGCAGCACTTCCTAATGTGCATTATCTGAGTTCAGCCTGACTGCGTGAACTATTCCTCAGATGCTCCTTTCTCCGTAGTTTGGAGGTCCACAGTACACACCTCACCAGGGGACACATCTGTAGTGCAGGCTTCTGATTGAATTGTAATCTGTGCGGATTCCATCAGGTCTATTGTAGAGATAAACTCTTGTTTGGTATCAGCTCCAGAGAAACACAACCACTTCTGATAATGACGAAGTAATTCTCCTTTATCAACTACTCGAGGCCTGGTCCGGAAATCAAAAAAGGGAGCTCTTTCAATAAAGATTCTGATCTCTGGGAAACAGTGGCACTCTGACACTCGGCGACACCGTCTCATCTCTCTCTACCACATCCCAGGCCTGCCAGTGGATCTAAAATCCACTCAGATGCCAGAGGGAGGGAAAGGTCCTGTCTGTGAAATGGACTAATTTCTCCACAATTACAGCATGCCTTCACACCTATTTTGCTGTCCTGTTGATACTGTCACAACAAACACAGATCTAGATGTCTCATGAGAGGAAATAAGTTTCTAATTAGCTCCTGAATGTAGAGCAGTCTGGTATGATGAGAGACGGTCGGACTGAAGCAGCAAATTAGCTTCTCATTAGATTGTAGTGATGTCGATTGGTAGATGGAGGGTTCCGATGCTGTGTTGTGAAGTGGGTAAGTCTGCTCTCTGCACAGCATGAGGAGCTGAGTTCAGATCATTGTACTAAAATAAAAAGCCAGGCGTGCCTGAGTGCTTGCCTGTAACCTCAGGGCTGTGGGAGGGGCAATGGGAGGACACTGAGTTTTGCTATTTGTCAGGCTAGATGAGGTTCCAGAGACTGCTGCAGGCGGCCAGGCAGAAAGTGATCGAGTGGAACACCTTCAGCAGCGCACGTGCTCTCCTGCACATGTGCGCATATGTAGCAAATGCACAATGGAAGAGATGTGCAGTACATTTGAGCATCTATCGAATGGTCAGGCACAACCTGGTCTGCTTATCCATGGATCTGGGTTCTAGCAGCAGGAGAAGCAAGCTCTCTAACACTTAGTTTCTATTTTACAAAATGTTAATTAGACCAGGTCTATGTGTTTGCCAACTGACAACCTGGAGGATAAAGATACTTAGTTTGGTCGCCATAAAGTAGTGATGTTTTAATTAAGTCAATATAAGAAAAATTGAACAGATTCTTATGGAATCCTGGATTCCTTGAAAGGTTTTGAAAATAGTCAAACGATCTAGAAATATTTGGCTTGAAATCCCACATCGCAGCAACGTGTGGAATCAGGGTGCTGGCTGCCCAGATGTGCCAGATGCCCAGATGTGCCAGATGCCCAAGAAGTCATAGGTGTTGCTTCAGCCTGCACCACAGGTCCTGGCCCTTTGCTCTTTATGTACAGTTGACCCCATGCCTTCAGTTACTTCTCCAGCTCCTGTGTGAGATCACCGTAGAATAACATGCTGAGACTATTGAACGCAAGATGTCACTGAACTGCCTTTACTCAGGTTGGTCACAACACCTCAGCCTCAGCGGGTCATATTGTCCATTTCTATTGCTCCTGCATTGTAGCAGACACCAGGCCCAAATTCAATGTGGGCTGGTTCAGTGTTTCAGTATAGGTCATAGTATAGTGTATCTGCACCATACCTCATCCCAACAGAGCTCAGGGGCACTAGAGAAGAGTGGGACTTGGGAAGGACTGCTTTAAACAGTGTTCTAGATACTGCATAACTGTCACACCCATGAGCTCACAGCAACCAAGGTTACTCACACAAGGTGAAGCCAATCAAAACTACTATGCGGTTGGGATAGAGGTTCCCAAACCCCAGCCCTAGCTCAAGAGCTTGGTGGTTGGGATCTCTTGGGTAGGGAGAGTCAGTTTGCTTCAGGCAAAAGGCCCCAAATAGGATGCCCATGCGCCTGTGCCTATAGGCAACACTGACTGAACTCAGGCTATGACAAAAAGGCATGCAGTTGGAAAGGAGACAGTAAGGAGGGGACTCGGGCAGGAGAAGGATTGGGGGTGGGTATGATCACTATACATTTTAGGCATGTATAGAATTCTTAAACAATGAACAGAGTATCAGCTTTCAGGGTGACCTGCTGAGGATCATGTTCACAAATATTCAGCCTCCAGGAGCTGAGCCTTTGCAACTGGGCCTTAAAATTCCTCTAAGTCCTGGCTATCAAAAAATGAGCCTTCCCCCCTTTAAAAGAAACCCATTTCAACCACTGGTGGTTGTTTTTATTAGCAGAGGACTTCCTTTGTAGACATACACTAAGTCCCTGTTCTAGGGAAACAAGTTAATCTCATTACTTGAGAGAGGAAATCTCAAACGATGGGGCTTTGTAAATATGGGAGTCTAAGACGGGCAGGAGAATGGCTTCGAGCAGGAGCCTCTGCCTTGGCCTGGGTGCAGTTTTTATGAACTGGGGTGGGGGTTTGCTGACAGGATGGAAACCGGATTTCTTTTTTTTAATCCAAGAAATTTCATTTAAAGTGTTTAAACTGCCTTTCACCTTAGCAGAAGGACGGCTTTGTGTATATTCAGAACTGATTGTGAAGCTCCTGGCTCCCATTTTAGATTAACATCGACCTAAAGCCCCTGTTCACACCTCGCTTCTCAGGACCTTCAGCTGTCAACACTTGAAGTCTATGTCTTTTATTTGGTTTGGTTTTGGTTTTGGTTTTTCTATTTGGGGTGGGGAGCACTGAATGTGTACACACACACACATACACACACACACACACACCCCACAACACACACCTACACACAAATGTGTACAGAAGTCAGAGGAGGACATTAGCTATTGTCCTCAGTCTTCTCGCCACATTATTATTTTAAAGACAAAGTGTCATCTCCAAACTCAATGCTCCTTTGGACTAGTCTGCCTGCTTGTGGTCACCCATGATCCACCTAAATGACTGTGACCCAGCGCTTGGGTTATATCGTCACATGGCAGCTTAGAGTTTACATGGGTGTTAGGAATTTGAAGTCATAGTCTCTTGCTTGCCTGGAAAGTACTATCATTACATAGTGAGACATTTCCACAGCTTGACTTTCCCTTCTTTTAACCTGACTAAAACCTTACTCCTACTTCCTAATTTTTCTGTTTGAGTTTAACATTTTGAGATACAGAATTATACATCACTATTATTATTTGTGTGTGTGTGTATGTGTGTGTGTGTGTTTGTGTGTACATTTGTGTGCAATGTGTGTGCAGTGTGTGTATAAAAAAATCTATGTATCTGTGGTAGGGTATATGTGTAGGCTAAAGGACAATTTCAAGTACTATTCCACAAGAACCAGCCAACTTAAGTTTTGAGACAAGACCTTGGCCTGAAGCTTGTTCGTTAAGTCCCAGGGACCTGCCTGTCTCTGTTTCTCCAGCATCCCCTGCCTGTGTAGTTATATGGGTTCAGAGATCTGGTTCCTCATGTTTGTGGGGAAAGCATTTCCTAGCTGAGCTGTTGCCTCAGCCTACATTTCTTCTAAGTCTTTTGTTAGAATATTTGGAGCTCATATGTATGTGGTGATTCACTCCTACTAAGGAAATCACCCAGGAGTTCTCACATGGTTACTTGTGAAATGTAATGCTGTCACACGGACTCTGCTTGGACATGGATGACTGATACCATGGTCTTGGCCTGTAGGCAAGCTTTGCTTGCTAAAAATACCAGTTGGCTCAGAATACTCAAAATGCCTTTGTTACTAGCAGAGTAAAAGCCTGTCCGCAAGCCTTATCGACAGCCTTTGGGATGCTTGGCGGTCCTTTTATCTTTGCATAACTTATACTTTGTTTGAGAATTCTCAAGTCTAAAAATATTTTTTTTTCTTTTTAAACCTCAGTACACGCTCATTTAGAGTTGAATACTCGAGGCTGTTGAGGTTGGTTTTGTGTTTCTGTCTGAAGGCTTTTCCTATTGTGAGGTTTAAACTACCCCTGGCAAGTGAATCAGCCTTTTCTTACAAAGCTGCTGAATTTTGAGTTTGGTTCACACCTTCATAAATCATGCAGATGGGATCTGTGGCTATTCCCAACCACATAAGATAAAAATACCACATTCCTCCCTGAGGTTTCAAAGCCTCCAAGGTCACTAGGCTGATTCTTTACTGGGCTGGGAGTTCTTGGAAGTTGCTTCTAACCTTGTCTTGGCCTCTTCAGAGGCTTGGTTCATCCTAGGAAGAACTCCAGCCCTTGGCCCTGTTCCCACCTCTTCTGCCTGATCCTCCCATGCCCATTAAAGAGAAAGGATCTGCTCACTATTTTTGTGGGTGATTGACTGGTGGATTCCTGTCCAGGCATTCTGCTTTAGGACCTACAGCATCAAAATGCCATCTTGAGACCTTGTTCCTTGTTATAGGAACTTAAAACTGATGAACTAGCAAGGGACTGAATCCTTTAGGGACCTGGGAAATCATCTCAGAATTGACCTTCAGAATCCCCTCAGAAGTCACTGAGGCTGTAAAGTGAAACTGTTGTATTTCATGATTCTCTGCCAAGAACTGTGCCTGAGCCTTGTAAAGACTGAAGTCAGGACTGACTCATGCTTCTGTCATGTCTAGGATAGGTGGAGAATAAAGCACAGTCCTGGAGAAATTCATGCATGTGTGTGTGCGTGCATGCGTGTGTGTGTGCATGTGTGTGTGTGTATGTATGTGTATATGTATGTGTGTGTTTGTATGTGTGTGGTGTGTGTTTACATGTGTGCATGCATGCATGTATACATGTGTTTGCATACATGTGTGTACATATGTGTGCACATGTGTGTGCATGTATCTACATATGTGCATATGTGTTTATATATATGCCTGTGTATGTGCACATGAAAGAGAAGAGAGAGACAGAGACAGAGAGAGACAGAGATATGTTGGAACCAGAGCTTCCTATGTACTCCAGCACCAAGTAATATCTCTACCCCAACACTGTAAAGAGACAATATTATGTTTCTTAGTAATGTAAGGCAGTTGGCAAAAATCTCTAACGATCGACCATGTGAATCGTGAAATGTGTCAGGACTCAGTTCTTAGAAAACAACCTTTTTCACTTAGACAGACATAGTTATCCAAGTAATCCAAGCATTTTTTTTTATAATCTAGTCACATTAAACCATGCTCTTTTTAGAATACATCCTTCAGGCCCCAAGCCAGTCCCCATCTGCCTAAGCACATTTCTCTCACCACATTCAATTTAGCCTCCTTTCTTTCTTCCCAAGTGGTATGAATCGTTTCTGACCCAGCTGTTCAGATGATACTGGAGAGTTTTAAACCTCAGATTTCTTTCGGTATCCTGTCCGACACTACCATTACTGCCACCGTGCACAGAGCGAAATGTTGTTGGAGGGTAGACTGTCTCCTTGTTTTGTGGTACAAACTTGAGCAAAATGACTTGGTGCTGTTTATCAGAGGCCCTAGAAGCACCTGTGCTCGTTGCCTTTCAAGCCCCTTCTGCCCTGTGTCATTACCATGCAAGTGAAGTCGACCTTTAGGACAGAGTGACCATGCTGTGAGGCAGTAAGCAGTATGTATTTGAGGGGTTTAGTTACTGACAGCTTTTCATTTATTAGTGAAACAAATGTTCACCTCAGAGCTGTAAGTCTATGCTTCATGTATATGCATGTTAACTTTTGTGCAATGTACCTGCATATGTGTGCATTAGCACTGGGAGACAGAAAGTTGACCTCTGGTGTTGTCTGTGTGTGTGTGTGCACACATGTATGCGTCCATGTACAAGTTGGGGCATCTCTTATTCTAACAAATTAGGTCGCCAATTAGGTTAGAATGTTAGGCTAGCAAGCTTTGGAGATCTTCCTGTCTCTGCCTGCCCAGTACTACTCTGACAAGTGCAGGTAGTTCATGCAGTTTTATCTGGGTGCTGTGTGTGTGGAACTCAGGTCTTTGTGTTTGCATGACAAACACTTCAAACACAGAGCCATCATATTCATAACATTTTACCAGAGTGGAGATGGGATAGGCCTGGTTAGGGAATGTGTCCCTGGTGGTTATCTTTATTATCAACTTGACAAGGTCTTACAGAGGGACTATCTTATGTCTGTATGGATATGGTTCCTGCCAATAAGAATGTGATGGCTTATAGCTTAGGCAAGAAATAGGAGGTGGGGCATCAGGAGGTAGAAAGAGGCTGGGATACTGCCAAGTGGGAGATTCACCCTAGAAGAGGTGAGGTCCAGATAGATGCACGGCACCTGAGCTCAGGTAACCAGCCACACGGCAGGATGTCGACTAGAGTAAATGGGTTAAGTTATGATCTAGTTACAGAAAAGCCTAGGTATATGGCCAATAGACATTTTGAGATTGAGTCTTATCTCTGGGAACATGGGACTGGGAAGACAAAACAGACAAAACATTTGTAGGGTCTAGAATCACCCAAGAGAAAATCCTCTGGCCACGTCTGTGATGTATTATCTAGGTTAGTCTCTGGCTATGTTTGTGAAGGGATACCTTGATTATGTCCATTGATATTGCTATGTTTGTGAAGGAATATCTGATTATGTTCATTGATCTAGAAGGCTTGTCCACTAGAGTGACACCATTCTATGAGCTGGGGTTCCAGACTGAACAAAAGGGAGAAATCCAGATGAACACAAGCATTCGTCTTCCTGTGCTTCCTGACTATGGATACCATATAACCAGAGGCTTCTGTCTCCCCACACTTCTCCTTACTCAGGGCAATAGGCTATGCCTTTGAGCTGTGAGACAACATGCTTTTGTAACAGGTCAAGTAACTGATGCAGTCTCTAAGGTCACGAAGCCACTAAGATGATGTTTTTAAAGTCTGCCTTGAGTACTTAATGAATACTCACTATGGGTAAGGCCAAAGGCCATAAAAATCTCAGTTCTCATAACAGAACTAGGACAAGAGTCATGTAAAAGATTTTTGTTTACTTTTTCTTTTGTTTGTAAACCACCAAGCTGTTAAGTACCCAGCACATTAAGCTCTATGTGAGTGATGGTGTGTCTCATTGCCTTACGATAAACTCCCAGAAAACTTTCTTTCCAGGGAGATATTAGTGATCCATTGCATCCTCCGTGTGAGATGTAAAGTTCTTGATTTGCCTCACTCAGCTGGGCTCGACATGTTGAGCCCTGTGTCTACTTATTAATGAGATAGGGCTACTTATGGGGAGGGAAGGTCCCTGCTGTGTGGTGGCAGTAATTATCAGTGTTGTCCTGTGGATGTAGGAACCCATTGCTGGCAAGTTCTGGTTTCTTTCGATTTCTTTCTTTCTTTAGAGTCCTATTACATAATTTAACAATCATTTCGTTCCTCAGTGAGATGAAAAGAATGGAGAGGCCTTCAGCTGCAGTTGAACAGAGGAACAGATTATAGAAATCACTGACATTAGTGCCTGGCTAGAGCTGGCGTGTTTCCGACTGAACATTTGAAAGTATTTTGTCCAATCTAATTTTGAAAGGCTGGAGTTGCTGGCTTCCACTTCTCTCTTTGGGGACCACAATTATGTGGCCTAATAGGACCCAATAGTAGGACATTTTCTCTAAATGACATGAGAGCTGTTGATGCATCCCTGGGAGGTCTAGCCACTATGTCTTTTCCAAAATGTGACTGGAGGTAAGGACACAGACATGCTCGGCTTGTATAGGAAGATGCTTTCATCATGTGCCCCAGTACGTGTTTTTGGTTCATCCTCCAGGCGCTGAAGCATGGTTCTCTACATAGTGGCATTTCCAGGTACACAGGAGTGGACAGAGCCATGTGAGAAGCACTCATGTACCCAACCTAGCCCAGAAAGCCCCCCACCAGTGTCTAATCTCTGCCTCCTACATGATCCTCTGCTTCCTCCACTCAGGCATTGAGACAAATACAACGTTTTTAATAATTCTGCTAAAATACATGTAGTATTAGGTGCCTTCGGTTTTAGCTACTTCTAAAATAGTAATCCACAGGCAACAGCGTGTTCATTGTACTGTTCAAAGCACCCCCACTCCCTAGCTCTAAAGTTATCCATCTCCCCATCCCCCGAGAATTTTATAGCCATCACTCACTCCTGCTCCACATGCCCCATCTCGGAAGCCTCTGAGCCCGCTTTCTATCACTAGGCAGCCGTCTAGTGTGTCTGTTTCATGGGAATGGAGCTACATGTTACAGTTCCACTTCTGTCCATGTTCTCCCATGCAGCACAGCGTCTTCACAATCCATCCGTGTGCTATCAGTCATTTATTTCCACGGCCAAATAATATTCCATTGTATAGTCATACTACAGTTTGTTCACCTGCAGATGAAATGTTGGTTCCCAGCTTTTGTCTTCTATAAGAAGTACTGCTATGAATACTCCTGTTATGGCTTTTGTTAATACTTTTTGTAAAAACCTTCAAGGAAAACAACTGGGTTTTATGTTGATTTTATATTTAATTTTGCTGAAGGATTCACAATTCTGCAGTTACCGCATCGTGTTTTATAGTCACTGGCGATGTATGAGGGCTCCAGTTGATCTACATTTTTTTAAATTATACTCATCTTTGTGGGTGCTGTGACACCTCATTGTGTGATTCGTATGTTCCTCGTGGCTAATGACGTCATCAGCATCATTTAGGGCCATCACTGGTCACTTCATTTGTTGAAGTTTAGAGAAATGTCCGCTCAAGTACTTTGCTCATTCTAATTCCATTTCATTGATTTGAATTGTTATTTATGTTTTTAAGACAGGTTCTCTCAGACTAGCGAGGAGCTCACCCGAGTCTTCTTGAGTCTTCCTATCACTGTGCACCACCACACCCAACTCCTATACTCAAGCTTAAACTGGAACTTCTTGTCACCTTATGAGAGTTCTTGATAAATTCTGGATACCACACCCATATCAGACATGCATTCTAAATATTTTCAATATGGAGTTCAAGAGATGGCTCAGAAGTTAAGAGCATTAACTGCTCTTTCAGAGGACCCAGGTTCAATTCCTAGCACCTACACGGTCGCTCACTACCATCTGGAACTTCAGATGAGCTGACCTCATTTGGCCTCCCTGGGCACTGAACACATGTGGAGCACAGATATGTTTGCTGGAAAAACAGAATAATAAAGTTTAAAATCTCTTTACTATACTTTATAAAACCTTTTAGCTATCTTAATAATGTACTTTACTGCACAGAAGTATTTCAGCACATATGTCTTAAATATGAGGATTTTTAATAACCACAAAATCATCATATTTAAAAAAGCTCCAAATTATATTTCCTTGGTCTCCCTAAATATTACATTTATAACCATAATAAAAAGTTGCAATTGTTTAAAAAAATTAAGTTGCTTTTTCTGGTTTAGGTCTCTTCTGTTTCTTTGGGGTTTGGTTGTTGGTTTTTTGACAAGGTCTGTCTGTGAAACCCTGGCTGTCCTGAAACTTGATATATAGACCAGGTTGGCTTGGAGCTCACAGAGACATACCAGCCTCTGCCTTCCAAGTGCTGGGATCAAAGACGTGTGCCAACATGCCTGACAAAACAAAGAAAGAAAAAATATAAAAACTTCAAATAACAGCTACTTTTAAAAATCAGTGTTCAAATAAAGCCTGACAGTTGGAATCTGTTGATGTGTATTTAGATGAGTTTAAGTCTGCAGGCTTTTCTTCTGTGATTGTTTTTTCTTCTTCCTATGTAGTTTAGCTGTAAAGAAACTATTCCCTAGATCTGCTGGTAGCATCCTTATTGCATTCCGCGTCCATACCTCCTCTGGTTTCCTGTAAGGAGGTGGGTGGTTGGCACTGGAGGTCAGAGTACAGTTACATTTGTGCAGTTCATTGTTGTTTCAGGAAACCGTCTCATAGGGCTGCATTCTCTTCTCATGAGACAAATCGTTTTTATTTCTTGTGTTTTCATACTAACCATCATGGATGAGTGGCACTGGGGTCTGTTAGTTTGTTAAGAAGCACAAAATAGTAGCATTTTATTTCTATTACATGTCTCATTATCAGACAGAATACTTTATTGACTAGACATTTCACACATTCTGTTATTTAAACATCCAATGTTAAAATTTTATAAGAAAGCTACAATAAGATTGGAGATGGCTCAATGGCTTAAGAGTACCTGCTGTGCAGGCTTAAGGACGAGAGTTCAGATCTCTAGCCCTCCCTTAGAAACTGAGACTGTGGGAGCTGAAGGGTAGGGATACAATTGGGTGCTGTTTTCTGCACATGAGATGGCCCTTGCAGTCATAAACACTTAGAAGCCGTGACTGCCCACAGAGAGTCTGGAAAGGAAAGAGAAAGGGAAGGAGGGAGGAACGTGAGGAAAGAGAGGGAAGAGTTGGGAAGACAAAAATCTAGGAGTGTTTGTGTGTGTGTGTGTGTGTGTGTGTGTGTGTGTGTGTGTGTGTGTGCGAGAGAGAGAGAGAGAGAGAGAGAGAGAGAGAGAGAGAGAGAGAGAAGCCGACAGCCCTGTGAAGAACCAATTAATGAAAGAAAATAAATAATAAAGAAAAAATCAGTCATGGCCATACACACCTATAACCCCAGTGCTGGGGAGGCTGA
Organism: Rattus rattus; assembly: GCF_011064425.1. Classification (NCBI taxonomy): domain Eukaryota; kingdom Metazoa; phylum Chordata; class Mammalia; order Rodentia; family Muridae; genus Rattus; species Rattus rattus. Next base: position 126,137,094 of record NC_046156.1, on the reverse strand, counting down.
GAGGCAGACCCCTGGGGCTTGATGTCCACCAGCCTAAGAGAACCCAGGTTCAGTGAGAGACCCTGTCTCAAGGGACTAAAGGAAGAGTTGTAGATGATGACACTTGGCGTCCTCCTCCAGCCGCCATGAAAGTGCTTTGACGTGTGCCCTGGCAGGCACACATGCATCTGGACAATGATAGTACACTCTCCTTGCTTTTCTTTTTGGTTTTGTGTTCTCTTGACTTCAAAATGTCATTTATTTGCTTCTTTGCTTCTAATTGTGGCAGTCGTGCTCTTTGTGAGTGACATCATTATTGCATTGGTGTTTCTAGGTAACGCCAATACTTTGCCGTCACACATTAGACTGCTCATCCTATCTCTGACCCCTGAATCCTTGGCCTCTCTGGTCTTTGTGAGCTGCCTGGCTATTACATATGAAAGAATTCAGCCCTCCATGGTTGGAATGTAGTTTATTCTACACTTCCAGATCTTCCTACAAGAAGGCCTTGGCACACCCATAGGCACTCTGGAAAAGAGAACAAGAGTTTCCTATGAAAGCCAGCTTTGATCCAACTGTGAGTCAGAGCAGACACACAAGGAAATGCATTTCATGTTTTGTTTGTTGCCTTTTTTTGAGTCAAGGTCTCATGTAGTGCAAGCTGACCTCAAACACGCTATGTAATAAAGGCTGTCCTTGAACATGTGATCTTCCTGCCTAATGTGGGGATTACGGGTGGTGCTGAGGACCAAACCCAGGGCTTTCACATGCTATGCAACCACACTCCCAACCCTGCTGCACCCTTGGCCCCATTTTGTGAGATCTGAACCCCTGTCAGGCATGCAAAGACAATAGAAGCACTACTTAATTTCTGCCCTAAAAGATATTGCACCCAGGTGGGTATTTTCTTTCTCTCTCTCTCTCTCTCTCTCTCTCTCTCTCTCTCTCTCTCTCTCTCTCTCTCTCTGTGTGTGTGTGTGTGTGTGTATGCTCACACGCACGCATGTCTGTGTGGTATCTGATCTTCATGTGTACAAATGTATGCCCCTGTGCATGTAGAAGACTGCAGCTCTGCAGCTGAGGTCAGTGATCATCCGATCTCTCTTACACATTACTCATTGAGGCAGGCTCTGTCAGTCAAATGCAGAGCTCACTGATATGGCTGGTCTCACGAGGCAGCTTCCTCTTAAGAATCTCCTCTCCTTCTCCTGAGGCTGACTTGACAGGCAGGAAGCCAAATCCTTCAGAACTAACCTGGGTCCTGAACTCTGGAATCCTCACACCTGCACAGCCAGTGTTTTCTCCCCCCACTACCTCTCCATCCCCCACCCCGCCTGGAGGTGACTTTTAAGGCCCTGGTGACACAGACCGGATACACACATGTGGACTCTACTGTGCCTCTGCTTTGCTTCTCTCTCTCCTATCAAATTGAGGACTGATGACTAATTATTCTAAATGATTTTAATTAATTACAAAAAGCCATGTATTATCTAACCAAGGGAACTTTTTGGTTGAAGACTATGTCAGAGAGAAAGGATGGAACTGAATTGCTTTTTCCAAGCCTGGAGAGGGATGGGAAAGTCCCAGTTCCAGCCTCTGCTCTGCTGCAATGCTTACCCTCTGCCCGATTTCTAAAGTTGCTGAGTGCAGTAATGAGTTTATATTTATAGACTGCTTGCAGCTTTTTGGATGAAAGGTGCTAAATTAGAGTTTATTGTTTATTGAATTTATTTGATGTGTCCAACCTCCTGGGAACACTTACTGAAGTTAATTAAAACCAGATAGCCCGCATTCTGACAGCTTACAGTGTCACATCCAAACCAATAACACAAACACTAGTGCCATCCTAGCTTGGGACCGACTAGAGAGCCATGCTGCTTTAGACAGAGAAAGGTTCTGCGGTGTAGGAGTCACAAGGACAGCTGCACACTCAATTCACAGCCATAGTTTCAACTTCATCTGAGGTGCTGATCTGCCCCTATTATACAAAAACAACAAAACAAGCCTTAGAATATGGAGAATGAAAAAAAAAAAGAATATAGAGAATGTTCTCGATTTCTGACTGTAAAATACTATTTAAAAAACCTTTAAAAATAATAACAATCTTGGACCAGTAAGATGGCTTAGTGCACTGGCCATCATGTCTGATGACCTAAGTTTGATATCTAGGACCCACATGGTACAAAGAGAGAACTGACTACCACAATTTGTCCTGCATTACATACACACACACACACACACACACACACACACACACACACCCCTAAAATATAGTGAACGTTTGTAAAAGTAATCTTTTCTCTCTATAATTTCACAAGAACTTACTAGAAAAGATGAGAGTTTAAATATTGTTTTACGACTGCGTTTTCATTGCAGGAATGGCATTCATAAATAACAGACTATAGAGCAGTCTGCTTTCTAAACCCAACTTAGTAAGGAATTGCAGCCAAGTGTGATTATAACAAATGCTGTTCCCTTCCTTTGCCAGTTGGTTATGGAGTTCTGTGGTGCTGGCTCTGTCACTGACCTGATCAAGAACACGAAAGGCAACACACTGAAAGAGGAGTGGATTGCGTACATCTGCAGGGAGATCTTACGGGTAAGTGCTGAGTGGGCAATGCGGGCCTCGAAGTTCCTTCCGGTGATATGGGATGTCTTGATGGAGATTCTATTCTGTTCAGTCCTTCTAGTGAAGTTTGTAAATGCAATAGAAATGTATTTAATGGCTTATTCTGGCCATCTCGGCATGGGTGAACCTTTGTAAGTGAGCATTTGGAAGACTGAGGCAAGAAGATTATGAATTCAAGGCTAGCTGGTCTACACATGGCTATGTTTCCCTAAAGGTAGGTAGGAAAGAAGGTAGGTAAGTAGGTGGATGGATAGGTAGATAGATGATTGATCAATACATAGATAGATAGATAGATAGATAGATAGATAGATAGATAGATAGTTAGATAGATAGACAGGCAGGCAGGCAGGCAGACAGATAGATTAAAGATGATGAATAGATTATATATAGATCATAGATTGGTAGAAAAATAGATGATAGATTATAGATAGATAGATAGATAGATAGATAGATAGATAGATAGATAGATATAGATATAGATATAGATATAGATATAGATATAGATATGTGATTGATGGACAGTTTATTCTAACATTAATGGTGGTAACTGTGGTTTGGAGATAGGGCAGCATTGATGGACCAAGGACCATTCTAGATAGCCAAGGTCATGTGTACTTTCATTTGGGAAGTTGACATTGCATGATTTCCACATCAAAACACCTATTTTTGGTGGGGGTTTCTTTATTACAAACTTGATTTTAGATCCTGTGGGGAATGGATTGAATATGCTGGTTAGTCATTCAGAGTGTCTATTTGCATAACTAATGTAATACCTCCTCACCACTAAGTCACTTTATTTGTGTCTGTGTGTACAGGCTAGTTTAAGAGTTTGCACCTTAAGAAAATTCTTTGAGGCTTAGCCCCTTAAATAAAGGATGATGGTTGGATATGCTTGTTTGCTTACTCTGATCAACAGTCATTATTTATCGATAAGCTCTGCCTTCTTAGTTTAAGGGATCAGAAGTTAAAACTTCATTTCACTATGTGTCCTGTGGTGTCCTGTCTGTCCTGTGGGTGGATGAACTTTGAGAAAGATGGGAGATATACAGAGATAATGTGTGGTTGTTAAATAAAAACAAGACTAAGAAGGAAACAGAGAAAATGAAACTTCAGTCTAGCACTGGGCATAGGCATGAAACAAGCCAGATATTTCGAAGCAGACCTACAGAAAGAGGGGAATGATGTCCTTCCTTTGGCTATACTGAGAGACATAGAAGAAGCCCTTAATACATGATGGTGCATGCAGCTTCATAGAATTCTCACTATGACAAAGGTGTCACTTCTCTATGGCTTGATCCATGGTTTCTTGTAGTGTCTAATCAAAACTTCTCTAAGTATTCTGTGGACAAGCTAGATTTTAAAATTTTTATGGTCATGGAAATAGCCCAAAATTTAAAGAAGAATAAAAGGACAGAGTTTATGCTCTCAACTATCAGAATTTATTCAAAGTTGCTAAGTAACAAGACTAGACAAGGGTCAGGGGCATAGAATCAGGTGCCCCTGAATAGATCCATGTCATACAAACACTGATATGTGACAAAGAAGGCTACTATGGGCATGGTTTTATATCACTGTCCATGTTGACTATCAGTGTGACAGTGTGAAATGAGCACCTGCTTTATACAATCAACTTATACCAGTAAATACAAATGGCAAAAAGAAAAACCACTGTATGTATGTATGTATGTATGTATGTATGTATGTATGTATTTAGGATAGGGTCTTGTGTAGCTCAGGCTGGCTTTTAATTTCCTACATTGTTGGGAATGACCAAGAAGTTCTGACTTTTCTGCCTTAAACTCTTAAGTGCTAAAGTGATGGGAACATACCACTACACCTATTTTTAGGTGCTGTTTTGTTCTGTTTTTATCTCTGTGTGTGTTTGTGTGTGAATACACGTGCACATGAAAACCAGGGGTCAGTTCTTTCCAGCGTGTCTCTCAGTCACAATCTACCTCATGTTTGTATATATGACATGGGGAACTTCACATTAAAGCTGTTCCCAGACAAGGTGGAATAATACAATCTATAGCTTGAGTGAGTGATTTAAGAAATAAACAAGAAAACAAAACTTGCGAAGAAGCAAGCTGAGGCCTCTGATTTCCATCTTAGCAGACAGTTATCTCCGAGGGTTGCTCTGTCATTGACACAACAATGACAGATGAATGGATAGATGAATTTCTATCCATCATTCATAAAGCACTAGACCTTTAGTCCTTGAGGCCAATCAGTGGGCACCAGGGATCAAGGCCTCCAGGAGCAGTTCTATCCTCCCACCCCTGCCCCCATGGGTTCATTTTTGCCCTTTTGGAAGATCTAGCAAGGGAGCAGGTATTTGTCCTCAGGGCTCTAAAGGCAGCACAGATATTCACCACAGACTTTTTAAATTTATGAAAATGGTGTGTTTCTTCCTCCTTCCAACACTTTCTCCCATATGATGCAAGCATGTGGGAAAAGACAGTCAATAGGAGGGAATATTTGAACTCTTGTTACAAGAATTTTCTGAGATGACCCACTGTGTGCTGCATAGCACAACCACTTTCGTAAGGGTAAAGGGGTCTTTAGTCCCCCAAGCACTTACATTTATGTGCTGTAAAAGAAGGCATTTAAAGGTGATCACTGCCTACCTAGAGCCAAACTGATCCTATCTTAAAAAAAGTAAAAGAAGAGGAAGAGGAGGAGGAAGAGGAGGAGGAGGAGGAAGAGGAGGAGGAGGAGGAAGAGGAGAAAGAGGAGGAAGAGGAGGAGAAGGAGAAAGAGGAGAAAGAGGAGGAGGAGGAGAAAGAGGAGGAAGAGGAGGAAGAGGAGAAAGAGGAGGAGGAGGAGGAAGAATAAGAGGAGGAGGAGGAACAGAAAGAAGAGGAAGAGGAGAAGGAAATGAAGAAGATGAAGAAGGAAGAAGAGGAGGAGGAAGAAGAGGAGGAGGAGGAGGAAGAGGAGGAAGAGGAAGAAGAAGAAGTAGTAGTTAGTAGTAGTAGTAGTAATAGTAGTAGTAATAGTAGTAGTAGTAGTAGTAATAGTAGTAGTAGTAGAGGTGTTACCAAAGCAGTGCCTTCCACTGTCCCCTCACTTATTCTCAGCCTGTTGTTTCAACAGGAAAAATTACCTTGTGTGTATTAGTATATATATGCCTGTGTGCATGTATGCCTTATCTTTTATATAATGGTTATGTTATATGTAAAGAACAATTAAAAGAAGAGAAAATCATAAATAATAAAATCACAACACTCAGGTGCCTGATAGCATCACTTTGTAAGTACTAGCCCATGTATTTTGCTTCAAAACCGATTTTTATATGATTTTGTTATAGTATATCTGAAAAAAAATCTGATTTTCTTAGAATAAATCTGTTTCTCATAGAACTCACACTACCATAACAAAAGTCTAAATCAGAGCAATTCTTGGAGAGACAGACAGTCGGGTGTGGATGTCGTTGAGTTCTTAATATCACAGACTCTGCACAAAGTCTCGAAGTTATCAAGTCATGAAGGGACAGGATAAGTCAACTAAGAAAGCAGCGGTGGTTTCTGTTTTGTGTGTTTGTGTGTGCATATGTATGTGTGCACATGTGTCTGTGTGCACACATTTGTGTTTGTGTATACACTGAAAGACTCCTATAGCTGTCATCCCTTGGTTGCTGCCTTTCAATGCTTTTTACAGACAGAGTCTCTCACTGGCCTGTAAACCAAGTTTGCTAATTCATTAAATCAATGTTCAATTAGTGCCGTCCCCATAACCTGGGCATCCCCCCTATTTTTGCCTCCCCAGCACCACCATCATGCTTGGCCTCTCTGAGTGTGATATCCAACTCAGGTCCCCATGCTAAAGGTCGAGCACTTGACTGACTACACGTCTACCCAGACCATTTTTCTTTTGTAGTGTAGACCATACCAAATAATACTGAGAGGAAAGTCCTTGGCTGGCCTGAAACATATGTCATTGTATTTATTTAAAACTGTATAATTGAAGATAACTTTTAAATTCAAATGCCTGTCCAAAAATTTGGTAAAACCAGGTTAGTTTTCCAGGTTAACTGTTAATGTGTCTATTACAAATTAGCCTATGCCACAGACACACACACACACACACACACACACACACACACACACAGAGAGACCTCACTCCCAGAGCACTGTGCCAACTGAAATTCAAGCAGGTGTGAACCCAGCCGTACCACTGTGCACGCAGCTTGTTCACACAGTGCTTAAGTGAAGGCTTCTAATCACCCAGGGCCATCAGTTCCCCATCCTATCTAATAGGTCTACCGATGTCAGAGCTAATGTGTTTTGTTCAGCATAACATCATGTGTGTGTGTCAGTTGGTGCTGATAGTGAGTGCTCAGCTCAGCAGCATGGCTGTATGAAAATGAAATCAGCTCCTATCAGTATCTCTGGGTGAGTTGAGTTTGAGGGTGATTGTTGGCATTTAAAAGTTTGTTTGCATCTTCGTTTATGTTCTATTAACTCTCTTGCCTCTCCATTCCACTAGGGCCTGAGTCACCTGCACCAGCACAAAGTGATTCATCGGGATATTAAAGGACAGAATGTCTTGCTGACTGAAAACGCAGAAGTTAAGCTAGGTACGGACAGCGTCATGAGCCACAGCACTGCTGGAGCTGATAGGTGTCAGCAGTCCCTTATATAAACCTGTCACTGTGGACTTGGGGGTGGGGCATTTCCCCAAAGATGAAAGGGATTTTTGTCTGTTTGAAAAGTATTTTCCAAAACCATCCTGAAGAATGGCTTGTGTGGTGACTAGAAGCTTACACCTAAGCACTGTGTACAAGTTTATTCTCTGCAATGGTTAGAAGTAACAGTCCTGGGTATCATCCCATACACTTCATAATGGTTTGCATCACTGCTGATGTGATGGGGTACTGATGGCCCTAAGTGTTTTGGATTGGGTTTGTTTCTGAAAAATTATTCACTTTAGAAAGATTTTGAATAATCTCGAGTTATGCTAACTTCTCATGGGCCTGAGTTGTAGGTAAATTTACTTTATTATTTCCTACACCTCATGTATAAAAAGGATTTTCCAGAGTCCATTTTGTGTATACCCTGTTCATCCCAGTTCACCCTGACAGAGTTGGTAGGGGAGAAATCCTTTTTTTTTTTTCTTACTTATTTATTTTATGTATATGAGTACACTGTAGCTGTCTTCAGACGCACCAGAAGAGGGCATCAGATCTCATTACAGATGGTTGTGAGCCACCATGTGGTTGCTGGAAATTGAACTCAGGACCTCTGGAAGAGCAGTCAGTGCTCTTAATCACTGAGCCATCTCTCCAGCCTGAGAAATCCTTTTCCTTAGCAAATACACCAGAGCCTGTCCTCATTGCCTATGTTGCTGTGTCCTGAACCAACTCCCCCAAAAAACAAAACCAAAAAAAAAAAAAAAAAAAAAAAAAAAAAAGTACAATTTAGAGGATGAAGCATCTGTCTTAGCTCACATTTCCAGATTACAGCCCATCAGTGGGGAAAGTCCAGACAGCTAGAACTGGATGCCGCTAGTCACATTCACAGTCAGGAACAGAGAGAGTGAATGCCTACATACTCACATCCTCCACTTTGAGACGGCCCAGGACCCCAATCCAGAGAATGGAGCCACTTGTAGTGGGCCAAGTCTTCCCACAGGTCAAATCCATCCATACAAACTCTCAAGGAGACGTTCTTCCCAAGACTGATCCAGGCTGGGAGTTACATCTCTTCTAGAGCCCTTTTACAGAAAATCCAGGAACGCTCTCTTTTTATTACCTAGAAGGGATTTTCTGTCCATGGAATTGTTCATTTTCAAGGAGATTTGAACATTTGCCCTTCCCTTTTGCTAAGATACATAATCTCCCATTGTATTGGAGCCAGACATTCATCACATGGTCCTTTGCTTTTAAAAAGAAGAGCATACACTGTGCACCTAAATAGATGCATGTCTAGAGACTGAATGATCTAGCCCAGAGAACTTCCTGATGCTATTAACAAGCACTTGTAGGGAGTATAATGTATGCCGCGTCTCTCAAGGGACACTTAGATTAGCTCGTGTGAACAGGCTCATTCTGTGTTGCCTTCTTCGCCTTCCCATTGTAGATTTGAAAAACCAAGCATGCGGGTGGTTGGATCAATAGGCACACTGCTTACCAATGGTTGCAGGATGGCATGTGAAAATGTTGTCCATCTGACACAAACCCTTAGGTCTCCATTGCCATTTTTTTACCATTTGTGGCCATGAGAGCTGTAAACATTATTGGTCAGTGGTGTAGGATCTCACTGGCAGAAGATGAAAATGTTCTGGGGATGGATGGAAGGAAGGATGATGCCATCTTAAGGGCTTTATGTGGCCCAGAAAATGGGCATAAAATGTGGTTAAAAATCTATCCTAATGAAGTTTCTCCTGTTGCAATAAAACACCATGACCGAAAGAAATGGGTTAAGGAAAGGGTTACAGCTCACAACTCTCAGGCCACACTCCATTACTGATCAAAGTCAGCACAGGAACTCAAGGCAGCAACCTGGAGGCAGGAGCTGAGGCAGAGGCCATGGAGGAGTGCTGCTCACTGGCTTGCTCTGTCTAGTTGCCTTGTTCATTTGTTTGACCTCCCCATGATTGCCTGTCCAGGGATGGTTCCATCCACAGTGGGCTAGGCCCCTTCACAACCATCTATCAAAAAAAAATCCCCTACAGACTTGAATGAGATGCTTTTCTCAATTGAGTTTATTCGCTATATTATTCAAGCTGACAGAATAAATCGGATAAAATCATAACTTTTAAATGTTCTCTATACACTTTACCACGTGAGGGTAAATTTTACCTCATTTTACCCTCACATCCAACCTGAGGTTCTAATTTATTCAACTGTCTTCTCATTAGTGGATTTTGGCGTGAGTGCCCAGCTTGACCGAACAGTGGGCAGGAGGAACACGTTCATCGGGACCCCCTACTGGATGGCACCCGAAGTCATTGCCTGTGATGAGAACCCAGATGCCACGTATGATTTCAAGGTATGAGTTGGTTGCGCTATGAAGTCATGTCCAGCCCCTTGTCCTTAAGTTTTCCAAGGGACGATCCTCACAGACATTTGTGATGTGACTTACACAACACAAAGGAAACCTAAAAAGTATTATCTGGATCTAAGATTGTAAGATACTCAAGTACTAACTGTTTCAATGACTTTACCCATCATATTTGATTTCCTATTTACAAAATGGTATTGAAATTGTTTTCTATGCTTTTGAATTTATTCTTCTTACTCTTGAGAAATAAAGCAGATTTATGTTGTTGGTTATAGTTTAGTTTTGGCAACATTTATATCATTATTATTATTATCCTTTTTTATCTAATAAGTCTTTTGATTCATTTTTAATGATGCATAAAAATGTTCCAACTGCAGGGGCTGGACCTAGCCCCACAGCACACATTTGTAGCAGTTGTGCAGCTTGGTCTTCATGTGGTTCCCCTAACAACTGGAGCAGGGACTGTCACTGACTCTGTTGCCTGCCATTGGATCCCCTTCCCCTAACTGGACTACCGGGTTGGGCCTCGAGAGGATGTGCTTAGTCCTGCTGGGACTAAGCCCATTGGGGGTAAGGGGGGGGGCTTCTCCTTTTCAGAAAAAGGGGAGAGTGGGTATTGGGGGAAGGATTTGTAAGAACAGGAAGAAGAGTAAGGGGTAGGGAGCTGTGATTGGAGTGTAAAATGAATAAATAATAAATTATTCCAAAGAATATATATTCCAACTGTAAATATTAAAGGAGTTCCAGGTAGTGCTTTTATATATGCACAATATTTAAATCAGGATAAATATATTCATGTTTAGATGCCATCTTTTAAGGTGAACGGTTTCAGAGAGCCTGAAGAGATAGTTCAGTTGGTAATGTGCCTGCCTCTGAAGCAGAAGGTCTCCAGAAGCCGCCCAAAGGGCAGCCATGATGCAGGCTTGTAGTCCCAGCTCCAAGGAGGACCCTGGGCCTTTCTAGCCAACCAGTCTAGCAAGTTCTAAGCCAGTGACTGACTCTGTGTAAAAATTCAAGGCCCCTGAGAAACAATAGCCAAGACTGATGTCTGTCCTCTCCATGCAGGTGCAGACATACGTACAACTGCACACATGTGCTCTGTCATAAAAGTGTAGGAATCAAGCCTTCTAGCTTTCTCAAATGGGCTGCACACTACTTTAATTATCTGTGGCTACCATGAATAGCACTGAGAAACTCCTTGCTCCTTTCAAACAAGAACACAGCATGTACTGACCAACCTATTTATTCCACCCCAAGCTAATATCTCAAGGCTTCTTATGTTAAACCAAAATATGAATATTGGGGGCATCTTTTTTTGTAGTTAAATGGTGGCAGGTTCCTCATTTCTACAGAGCTCACTGTAGACATTTCAAAGTTTCTTCTTTGTTGGAGGATGAAGTGGGATGTAGGTCTGTGCCTTGGCTTTCCTCTAGTGCAGCTTGGCACCATAGAATTTTGATGGATCCCTTGTCACATTCTGTAAACTTCTGCCGGCAGCCCTCCTTCATTCTGTCCTTCTAGCCAATACTGTAACACGAGTCAGCCTTACAAAGTCCCTCCAGAGCTGCAGCATCTGGGGACATTGCTTCTGCATAAATCCATGTTAAGAGCAGGTGAAACCGTGGACAATGAGAACTAGAACAACTGCAGGGTTCTCAGGCTATGTGCTAGGCAGAGACGCCCTGTGGGCAAAACACAATACTACCTGGGTTTGCTTTGTTAGTTCAAGGACTTTCCCTAAAAACCCTACAAAGGGGGAAACTGAGGCCAAGTCTTCACAGGTGCATACCCAGTTGGTGATATTCAATGAACTTCAACTTGAACATGGGTTTCCCACCACTGCTCAGATCTCTGTTGTCACGTGTCCCACCCTGCAAAGGAGGGTCCAGTGTGGACTTGTGTGTCCTGTATTATACAGATTGGTTATTATATCAGATTTGTCTGATTTGTCTTTTTAAATGACTATGTTAAAAAAAATTAAGGTAAGTCAGTATCAAGAGGGCCTCTGTAGGAAGAGAATGTATGGGGTTTTTCTTTACTGCAGCCTGGTCTTGTGTGGTATTTGCCTGGTTTCTTTATAAATCTTACATTTCTCATCCAAACAGTACATTTGAGGAATTTCTCATTTAAAGCTCTCGTACTTCTCCCCATTTGGCTACTGTTGAAATCAGGTGACAGCCATGCACACACTGCAGTCTCTGAGACCCAGTGTCTCAGGGCATTGATGACATCATTCACCTCTTCAGAGGAATACAAGCGAGAAAACATAATAATCCCCTTCTTCCCTCCAAGTTAGTCCCTCTAATGACCTGACAGCAATCTGTCTGAGAGCAGCTGCCTCGTGAAAAATTAATCCCCTGCCAAAATAAATGTCATTTATTTAAACTGCTAATGATCAGCACATTTGAATAATTCCATTTGCAAATCCAAAAGAGGATGCACTACAAAATATATATCCCAGACGAGATATGCATATTTTAATTAGCTATAAGCAATTCTTCAAGCTGTGGTTGTATTTAACATGTGTTAACTGGTTTACATCTATGACATAGATAATTTGAACCACTTCAAAATGTATCAGGATGGAGCTGGAGGGATGGTTCATAGGTTAAAGGCACTTGTTGCTCTTAGAAGACCTAAGGGTTCAAATTCCAGAACTCACATGGTGGAGCTCAACCATCTTTAACTCCAGTTTCAAAGAACCCAATATCCTCTCCTGACCTCCAAGGGCATCAGGCACACACGGTGCACAGAAACAACATGCAGAAAATTCACACACATAAATAAATAAATGTAAATTTTAAAATACGACAAAATATATCAGGAAGAACCAGAGTGTCTAATTTTTCATTCCTGTCTTAATCTTTTAAGTATCATGTTGGGCTGCATTTATGTGCAGTGCATTTGTTCTGAAGCATAGACAAGATCTTTTGGCTGACTTGTCTTTAGGAGAGTAACTAGAATAGCTTTTCCTTTTGGCCAGTCCAAAGCTTGGAACTGAGTTCAAATCTTGGACTTCTTTTCTCACACTACTGCTAAGAAATGCTGTTTAGAACTAATGTGATACCAATATGTAAGAATACTTAAAAAAAAAAGGAATTTTTAAAAGGATTCTCACAGAGAAAACAGGTTCCACAATGTCAGTCATTTAGACTGTGGTGTGAACTTATTTATAAAGATAGCTGTGCACATAAGTTGATCACAAGGAAGAAAACTCCATGCCTAGGCTATGAATTTTGCTGTTCGCCTGTCAAGGAGAAAAACGGCTTGTCTGAAGTGCAGATGAAAAAGATGAAGCAGAAAGGAATACTAGGGAGTCATGGAGGATTTATTTTGACCACTTCATAATTTTACTGAGAACCAGAGAAGATGGAGATCTTTACAACCTCTCCATTACTGTATCTTACCTCATGCCCAGGAATACTTGACAGCAAGTTGACTTTGGAACAATCTAATCAGTCACTATGTGTGTGTGTGTGTGTGTGTGTGTGTGTGTGTGTGTGTGTGTGTGTGTGTGTGTGTAGTTAGCTGAGCTCTCTCTGTATAAACCATTTCCTAGTGGAGCATTCACCAGAGACCTACACAGCTCCAGGATTTGGTCCAGTGAGGACATAGCCCATTTGAGCCAACGGGAGTCCCAGTCTCAGCAATGACCTTAACATGTTGACCTCTCACAGAGATAAAATGTATGTTCTACCACTTTCAGGTGCTGTTGATTGAATAATTGATACGTTGAACAGCACTGGATTCTGTAAGCTTCACCAGGAAATCTCTTGCTTTAAAATGAAATGCTGAAGACCTTGGTTTGGTTCATCATTTATTATTATTGACTGGCTATTATGTGGTTTATTTTTTGAGATGCTTTTAAAGACTGGTAGAAGATCCTATTTTTCTAGATTCCCCTTTTAAAGATTTCTTTCTAATTGCGTATGCCTCTCTGTGTGTGTGTGTGTGTGTGTGTGTGTGTGTGTGAGAGAGAGAGAGAGAGAGAGAGAGAGAGAGAGAGAGAGAGAGAATGATGTGTGTGTGTGTGAGAGAGAAAGAGAGAATGAGAGAGTGTGTGTATGTGTGTGTGCGAGAGAGAGAGAAACAGAGACAGATAGACACAGACAGAGAGACAGAGAAAGAGAATGAGAGAGTGTGTGTGTATGTGTGTGTGTGCGAGAGAGAGAGAGAGAGAGAGAGAGAATGAGAGAGTGTGTGTGTGTGTGCAAGAGAGAGGGAGAGAAACAGAGACAGGGATAGACAGAGACAGAGAGAGACAGAGAGAGAGACAGAGAGACAGAGAGAGAGAGAGGAGAGCGCATATATACATGGCTGCAGATGCTTTTGGAGGCCACAGGAGGATGTCAGATCTCTCTGAGCTGGAGTTGCAGGTGGTCGTGAGCCGTGCGGTGTGGGTGCTCAGAACTGACCTTAGGTCGTCTATTAGAACAGTGCCTACTCATAATGACCGAGCCATCTCTCCAGTTCAGAAGTTTGTTTTAAAAGTCTAAGTAACTGAATATCCTAAGGACATCTGTGGAAAGGAGTTTGAAGAGATGGAGTTTTCACCGTAGTCCAGTTTTGTGTGGAGTCTGCTGGGTGCAGGGGAAACTCACTGAATGCTTGGGAAGAGAGTCTGCATTGCATTCATCTGGTGTGCTGGCTTTCCCCTGGGGCCCTTCCTTTCTCGTTTTTCAGAAATTCTGTCAAAACACTTCAAGCAAAAGGAAAGGTTTCATTTCCCTGATAAGTATGCAGGGCAATAATGAAAGCTTTCCCATTTAATAATAAGCATTCAAAGATTTGAAATTAATAAAACTGTTCAAAACTCCTAGGCTGTTTAAACTGGTATTTTTAAAACTTGCTATGAGTTGCATTTCAGTGGGATGGAATCTGACAGGTACTTTATAGTCCTAAGTAATTGCCTCAACAGATACCCACTAAAGAAAGTTCTCTGTGGCTAAGCCCACATCCAGTGGAGTTGGTTGAAGAAAAACTGAATTCTCTATCCAGTGGAATACTGTGCACTACTTGAGTCATGCCGTGTTAAAGTAGCATTCGTGTTTGGTACCCAATTATAAGTACCAAAGCATCCTCCCCTTAATACAGTCTTACTCCCACTGACCTGATATAGACACACACATACACACACACACACACTTATACACACACACACACATACACACACACATACATGTACACACACATACATGCACACACATACATGCACACACATACATGCACACACACATGCACATGAATGCTCACACACACATACACACACACACGTACATGCACACACTCACACATGCACATACACAGTGGTGTGGTGGTTAATCTACAAATATCCTGGAGTGCATAGTAGTCCTTGGCCTCCGATCACTTAAATGAAGAATTCTTAGGTCATATTTTTCCTGTCCTGTTTGGATGTTTTTGCATCAATAGAATTTACTCATATAATTAAGGTAGTGAGGTAATAGAAGTAAGTCCAAGAAAATGTCTCGTCCCCATACCCCATGCCTAGTGGGTGCCTGCCTTTGAGCCTGACCTTTGCTAGCATGTGGTGTCATTCACCTATCCATATTTGTCTCACAGAAGTGGCAGCTCCTCTCAAGTGTAGGTGTTTCCCCTGCTAGCCAAAAACCTGCTCAGCTCCTTCAATATCGCAGACACAGATTTTATTCAGGCATGGTACAAATGTCCCTTCAAACAAGAGGGTCAGCTAGAAATCAGACGAGCAGTGTAGTGGGAGGATCACGGGAAGCCAGGTGTCATGGAGAACACATTGTATAGGTTGCCATGCAGTGTGGGAATTCCATTTGTAGATGTGTCCTGCTTCCTCTGTACTGAGCTCCATGCATAGGTCCTCCCCAGTTCGTTCAGACAGAAGACGACGATGCAGACACCAGGTAGTGCCACCAGGTGGGATTGTCGTGGCTGGTCTGCTTCCTTCAGGCACAACACTGATCCAGTGGAGGATAAGTCTCCCCACAGTCTCCTCTATGGCAGATATCAAGTGTAGGTGGCAGGAATGGGAGGTCTCTCTTTCCTTTGTTTTCTCTCTGTAATGGTGTTACCAATGGCTGCTGCTGCCTGGGCATCCCCACCGACCCTCCCTTGGCTCCTTCTAGCATGTATGTATCTGAAATAAAAGTGAAGATGATTGATACTTTGAAGTCAGACAAGATGGTTATAAAACAGACCATGCCTCTTATTCTTGTGGTGCCTCCAGGGAGCTATTTAACTTCTCTGGGCCTGTACAAAATGTGAATAATCAATTATATAGCACAATGTTGTAACACCATAAAGTGGGTTAATATTTATAAAGCTATCACACAGTATCTGACATGTGGTAAGAGGTGGAATAGGGCAGCTTTATGTTGACACACCTCAGGAAAGTCTGATTTTTATGGCTTTTTTTTTTTTGACCAAAGAAACAAGCAGTTTCATACAACCTAGCTCCCTGTGGGTGTTGTCCATCTCTGGTTGCCTCCTGTTGAACTATAACTTGCTTCTCTAATGCTCCTACCACTAGTCTAAGTAGATCTCCTAAAGGACCACACACATGTATATGATTTTTTTTCGATTGAAGTATTTCAAAAAGAATAGACAAATCACATGCATGCGTCCAAATGGAAGACTGTTTTCATGGCTGGGAAGCACGATAGAACCATACGTGCTATGTGTGCTTGTTATTAAGCTACTGTCTGTCTGTCTAGAACACCACGCTGCCCCCACTGTGGGATACTTGGGCCATCCCATTTCTGCATGCCGGTCTGACCACACTCGGCCAATAGGGACCCACCGTGGGAGGCTAGAAAAATGCAGGAAGACAAACAATGTCCTGTCTATTTCCTTCAGCTCCCTGATTCTGCTAGGCCGGCCTTCTACCTCTAGGCTGTGGGGCTCTTGCCCTCTTACCTAGCCCAGGTTTGCTGACTGAGCTGCTAGTTGGTAATAACTGGTCCCAAGAGTCCTTCTGTACCTTATTTATTAAATGTCTGCTATGTGCATGGCGTCATGTTAGGCACTCAGAGCATATCAACTTAGTGAATTCTTGTATCAACCCTGCATGCTGTGTGTTCTCTTCATATTGTGAATGAGGAAATGGTCTCCAGGCTCTTACTAGCTTGGTCTTCTCCCTGTGTTTCCAGCTGTGTCACAAAAACTCAGAGTCCATGGCTGCAGTGCTGTGTGCTAGGCTCCTGGCTAGTTCCTCATCCAGAGTGGCAGCTCTAGCCTAGTGATGCTTCTTTTCCTCTGTGATGGGCAGCCCAGTTCAGAATGAAAGCCTTTTGTTTTCTGCAAGTTGCTGTGTGCCAAATGTCCCCAGGGCCCAGTCTGAAGCTGTACCTTGTACCTGCCTTCTGAGAGGCACTAGAATTTGTCTCTGTTCCATTGCAATGCGCACAGGGATGGGCTGTTAATCATGCTGCAAGCCAGGCAGCCCAGAACTGCTGAAATAATGAATTGTCCAACTCCAGCCAGGGTGAGTCACACCACTGTGGCCAGGGGAAATTTAAGGCCCGCCTCTCTCTCCTACTGCTCCTCCCTCCTCCCTGCTCCTCTCCTGTCATCGACTTGCCAGTGGTTACAGAGCACTTTCTCCTTTAAGTTCTGAAGTGTCTTTGGGATTCAATAATGTATCAAAAGGTTAAACAGCGCCTGTCAGGGCATTTACAGCTTCCAACACAGGCAGTTAAGCAGAGCTTACAAGCAGCTTTGGCTTTATAGGACCAAGAACTTAAGAACATAAATATTTCCTTTTGGAAAATGGTATAACCCGAGTCCAAAATGATCCTGACAGTAATGTGAAACAGAGACTGCAAGAAGCAATAGTCATGTGACTGGCCTGGTCATATGACTATACAAGGATGCACAGGTTATTTGGATGGTATGATGGGGGCTCTAGTTTTAACTTATTTTTTTAAGAAGGCTGAACAAGAGAGGTAGCTCTTCTCTCCTCTACTAACCATTCCTGCTTCCTGTGGTACAGTTCTAGGAATTTCCTTATTGCCAAACTCTACCTCTGTGGTTTTTTTTCCTACTACTGCTGTGAATGTGCATACACACACACATACACACACACACACACACACACACACATGCACACAAACATGCACATAAACATATACACATACATGTATACACATATATACATGTATACACACATACAAACATACACATACATGTATATACATATATACATACATGCATGTATGTATGCATACAAATATGCACATACACACATAGATATACACACATATACACATATATACACACATATACATGTGCATACATATATACATGCCCACAAACATATACATACACACATACATGTTTACACATATATACATGCATATACATATATATATACATGTGCATACATGAATACATGCACACAAACATACACATACACATATATATACATACATATACACATATATACATGTATGTAATGTATAGATGCACACAAACATACACATACACACATACATATACATATATATGCATGTGCATTCATGTATACATGCACACAAACATACATACATATATACACATATACACTTACTTATAATCATTTTCAAGTATCTTTGGCTGGAATCACCCTCACCCCCACACTGGAAGCCTAGAGTCCTGCTGTCTAGAGCTGATGTGAGAAGCATGGGTCTCTTCAGAAACTCTGCCCACCTTTCTCCCCCAGCATCGTTCATCAGTAGTTGGCATGGTGCCTCCGGCTGCAAGATGGGTGTTGTAACTCCAGACACCATGTTTTTATCCAAGGCATTAAGAAGTGGAGAGGAGTTTGTAAGACAGCAGCTGTGTAAGCTCCCTATTTTGGGAAAAGCACAAGCCCCCAGGGCTGTTTGTGTCTGTCTCCTTGGCTGTAGATCTGGTCACAAATCTATCTCGCTGCCAGAGTGACAGAAGAAGCAGCTATGGGGTACTCTAAGATGGAGGGAACAGTGGGAGTGGGGGTTAAAAGTGCTTTCAGGTTAACCGGCAAATGGCGTCTGCCACAACTGCATGGAGGGAAACCATGACAACCAAACTGGCAGGCCAAGGAACCCTCACCCAGCAGTAAGGGCAGAGAATCCATATGCTTGAGCCCCGCTGAGCACCAGATTTTGTGCTAGGCAGTGTTCCTGAAAACGTGCACGCCACCAGCACCTCCTGTGCCATTGAACACGCTAAGCTGGGCAGCATTCTGCAAGGCACTAAATTAGGAACCTGGAACTGAATCCAGCTCTGTCTGCTCTGAAAGCCTGTTCTCTCTACCAACCTACATTTCCTCTGGGAAGCTCAGGCTGGTTTTGTAGCATGGGAATGGAAACCTCGGGGCATCCCAGCACCTTTGCTTTTTCAACACCTCGGTCCCCTGTGGACAAAGGAAGCATCGGGAACAGTTATTTATGGGTTGCTAACTTAAAGATGAGTACTCAAAGCCTAGCACTGTAATAATAATTAAAGGAAAAATGGTCAGGGAGGGGGAAGCCCAGCTCCGTTTAATAATACATGGAGCTTAGCTCCTCTGTGATCTGGGGCATGGAGATCTGTGAAGACAGCAGACACCTTGGACCATTTGCTTTTTGCTCTCCTGTCTCTTCTCCTTGTTTGTTGACTTAACATGGCTATAGTAAGGGCCTACCAGGCTGCTATGAACCAGTACTGTTCAGTCAACAAATGAAAATCTATGACACCAGGCCTTGTCCCTCTGTAGGCCTCTTCCTTCTCCTTCCCTCCTCTCCTCTCCCTCTCCCTCTCCTCTCCCCTCTCCCTCTCCTCTCCCTCTCCCTCTCCCTCTCCCTCTCCCTCTCCGTCTCCGTCTCCGTCTCCGTCTCCGTCTCCCTCTCCGTCTCTGTCTCTGTCTCTTTCTGCCCCGTCCTACCCCAGGTTTGTATATGTTGAGATAAAGGACAGGACATGATGACTAAACACAGGATGCTGTCAATAGAGAGCACGGTGAGGGGAATCACTGTGTGAGGGGCTAGCATGAGGCAAAGCTAGTGGTTGGCACAACAGCAGGAAGCAGCTGGGATGTAGAGTTCTTGGAGGAGAGGCGTCAGGAGGGGCCAACTTGCACGTCCCTGGGCATCTGCCCTCTTTGCACCTCTCCCTCCATGAAGGGAAGTTTGAACAGAAGCTCAGAGACAGAAGTGAGGTTGGCTGCACTGGGCATTTTATCTCTATCAAAAGCCCGGCTTGGGGCCATCATTTTCTTTCCAATGTGTGAACTGTCACACCAGCTCAAAGCTCACTGGGCCTGAAGGCCATTTCGGTCCACCCCTGCCCTGTCAGCTCACAGCTGAGAACCTGACTCCTCCCTCAGAAATGCTCTGTCCCTGGGCTACCAAGGAAACTGCTAGAGGAACTGTCAAGTCCTGAGGACAGTGGAGTATTATCAAATAGTTCAGGGACCTTGGATGAGGACCCTCAGCTTCCAGGCTCTTCTCCCAGTTTGATGCCTGACCACTCCCACACAGGGAGTGACTCGATGTTCTCATCATGTTCCCAAGCAACTACCTTTCTCTGCCAACCTGGAAAGCCAGGTGCTAGAGAGCTGCATTCTCATCCTTGTCAAGTTGCACTCCTGAGGCAGCAGTAACAGGTGAGCCTGGAGCTCACTAAGCAAGGGCAGGAGACGCAAGAAACAGTCACGTGCTTGGAGGTACACCCACCAGCGTGTGTGCTATGGAACTTTGGTAGAAATCCAGAAAGAGAGCAGAGAGGACAAGAGTTGACTCCCTGCACTGTTGTAACTTGGCATCTAAACGTAGTGCCTTACTCTCTCCATTGCTACAAGCTCTAGAGTGATTGCCCTGTGTGGGAGCGCCTGGGCACCCTGAATATCCATCCCTTTGTGCATTGTAAGGAACCCTGCTCAAAGACAGAGCAAGCCTGGCTACTGAAGAATTCAGTTCTAATGAATGACTCAGTATCCATACCGTGGCTCCCTTCCAATTACACCTTTTGACACCCTCTCCCCCTTCTTGTACCCTTGACGTTAGCTTGATAGGAATATAGAGGAAGCTTCACTTTGATATCTGTAATGTGAGTGTGGTTACAGGGAGGATCTTCATTAACGTGCATGAAATTCCCAAGAGGCTGGGACTGTGGTGGCTGACGGTAGCAGAGTGCAGGTCAGTGAGCAAGCCAGGCACGCATTAGGTTTTCTTACCCACCCACCAAGCAACAGGCAGGAACAGTGAGCAGCCTTCTGAGCTCGTCTCACTGCTTCCTTCTTGTCTTGGTGACTCCAGGCACGCTGTACTTACAGATCGCCTCACCTAGACAGAGTGTGGGGGAACATGCATGTTATCAGACATGAAATTCCTTCCAGGAAAGTGGGACGCACTGGACCGGAACCCTCCGATTAGAGCCTGACAGTCAGTCTAAACCTAAGAAGGCAGGGTAGGACTTAAAGACCTGTTTTCCATGGCACTTGATAAACAAGTTGGAGAACATGTGGTCATCTGTGCTGAAATGTCCACGCACACCCCATCCTCATCCTGTCAGAGTAAAGGACATGTTGCTGTGCATTAAACACAATTAGCTGTGACTAACACCTACTATAGTACCTAAATAGTCTGCCAGTCCTACCTGCTGGTTTTTATTCAGAAGGCATAAAAGCTTGTACTCAAGACCCAGACACTAAGGTATGCCACCATTTTATATAGAATAGCTCAACCTGGAGACACTCCAAATGCCTGTCAGCAAGTGAGAGCAAACCCCAGTGAATCGCTCAGTAAAATACTACTAAGGATAAGAGGGCATGAAGTGCCAAGATCCGGTACAAGAATGAGGGCCTCTGCTAAGTGATGGGAACCAGATCCTTTTCCATAAAATTTGGAAGATGAAATCAAACTACAGTGACGGGAGAACAGGTGTGTAAGTCACCTAGACAGTAAAACAAGGGATGGGAAAGAAGCAGAAAGCTACATGGGTGGGAGTGTCGTCTTCTGAAGGTGTGGTGTTTGCTGCCGTGATGGTGGGGACACAGGAGTGAGCTAGCTCGTGAATACACATACATGTGCCGTCATCTACCCTGTAACAGTTATAGCTCAGTAAAATGTTGAAAGACAAAACTGCATATAAAAAAGATAGAAAGGGGGGCTATTTGAAATATGGCAGGGAAGAGGAGGGGAATGGAAGGGAGCCATGAGGAAGATCCACACTAGGCAGATGTCCTGACAGCAGCATGATACCCGCTATTTTACAGGAGTTTTTAAAAAAAAAAAAAAAAAAAAAAAAAAAAAGATCGAAAACAGCAAAATTTCACATGGTTTTGACTGACATATAAATCTCAGTAATAAAGGAGCTTTTAAGAAACCTTATATTCCTCTTCATACATTTATTGGAAACATACCACATGCCGGCCAGGCACAGGGAAAATGTGCGCGGTGAGAAGTGAGCATGGAGAAATAGCTTGTGAAGACAATGGATTGACTTCCCCACGGGTTGTTCTGAAGTAATTACCAGGTTTAACCAAATTGTCCCCTGTTGATTGAATTTATGTGTGTATCTGTGCTTTCTTGTTTTGCAGAGTGACTTGTGGTCTTTGGGAATCACCGCCATTGAGATGGCAGAAGGTGCCCCCCGTAAGTTCCTTCCTCTGGGGGAAAATCCGCTGCTGGTTGGTTCTGCAGGTTCTGCGGGCTCCTTGCCAGGGCTGCGGTTGGCCTACTTCTGCTACGCTGAGCCCGGCATGGGTCTGATGTGGCACATTTAGAGAGCAGAGGCAGTTTGAATCAACCAGGAATCTGTTCATTGCAAAGCGGTGCCGGTCTGTGTTTTGGGAGAGTCTTTTTGTCTTGCCCACTTACTGTGTGGCTCTGTGCCTCACACGGAAACATCACAGACACTCAGAGCAACCACAGACAAAGTCAGCAGCTCCCGAGTATAAAATTCCAAAGCTGAATTCCCAGGTGTAGCTTTCCCCAATCCCTGCAGCCGGAGGCTGCCCCTCTTTTGAAAATATAAGCGTTGATAGCTTTAGATGTCGGCGCCCTTATTGGAGCTGTGTCCCAGACACTGGCAACCTTGAGAACTTCCCAAGTTCCCTGGGGCTTTCTGTGTTCACAGCAAAGAACACTTGGGGAGCTGCTGTGGTGGCTTCGACTGGACCACCCAGACCCACGCAGCGAGGCACACCCTTTCCTGACAGGCGTGCATTCACTTGGCATGCAGCTGTGGTTCAAGCAACACCCAGGCTGACTGTGCCTCTGATCACAGGACAGCCTAGACCCTCCCTCCTCTCCCAGGGCTAGGATTGCATAGCGATATAGCGTGCCTTTCCTGGCAAGGTGTGTACCTCCCTTTACACAGGAATTGGCCCCAGTCATGTTCTTGCCTGTATTTCCCGCACCGTCACACCTGCTCAGCCACTTCTCACAGGACCAGGACTGAAACAACCCTTCACCCTCATGACCATTGGTTCTTAGACTCAAGACTCTCCTTATTCGCCATCACTGCTGTCACGGGGATTTAAGTTCCTTGAATCCGTCTGCAGCATGATTGACGTGGGGTGTTTGTTGACAAGATTTCCTTTGTTCACAATGACATTTGTGAGTCAGAAAATTTGGATACCACAGTCTTTAAAACTGTTATCATCCCGAGTGGTAGACAAGACTAAAAATAAACTCTACCCACAGAATCCTCTGGCACTGAGGGAACATATATTCTCAATCTTGGTACAGAGGAGAAAGGGGGAACCTATATTCTCAGTGTTAGAAAGTAAGCTAATGAGCTATGTTGGTTGAAATAAGAATATAGAATGTGCCCAGGCTGAAAGATTGCACCATGTCTATAAGCTACCTCATTCTCTGGTCATCCTGGGGCCAGTGGATTTAAAAGCAAAGCAAATCTTGCACCCTGTTGGAAACAGAACAGTGCTCTGGCAGAGGACTGAAGAGTCTAAAAATTCACATCGTTAGCAGTGTCTGTGTCAGCCTCAGGTGGGGAAGACACTGACTTACATTGTGGCTTAGACATTGGTTAAAGAAAAGGAGAGAGATTACCTCAGCCACGCCAATCACAACTGTCATCTGATGGTGTGTATTTTGAATGACAGGTGGCTAGTTGTTGACCCTTTGACTTGTTTTCCTTATGAAGTTGACCCCAAGGGATATTGATATCTGTTTGAAATGTGTGTTTTATGAGATCCACCTAATTAGACATCAGCTCTTTGATTGTCTGCCAGTTGGCAGCTTGGAGATCCTGACCCCTTGCTCACAGGAGCCTTGTGGTCACGTGCATACTTTGTAGAGCCAGGATGTTAGTGTGGGTGGCCTCTGACTGGATCTGGTCCTTGTTTTCTGTCTCCTGCAGCCCTCTGTGACATGCATCCCATGAGAGCGCTCTTCCTCATCCCACGGAACCCCGCACCTCGCCTCAAGTCTAAGAAGTGGTGAGTTTGCCCCTTAGTACTTTTCAGATCTGAGGGCGAAGCTTTCCCATGGTCTTTCTTTTCACTTCTCTTTCATTTTCGTGTGTATGGGTGAGCACATGTCTGCAAGTGCGTGTGCATGTGCTTGTATGTAGATGCCTTGGGTTGACCTCCATTATCTTTCATGGTTGCTTTCCTACCTTACCTTTATAGACAAAGTGTTTGGTCATACCTGAGCCTCAGCAGTCCTCCTGTCCCGATTTCCATGGGTTACAGGCACATGCTAGCACACCCGGCTTTCTACGTGAGTGCTGGGGCTCTGAACTCAGGTCCTGGTGCTTGAATGACAAGCACCGTGTGACTTAGCCATTCACCCAGCCTCTCTGAGACTTTCTTTTATATTACCTCTGATGCCTAGGTCCTTCTGGCTAGATATTTTTAAAAATGCATGCCACAGCTTGGTAGGTGACATTCTGTATTCTGCCATTCATCTTGGACTTGAGGCATTGCTAGCTGCTGTCTGTCCAGCAACTCGTTAACCCTATCCTCCAGGCAAGGAGCTTTGAGCCAAAATGGAGCCTGAGTAATGTCATGGAAATGATGTGATTTATGACTGCAGGGGTGTGCTTGCCTGGCTGCACGGCACATTTCTTCAGAAAGGGTGATGATTTAGAGTCAGCCCATTCTATTCCTCAAGACAGCGGTTCCCTGAGCGCCCACACAGACCTGCTAATGGTCCCTGTGATGTTTCTGGCATGGGCAATTGTGGTTCTTTGTGTTTTTTTTTTTTCAGTCCCTTTCTTTTGTGACAGGGCATACTGGCTTTCTATTTGGGGACAGCAGTATAACCTTTGTTCTTAATAAGCTTATCCTAACAAAAAGGTGACTAAAGAGAGCTACTGTATGCACTCCATGAGCACAGGGTAAGATGGGAACGTGGATGGTGAGCACCCAGGTGAGGTTTGGAAGTGGAGTCATCCGGTTATGATAAATGTTGCCTGTCACTTCCGTATGTACTAAATTGTGGTCTTTAAGCCTTGTTATTCTACAACAAAATCCAACGCTTCCTCCCGCCTCCGCTGCAGAAGCGAAATGGTCTCCTGATATATTCTTATATCTCTGGATCCTCTAGTATTGGAGGACCAGCCTGTGACCTCCCTTTTTTCTATAGTCACAAGCCCTGGGTAGTTCAACTAAAAGGGAACAGGCTATCTGTCCCTTTTCCTATGACTTAAGGCTGGGGCCCTTGACTGGCATCCTCCTGTTTCCTACCCACAGACACCACCTACCACATAGAGCAGGCTTAATTAGTACCAATCAGCTGATAATGACATGGCAGCCCTGGCTCAACCGAGGAAAGGCACACAGAGGGGGAAGGAAACAGAAAAGCCACAAGCTTTGAGTCTCTAAGTTGTCAGACTTGCAAGGGGAGTGTGAGTTGCTATTGGTAACGGGGAGGCAAAGCCTTCCTTGCTCTCCTTCCTCTCCCAGGGTCACTGTGGTAAGAGAAAAGCATGCTCTCTCCCCAGCAACAGCCTTTCATTGGGCACCATCTAGCATGTGGTGGCAGAGCACAGGAGGCCCCCTCCTCACTCTCCTGCCTGGATCCGACTCCCGGAGCGAGGATCCAGCTCAGTCCCTTCCCCTGGAAGCAGCAGTGACTCTGCAAAGCCTGCTGCCTGCCAGATCTGTGCTTGTAATGTGCCAGCTTCTGGGGGATGGGGGCTACTGTCTACCATGGGCCTCACTTCCCATCCCCTCCTTTCCAGTCACTGCTCCGGGGAGGTATCTTATGTTTTCCATGGAGGGACAAGTGCCCGTCCACAGGCATGTGTCACCTCACGGGCTGCACTGGCCACTTAATCATTTCTGTGACAAATACCTGACAAGATCAGGTTCAGAGGCGATGATCTCCTTCAACTTACAATTAAAGAAGGGATACAGCCCATCGTGGCAGGGGCGGGAAGGAAGGGTCACGCTGTGCACACAATCAAGAACAGAGAGAGGGGGGATGCTGATCCTTAGCTGTTTTCATCCCATTTCCTTTTTATCCAGAGACTCCACGCCCTGCATGCTGCTGTGCACATGAGATACAGGTCTCCCCTCCTAAGAAGAATCTATCACCTGGCCATCCCCTTATAGCATGCTCCCAGGTGTGTCCCTTAGGTAATTCCAAACCCAGTTAAACTGGCAGGGAAGATTAGCCATCACAAGGCCACTCCACGTCAACTTGATCCTCAAAAACTATCACTTAAAACTATAAAGTTCCACCTCTGGGCCCCAAAGGTGCATGATCCTCCCATGATGCAAAGTGGCTTTACTTCCTCTACGTGAATCACCTGAATCTTAACAGTTCGATATCCAGTTGCTTAAAAGCCCAAAGCCTTTGTGATACTCAAGGTGTCTCTTCACTCTAAAACCGGTGAATTAAGTTCACATATTTCCAATATGCAATAGCACAAAAGAAACATTCTTGTTCCGAGAGACTCTAAGGCCTGAGCCCAGCAGGGGAAACACAAGATCCCTAGGTTCCGGGTCTAGGATCTAAGGCTCCTGGTGGTATCGTCTGGTCTCTGCCAGCCACACCTCTCCTACTCTGCCCACAGCACACATAGCCTCTCTTAGAACGGCTCCACTCCATGCCTGCAACTTTCCTCGGAAGCATCCCATAATCCCAGCATATCTAACACACTGAGTCTCCTTTAGGAATGAGGCTTCACTTCACAGCGCTGTGCAGTGGCTTTCATGGCTCCTTGAAGAGAAACTCACTTCGAGCTCACTACCTTACCTTTCAAAGCTCTTGCTACAAGTCCTCAGTGCCCACAGAGAGCTGGGCCCATCCACATCATTTTTTTTTTATTTTAAGATTGATATTTCTTTTATAAAGCATATGTTGGGCAACTAGAGGTTAGGAAGGCCTTGATGGTTTCTCTAAAGTTTTAAGAACTCGTGAAGGTTATTTAAAATGTTAACCATTTTCTTTTTTTTTAATTGCATTTTTATTTACATTTTAAATGTTATCCCATTTCCTTGTTTGCCTTCCAAACACCTGATATCCCAACCCCCTCCCTGCTTCTATGAGAGTGCTTCCTCACCCACCCATCCTCTCCCTCCCACCTTCCTGCCCTGACATTCCCCTGCACTGGGGCATCAAACCTTGGCAGGACCAAGGGCTTCTCCTCCCATTGGTGCCCCACAAGGCCATCCTCTGCTATATATGTGGATGGAGCCACATTAATCATGAATCAAGGAAATGCCCCACAGACATGCCTGAAAGAGACAGTCTCCTAGAGGCATTTTCTCACATCAGAGAGGTTTCCCTAGATGACCCTGGAAAGTTGTCAAGTTGACCAAAAGAAAAAAAAAAAAAATCCAGGCAGCACACACCCTATAGCCAACCCTGAGTATTTCTCAGAGCTCCATACCTTAGCTTGAGGTAGGAGAAAGGAAGGGCTGCAGGCATGTGTGAGCATGTGTGAGCATGTGTGAGCATGTGCGTGTGCATGCGTGTGTATGCGTGTTCCAAATAAAATAATAACGATACAAAGTAAATGTCACAAAATATTTGAGATACATTGAATTGGCTAGTACTGCAACTGTACACTTCATCAAAATCAAAACCCAAACTGGGACGTGAGCTTTTCAAATTAACCTCTTCTGTTCGGCTTCCTCAAATACATCTACGGCAATTCATTCAAACAATGTGGTGCAGTCACCTGCTAGATAACGAACTTCGGGTTAGCAACGGGCTCCATGTATGACAGTGATGCCATAAGACTGGGCCACCTGGTGCCTTTGCAGCCATCTAGACCTGAGCAGATAGGTTCTGTGATGTTCCCACAATGATGAACTCGCGGTGCCCATTTTATTCAACAGAAGTGTAGGAGGTCAATGTTTGGTTTCCATGTCATTGTCCTTAGGAAAGGGTTTTCTCTTCTTTAAGTCCAAGACAGTCAGAGAATTGGTCGGGTGTGCCCATGGTCATGTTAGCACTAATCACAAGAGGTGTTTTCAAGGAATTAATTTATTGACACAGCAATGTTTTAATGTCTGCACTATAGATATCTATATTCGTAGCCAGGGAAATGGGCACAGAGAAGTCACATGCCCTGAGCCACACAGAGATGAAGCCCAAGGCAGAGAAAGGGGGTAGTTGTGAGAGCTAACAGATCTTCAAGGCCAAAATTTCCTGCATGGATATGATGTCTACCCAGACCATCCATCCCTCCTGATCACAATAGCTAATGTAACCTCAGTGTATAACCAGGGCGACTCGGTCACCCCTCAGACTGTGAGCATCAAACGTGGGCTCTATCGATAGCCTTCCTGGAAGTTGCTATTCTTTTGTATTCAAAGAGACAAAGCTAAGTTACCAGCACTACCACAGATTTACTCTGAACCCACTGAAATACTGAGCAAACAGGTATTCAATTCCTTGAAGTAATTTCCTTTGTAATTAAATGTGCAATTAAACATATTGATTCTTTGGTCACCGCAACTTAGAAAATAAGTGTTCACTTCTTTAAAGACATGGGAATTTTGTTTTTGGGTCATTTTTGGTGGAGACGGGGTCCCACTATGTAGTCCAGTTTGTCCCCAAATTCACTATATTTACCTATAGCCACAAACTCAAGGTGATCATCCTGCCTCGGTCTTCTAAGTTGCCTCGATTATGGGAATGTGCCAACGCACTAGGCTTGAAGATGTGTTTTAAGGGAGCAACATTTTCTCTTCAAAGGATGACTATAAGAAGGATATAGATGTGTTACCGGCGTTACAAGCTCTGTATCTCTGTCCTTTGGACAGAGGTCCTTCCCTCCAGCAGACTCTGAGAAGGGAGCTCTCCTAGCTGGTTCTTTTACTGGAACACTGCTGCAACATTGTTCTGCCTGTAGAGCTGGGGTTTTTTTTTGTTTTTGGTTGTTTTGTTTTTAGATGTCAGTGTTTGAAAAACAAACGCACAGTCTATTGAGGTCTGGATCTCATTTTTCAAATTGGATGTGATTGCTTTCATTTATCACCCTCTAATTAATAGTGGAGCACTTGACAATAAAAAAAAAATAACAAGCACTTCCTCCTAAGCCGCCACTGAGAGAGAAAACTCCTGTTTCGGTCCTTGTGAATCTTTTATAGCTCTGTCTTAAGTTGGTCTTCTTTTCATGGTTTTGAAGCTGGTTTTCCTGCCCAGAGCAGCCTCATGGAGTTTGCCAGGTTTGCCACTGTTGTTTGGAGGTTCTTGTCATATGGTTTCTGGTTCATTCCTTAGATGAGTCTTCTGCCCACTATTTTCTTTTTATTTGATTGGTCTGGGAAAGAAAATCATATGACTCCTCGAAACCAATTTTTCTCTTCCTCCCTCTGCTTTCTCTCCCTCTCCCCCTCCTTCCCTCCCTCCTCCATCCCTCTTTCTCCTGCATGTATGTATACATGCTTCTGCACATGTGTACTTGTGTGTAGTATATGTATGTGGGCATAGACACATACATATTTGTGCACATTTGCTTGGACTCCAAATTCAATATTGGGTGACTGTATCTCTCACTCTTTACCTCATGTTTTGAGATTGCTGTCTCTCACTGAGCCTGGAACTTACAGATATTCTACATATACTAACTATCTGGTTAGCTATGAGGATCTGTCTATCCTGTCTTCCCTTC
This sequence comes from Rattus rattus, assembly GCF_011064425.1. Lineage (NCBI taxonomy): Eukaryota > Metazoa > Chordata > Mammalia > Rodentia > Muridae > Rattus > Rattus rattus. The sequence continues at coordinate 126,107,454 of NC_046156.1, read as the reverse complement.
CAAGCACAGAGATTCTAAATGCACACTGCTATGCTAGCTATATGCGAGCATGCGCAAGGTTCAAACTCATGCTTGCCCGGCAAGTACTTTATCCACCAAGCCATCTCCCCAGGCCCAGATCTCCCTTTTGGTTCCTTGAAAACACAGATTCGATACAGCCAGACCACAGCTGTTTCCAGGCACTGCCATGTGTGCATCCACTCATGCATTCACCAAACACACAGAACAGGTAGTGTGCACATGACATGAGAATGACTTGGGCTTTTCCTGACATGGCTGAAAACTTCCAGGAAGTACGACACAGAGCTTGGGCTGCAGGAGATCACAAGCAGGTACATAGTTCTGTCGTCACTATTTCCAGTCCATGACATAGCCAACCCTAATTCATCTGGGGGAGAGGGGCAGTGACTAAGGATGCTTCGTTGTTTTGAGATCTTTGGAAGCTACTTTAGAAGCTCCTATATAGTTTAGAAATTCAGGAAGAAATTTTGTTACTTGAAAAGCATGAAATAAGGTAAGAAATTGCTATGGTGTGGGCAGAAGCAGAGAATAGCCTATATGTATTCTCTTTGTCTGTCTGTCTCTCTCTCTTACATTATTTTACATATACTTATATATTAAATATTTATTTATTCTGCCTCTCTCTCTCTCTCTGCCTCTCTCTGTCTCTCTCTCTCTCTCTGTCTCTCTGTGTGTGTGTGTGTGCAGGCAAACACAAGTTACAGTACATACATAGAGGTCATGGGACAACTTTCAGAAGTTGGTTCTCTCTCTCTCTCTCTCTCTCTGTGTCTATCTATCTCTCACACACATTTTATATATACTATGTTAAATATTTATTCTATCTATCTGTGTGTGTATCTCTCACACACATTATTTTATATATAATATACTAAATATTTATTCTGTGTGTGTGTGTGTGTGTGTGTGTGTGTGTGTGTGTGCGTGTGTGTGTGTGTATAGGCAAGCACATGTTACATTGCATACATAGAGGTCAAGGGACGACTATCGGGAGTTGGTTCTCTCCTTCCATCTTGTTGATCCAGGATCTCTCTTGATGCTTCTGCCTTGCTGTCTCCTCCAAGATAGCTGAGGCCTGAGCTTCCAGGAGACTTCCTAGAAGTCTCACTCTAGGGGACTAGGATAGGAGATGCTCACTGTCCCACAGGCTTCTGACTTGGGTCTGGGATTGAACCCAGGTTGTCAGATTTGTACCTTAGTGATCTTACCTGCTGAGCCTTCTCTCTACCCCTGTCTTGAACTTGGATGCTGGAGACATGGTGCCCATGGTATTCTATGTGATGAAGATACTTCTCAAGCCTGAAATACACACATTTCTGGGAAACGCTCCTGTTAGGGAATTTGAGAAAACCTTCTTTTGGGGTAGTGGGATAATCCATGGTGCAGCCACAAGAGGGCAACAGAGTGCAAAGCGTGGCTCCCTTCTGAGTAGGCGCAAAGCTCAGTTGTCTGGGGTTCCTCTGAGATCCTGGGGGCAATCACTGAGCTGTGTGTGGACAGCCTTGGAAAGGCATGCTGGGGAGATGGGAAGTTAATTACTTCTGACTCTGGATAACTCCTTGGAACCTTCAGCAAGAACACACACGCTCTATCCATAAATCCAGGCCAAAGTCCACAGCAACTGCTGCTCCATTGTGGCCTTGCCAGCCCTGGCTGCTGTGGCATCTGCCTCCAGGGCTGCCCCGATTCCAGGCCTCTTTAGCATAAAGTTTATCTAGAAGGAAATTGTGTCTTTGGGGAAGTGGGGAATTAGTTAAGTGTAGGAACTAGAATGCCATCATTAGGTTTCCATGTCCTTACGTTGGTGACCAAAAGACCCAAACATCTTTCTTCCATCGACTAGCAAACAGAATTCAGAAAAATTCTGAAAAGTTGCTGTTTAAAACTTTGGCCCAGGCAGGTGTGGTGGTGCACACTTTTAATCCCAGAATTTAGGAGGTAGAGGCAGGTGGATCTCTGAGTTCAAGGCCAGCCTGGTCTACAAAGAAAGTTCCAGGACAGCCAGGGTTATTACACAGAGAAACTCTGTCTCGAAAAACAAAAAAACCCCAAAACAATCAGAATTGTTTCCATCTGTCCAATCCGTGTTCTCCTTATCATATGGGAATCTTGCTCATTCCTACGAAGTAACCCCCCCTCCCCCCTTCCTCGGCCCTCCACACTCTGGCTGGTGTTTTCTGCCCCATGTAGGCTGCTCACTTGAGTGTCCCCGGCATATGGCATGTAGTACTCCCACTCCCTGATTATGCTGACTCGGTACCCATCTGAATCACCCTTTTCACACTGTGGATTTTGTTCTCCTGAGTCTGTAAGCCCCCAGTTCCCCCAGTGCACGGTCCTTGTCTTGCTTCTTCCCTTCACAGGTCATTTCCCTCTTGGTTTCTTTTCTGTGAGGTTGTGCTCCTTCATGAAAATGTTCCCATGTGTATAACTACCCTATGTTACCATGTGTCCATGTGGATGGTGATGACACCTTCGAACTTCATTGTACTGGTACCGAGAGGATCTGTGATTGGTTGATACCCTATGCTCATCAGATGGGTCTCACTCTCTCTCTCTCTCTCTCTCTCTCTCTCTCTCTCTCTCTCTCTCTCTCTCTCTCTCTCAGGTCACATTTCAAAAGTCGTACTTGCTTGTCTTTTACGTTAGCATTCTATCTGTGAATTCATCTCTTTTGTCTGGCAGGTCAAAAAAATTCCAGTCATTTATCGAGAGCTGCTTGGTAAAGAATCACGGCCAGCGGCCAGCCACAGAACAGTTGATGAAGCACCCATTCATACGAGACCAGCCTAATGAGAGGCAGGTCCGCATCCAGCTGAAGGACCACATTGATCGAACAAAGAAGAAGCGAGGAGAAAAAGGTTAGTTGCACGTTTGTATTTCAGAGAAAGAAACAAAAGGCATTTATTTCACTGTGGGCTCTTGATGTATTTGGAGGGGACTGGAGATTTCTCAGAGGCTGCATTATTCTTTCCTGTGAAATCTGCCTGCTAGGTCAGAGCCTTGGGTATTAGTGGAAAGAAATTAACACCAAAGGCAAATCCCCTTGGAAAAATTCGACCTATGAGCCATATATCTCCTTCTAGGCACCAAACAAAGCCGTGATGGGCGATACTATAAGCACTTTAAATGACAAGTGACTTCTCTCAATTGAAATGAATATTCATGTTCCAAAGAGTGACATCTACACATGTCAGACAACCTAAAGACATCATCTGGTTGGCATTTCCCTGCATTGACAGTCTTCAGCATTTATGTTTCTGTGCTCCAAGAGTTGTTTCTGTCCTTTAGAAGTCAGAAAAGAATTTCTTATAGCGACTGTGATAAAATAAAAAGACCACTGGGTTGCCAAGCTAGCAACATGGCATCAGAGTTTGAGCTGAAGGTCCCCAAATGCACTTCCTCATTTTATAGATGCACACGTTCCTCTCCTGTACAGTCTCCACTGTGTCATGGAGAGCACAGGAGCACAGATGTGACACATTGGGACGGTGCCCAAGCTGTTGGAATGGAGGCTTATAATCCGACTTGTCCCTGAAGTTAAGGGAAAGCTTGATGTCTGTGCAGGGCTCATGGCCAGCTGAGCATAAGGTGGGAGGAAGGGAAAGCTGGGGCATGAAAAGGAAGATTAGGAGGGAGAAGAACTTACAGGGTGGGCAGCAGGGGGCAGTAAGAGGGAGAAGCAGATTCAGGATAGAAGGATAGCCATTGAGAGTGTGGTGAGGGGGAGCCAGAGACTAGAGCGGCTGTGTGTTTTTCTCTGCTTCCCTCTCCTCCAACCTCCTCACCTCCCCAGGCAGGGGATGGTAGCAGACAGCACAGGGGGAAGTGTGTTGTCTTTCTTTGGTTTTGTAATAAAGCAGCAACGAGTCGTGTGAGCTGAGTCTTGGAGGCTGGTGGTAAGTAAACCGGATCGACAGGTAACATCTTCAGAAGACCAAGGAAGGAGGAAGAATCTTCAGTGACCCTTTAAGCAAAGGGCCCCTTCTTTACTAGCGAGTTTCAAGGACTCCCAAAGAGTCCAGTTAGTGGGGAGTCAGAAATGGGAGGTCATGAGGCCTCCATCTCCAGGAGTTAGCGGATAGGGATAAGATATTCATGAGGTCCCAAAGAGCTGGGAAATCTGATTTTCAACTTTTCTTTGTTGTTGTCTTGGATCATGCCATGGAGTGAAATATTCAAAACAGTATTTGAGAGCAGTATGTCAAATATACAACCATTAAATACCCACGTCTTTAAAAGGGAATTTTATTTTACTATAGATATACTGAATGGGTTAAATGTTTTGATTGCTTTAAGGTTCAGATTCAGGGTTCACATTCTAACTGTGCTCCTTACAAATTATGTGAAACCTACCTCAGTTTTCTCATCCCTAAATTGGGTCTAGGAACCCCAACAATATAGCTTCCTGCCTGGCATCATGGCAAATACTAAAGATAATACATGTAAAATGCTTAATGCTGTATCTGGTACATATTTAAACATTGATACCCACTCTTAGCCCATTCTTTATTGACCCATCACTTTTTAGAACCATTCAGGGGGACTTTCTGAGGGCTCGTGACCCATGAATAAAAACTGGGAAAATTTGTGTTTTACATTGTTTGCAAATTCGGGAGCTACAAATACCGAAATGTCACATGGAAATTGTCACGCCATGATGACACTAAAGCTAATATTTTCCCCCATAGTATGGAAGAGCAGGGTTCTTGTTAATAAGTGCATGCAAATGCTATGTCTAAATGAAAGGAAGCAGGATTGCTGTTTTGGCTTAAATCTACCATACTCACAGTCCTGATCTTATTTCTGTCTGTTTCCAAAGAAGAGTATTTGATTAGGCAATCTCTCTTTCCATTTTTTTTTTCAAGCTAGATAAATGACTTAATTTGATCTCTCGTGTTTTTAAAATATCTATTGATTTATTTTGTTATGTGTATGAATATGTCTATCTCTGTGTGAGTTTCTGAACACCTTCTGCATGTGCTGTGCTTGGAGACCAGGAGAGGGCACCAGATCCCCTGGAACTGGAGTTGCCAGTGGTTATGAGTGGTCCTATGTGGGTGCTGGGAACCAAATCCAGGTCTTCTGCAAGTGCAGCGTGTGCTCTTAACTTTTTTAAAAAAGAATATTCTGCCTTCATGTATGCATGTACACCACTTGTGTGTATGGTAATCACAGAGGCTGCAATAAGGCATCGGATCCCCTGGAACAAGTGTTATAGATGACTGTGAGGTACCATGTGGGCTTGGTAGTCAATCCTGGTTCTCTAGAAGGTGCTGTTAACCATGGAGCCACCTCTCCAGCCTCCAACCATCCCCCCCAAAATCCCCCTTTTCATTAAATCTTTGCAGGAACAGCTTTTGATAGAATTGAAGAGTTTTACTTTTTTAATATCTTAGGATTTTTGACCTGATATTTTTCCTTAAGATATACAGACATCTACTAACTTAATCCTGTAGTCAAGCTTGGTTCTGGTAAAATAGTAACATCAAGGAGACTGACACATTAAAGTTCTTCTTTAGAAATTGAAGCAATTAGAATCTTTCTGCGTTTCTCTTATTCACAGCAATGGCCCTTATCAGGTAAAACTTCGACATGGCATTTTGAGAACGCCTTGTTTGGTATGAGTTAGAGATACTTTATGGCAGATTCTTTACATTTGCTGAAAACATTGTAAATAGGTAGCCTGAGAAGTTCATGCTCATCTAAAATGAGGCTCCCTTGTGAGTCTACAAGATGCATCACCCTTTGGCTTTCCTTTACCCTCTAATACTGAAATATAGGTAGTTAGACAATCTGGTGGTTTTTCCAGTGTGAATACTGCCTCCCAGTGGTAAATAGCAAAATTGCTATTTCAGTCTTGTTGAAGGGCTACATGAATGTCCGTGGGGAGTAATTAATAACTCGTAGCTCTAAGGATTAAGGACAGTCTTGTGGCATCTTTTTTTTTTTTTTTTACTTCAAAGCTTCTCTAAGGACTTCTCATCGCCTACAGAAAAGTCCTCAGCACAGCACATTTAAGGATCCGAGAGTCACTGTACTTTGACATCTCGGTCTCACCATCTGCTTCCCCACCACCTAGATACCGAGCTTCTCAGGACTTGTGTTTCTTGAGCCTCACATGGGGGCATATTGTTTGCAATGTCATCTCCTGTCTCTTCTAGCTGCTGCCAGCACTGGCCTTCCAAGACCCAGCACATCACCTCCCCAGTGTCCCACCACTGCTGCTACCTCCCCATTCTGAGCAAGGGAGTGTGGGGGGATGGTAGCTGCCCCTACTCTCACTTCCCATTGCCTTCTATGTGCCTCTTTTCAGGAGATGGCATATTGAGGAGACACTGGTTTTCCAATGAAACTCTCCGATATTGAATTCTAAATACACATCCCAGATTGACTTTTTATTGCTGTGAAGGCATTACTCGTCTGCAATCTACCTCCCTTATTTTAGAGGATTGCTATCATAAGTGAGATAATAAATCTGAAATATCTACCACTAGTAGCTTACATGTGTGATGCCTCTCAAACATTCATTTTCTTTTTTCTATAGCCATGGAAAAGTGACAATCATGTACTCATACATGTGTCTTGTTCATTGTACTTTGATCATGACTAAGGCAAAGATTCAATCTTAATATACATTACCTTGTTTACTATTTTACTGAATTAAATGAATGTTCCTTATGAGTCAATCATTACATATATATATGTATAATAGCATATATATATATATATAATACATGTATATACATACATACATATATATTAAACTTAGGGCTGCCTGCATATTACATGTTCTAAGCTTTTGGTATAGGCTAGTACACAGAGATCATGTGTTATTATAAAGTAGCCATATTATGCTTGCTTCTATGTAATGTTCTATCATGTGCTGGCTCACACCTGCTCTGTCAGAGACAGGTGAGTCAAGCATGGCTCCATGGTGTCAGCACAGCATCAGTGTCAGTAGGCAGTGAGAATTTCAGCTCTATTGTTTTATGGGATTGCTGCCACACATGTGGTCCATTGACCACGGTTTGGTTCTGTGGCTCATGGAAGTTATTAAAGGGGTAGGTCCTCCCTGGACAGCAACACCATCATCTACACCAGTGGTCTTCAACCTTCCCGATGCTTTGACGCATTAAAACAGTTCCTCATGTGGCTTCTACGCCAGTGGTCCTAATGCTGTAACCCTTTAATACAGTTCCTTGTATTGTGCTGACCCCTAATCATAAAATTATCTCATTGCTGCTTCATTAACTGTAATTTTGCTACTGTTATCAATTGTAATGTAAATATCTGTGTCTTATAATTGTCTTAGGTAAGCCCTGTGAAAGGGTTATTCACCTCCACAAAAGGGTCATGACCCACAGGTTGAGAAACACTGTTTTACACTGACATTCTGTGGTCTCTCTCCAGATGAGACTGAGTATGAATACAGTGGAAGTGAGGAAGAAGAGGAAGAGAACGACTCTGGGGAACCCAGGTATGAGGAAGAAGGCTAGACCTTCCAGTTTCTACATTCTGGAATGGGCTTGCTCAGAATGCACTCTGTACTTTTGATTTATCACTCTGTTTTTAGGAATGTATCAGGGTCTAATGTATTGCCCACACACACATTCATTAATGTGCGGAATTTTCCTTAGTCAGACTCTTTTTAAAAATGTTGAAATCAGCATATTCTTTATCTTGTCCCCCAAGATGTATGCCTGTATGCATGACCCTGTTTCCTCTCACGCATAGATCTAGAGTGTGTGTGAGGGGGGCAGTTATCTGGCTAATGCAGCCCTGAAAATATTTAAAATGGCCACTTCAGAGACAGCTAAGTGACATTTTCAGCTTGGGGTCATTCATCTTGTTATATACTCCCTCTGAGAAGCCCTTTCAGATGGTGACCTTCCCTGCCATGTGCCTTGATATTTCACACGGACCAATCCCAGAGGAGGTAATTCTAGAAATCAAATTATCCTCTGGATATGAGCCGTGATAGAAGCGTTCGTGCCATCCTCTTGTCTCTCTGGAACCCAGTGCTCCTTAATCACCGTCATCTCCACATTCAGAGACGCACTTGGTTTGAGGCCAGCTTTCTTCCCACCCGTGTTTGTGGTTAGCTGAGGGTGGTGCTTGTGGTGCTGGGATTTCTCTGTGGACAGCAGCTCTGTTCATCCCACTGTGGAGAAAATGGACATGCAGAAAAGTCTCTGAGTATTATGGGTCCATGCCCTCTGCCCACCCAAGGTATCAACCCTCATATTGCAATGTGAAGACCATTTGTATCACTGGCACGGAGTGTCCTGTTCTCTGGAGGGACCATGCTGCAGAAATAAGCTAAACGCCATATTCCCCTCCCCCTCCCTCCCTTCCTCCTTTCCTTCCTTCCTTCCTTCCTTCCTTCCTTCCTTCCTTCCTTCCTTTTCCTTTTCTTCCGTTATGTGTGTGTGTGTGTGTGTGTGTGTGTGTGTGTGTGTGTGTGTGTGTAGCACATGTGCAAACTGTCCTAGTTTGCTGTATTGTTGCTATGATAAAACACTAACCAAAAGCAATGTGGGGAAGAAAGAGTTTATTCTCCCTTGTAGCTTGTAGTCTATCATAGAGGGAAGTCAGAGCAGAAACCTGGAGGCAGGACCTGAAGCAGAGACCATGGAGAAATGATGGTTCCTGACTTGCTCAGTCTGCTTTCTTACACAACCCAGGGCCACCTGCCCATTATAGGTGTCAATCCCCCTACATATAGATACACCTACTGGTCAATCTACTAGTGAGAATCCTTCAGCTGAGGCTCTCTCTTCCCAGGTGACCCTAATTTGTGTCAAGTTGACAATATCTAGCCAGCATAGAAGTTATGGTCCAGACAACCCCAGTTATCATCCATCAAGGGCTATCTTATTTTTATCATATGAAATTATTCAGATGTATTTTTATTGAAAACAAATATTTATACATTATATTCTGATCAGTTTCCTCTACCCCAACTCCTTCCAGATCCTTCCCATCCCCCCAACTTCATGCCCACCCCTCTCGCAACAACAAACAAGCCAGAACCAAAAGAAAAGAGCACAAGAAAAATACACATGCACAAAAAACATAAAAGTACAAGATCAGAAACCACAGTACACACGCACAAGACCCATGAGTCAAAAAACGCCAAAACAAAGCCATATGAAACAAGTCTACTAGAGTCTGGAGGAGTGCGATTCTGTGTTTTGAAACAAACTTTCTCACTGCCTGATTGGGCTAGGCCAGCTGGCCAGTGAACTCTGAGGATCCTTCTGTCTCTACCTTCCAGCACAGGATGATAAGCATTTGCTACCACACCCAGCTCTTTTTACTTGAATTCTGGAAACCACATTGGCAACCTCACACTTGCAAGGCAAATGCTTTACTGACTAAGCCATTTCTCCAGCCTCTGTTCTCTGTTTAAGCCAGAGGATCTCAACCTGTGACTCTCTACTCCTTTAAGGATCATATATCAGGCCTACATATCAGGTATCAGATATTTACATTATGATTCATAACAGTAGCAAAATTACAGTTAGGAAGTAGTAACAAAATAATTTTATTTGTGTGGGGTCACCACAGCATGAGGAACTGTATGAACGGGTCCCAGCATTAGGAAGGTTGAGAATTGCTGTTAAGCCAACTCAAACCTGACAAACTCCTCTCTTACTAAGCACCCTAAGAGGTTGAGACTGAGCCCACAGGGCCATTACGTTTTCTCTCTTCTCTGACAGGAGATTTCTCAAGGGTAAAGACTGCAGGAGAATTCTTTCCTTGCATCAAAATATGTTAGCTGCCCCCATATTAGCTACATAAAGACAATGGTTGTCAATCAGTGCTGTGCGAAGTGACTGTTCCTCTGGAGGAAAGGACCCTGTTCCCTGCTTCCAGGCTGTTAGCTGTCTTCTCTCTGATTGTCCTTTGAAGAACTGAGAAACCCTGTCTTTCCAGGGCTTTCTGTGTGTCAGGAGTCATTTGGTGAGCCACCTCTGTAATTAGAACATGTCATTATGTCATGGGGAAGATTACTCACCGAGTACCATTTTTTTAAAACATGTCTAATTAGTCTTCATGGAATCCTAAAAGTTAGGAAAAGACCGTGGTTTCCTCACTTTAGACATGAGACAGCATGGTTATATACAGTGTCAGTAATTGAATCATTAATATAACCAAGGTCTCCTGGTTAAGATTAATGGTGTATCCTTGTGTTCATGTGACATGAGTGTACCAGCATCACCATTTAGAAGTTGTTTTAGAGTTTTACACTCAGATAACTAGTTGTAGATGGGGTTCACAATAGACCCTCAAACTCCCATAAAATGCCCTCAGCAAAGGCCTGTGACTATGGTGGCCTCTCATCTTCTGAGAACTCTCCAAGCAGAATGATACTCTTGTCAACTGCTAACACCCTGCCCCCATCCTACAGCCCTCATACCATTTCCTGACGTCGCTGTCACCCAGCAGCCCAAATGAAACTGTAAGTCATCCCTCGCACATCAAATCTGTCCATGGGCCTCATTAATTCTGTCACCAAATAGTTGTTTGAGGATCACTCACTGCTTGCTGTGTGACGTCTCCACTGTGAAGCATTGTAAGCTTCCTTTACTCTCCCATCCCACATGCCTCTACCTGAGGAATGTCACAGATCCTCATTTAGATTACAGGATCAATTTCCTTTCTCCCAATAAAAATGTGTTTAACCAGCATCTGAGATTCCTGAGACACTACCCCATGCTAATGAGGCATTTCAGGTATCCTAAGCTCCTAGTCAATGACCTTTGTCCATCCTGGATGTTCCTATCCTCAGTCCCCTAAAAATTTACAAGCTTTCATCACCCTAAGTAAAGTTGATCTGCCTCCTGCTAGCAGGTCCCAGTGTGGTCATTCACTGTACATACTCACAGGGCTTCCAAGCCCTTTGCTCCCTGTCTCTGCTTCCAATGCCCTCGTGGATTATATCAGCCAATGGTCCATGAGAGCGGGGAGACCCCCACAGCTCCGAACCCCATTTCTATTTTCTACCTGCGCTCTCTCTGGCACTGTCACCCTAAAGTACCAGTACCTGCTCCATAGCAGAAATGAGGAGTTACGTGTTCAGTGAGTTTATTTTGGCAGAAGCTGTCACAAAAATTTAAAGGGGCTATGTTTAAAAAAAAAAATCAAAAGCAAAAATCAATAAAACATAAGAGCCAACTTGATCTCCCAAATAGATAGATAGATAGATAGATAGATAGATAGATAGATAGATAGATAGATAGATAGATAGATAGATAGCCAGCCAGCCAGCCAGCCATGGAGAACCAGAGATCGTAATTTTCAACTGGTAACCTTTGAGTTGGCAACCAGGGAGCACCAGTGGTACCAGACAGTTTATGTCCTTCAAACACACACACACACACACACACACACACACACACACACACACACACACACTTAAAAACACTATGTTAGACATATCCTAGGAATCAGTTACCTAAGGTGCAGTCCCAAGTGTGTGGTTTGTGCCTAGACCCATGCCCTTCTACAGTGGTCTCTATATGGAGACAAACCCTGGGCACCATGAACTACACAGACTTGGCCTAAGAGCTTGACTTTTGTCAACCTTGTCTTTATCCTTGTCCCTTCTGGTCCACTGCATCTTCTCTGAGCGTCATAACCTCTGCCTACTGGGCCTCAGAGTAAACTGCCAAGGAGGTGCATGTGAGAACATCTGCTCTCAGGAACAGAGTAAGACCCCTTTGCTGCTGTGCGTGCATACCTGTGTGTTTGTGTTGTATGTTCACTGCATGTGTGTGTATGTATATGTGCATAGGTTGTACATGTCTAGAGGTCAGAGAACAACTTCTGGTGTTGGTCCTTTCCTTCCACTTTGTTAGAAACTTTCTTTCATTGTTGAAGGCTGTGCATACTAAGTTGCAGACCCTGTCTGTCTCTGCCTCCGTCTTCACAAAGGAGTGCAATATTGCAGACACATTTGCTATTGGACCCGACTTTGGGGGACATTGTCTTCTATGGACCTGAACCCAGGTTCATGCATATTTAGCAAGTGCTTCAACCACTGAGCCATCTCCCCGGCCCCTGGTAGTTAGTTACTCTTATATGTGGAGATAAACTTGCCTAGGGCTTGGGGCTTGCACACTTATTTAAGTCTTAAGAAGCAAATCTTTGCTGTGCACTGGGGACAGAGTCATGTGAACAGGCCTATGAAGGGTGTGACAGTCCATTAGGGATGGAGACAACCTGTATGCAATGGTTGAGAGGCAAGAAGAGCACTGTTCTCTCTCATCTGTCTAGGACCCACAGTAGCAATGGCCCTGTCATAGGTGGTGCCCTCATCTTCTTTTCCGTCCACAGCTCCATTCTGAACCTACCAGGAGAGTCAACACTGCGACGGGACTTCCTGAGACTGCAGCTGGCCAACAAGGAGCGCTCAGAGGCCCTGCGGCGCCAACAGCTGGAGCAGCAGCAGAGGGAGAATGAAGAACATAAGAGGCAGCTACTGGCTGAGCGCCAGAAGCGCATCGAGGAGCAGAAGGAGCAGAGGCGGAGGTTGGAGGAGGTGAGTACCAAGGGCCACCACAGACACCTCAGGCTTGAGAACTGCCTGCTTGGTACCCGTGCTCTTTGAAAAAAGTCTTTTTACAAAAACCTTTGCTCACACTCGGAATGGGACCAAGGTGTCTGTCCTTTCACTCATCTACCTCTTAGTGAGGCTTTCCTAGGCCATCTTATTAAGATGACATCCCTCCCCTTCTAGCATGTTCTGCCACATGTCTCTATGCGTATGGCTCCAACCAGCTTCAAGCATTCTGTACATGGTTCCAGCTCCCCGTTGGGAAGGATCCTGTCTGTGAGGACACAGGCTTCTTTACTCCTCTGGTCTTCTGTAGTGCCTAAGATAGCATGTAATCTATAGCTTGGTATCTGTGGAATGAGTAAATTAACATGCAAATTACTGAGCCAAGGATTGACCAATTGAAGACAAGCATTAACTGAACTACAGTGAACAAGCAAACCACGGCGAACTGGCAGGTAACCCAGTGCTAAGTAATTAACCAGGCCCTGTATCTTGATTCTCTTCTGACACCAGTAGCCACGCTCTTCCTGCATCCTTCTTGCCCAGGACACACCCTGGAGCTGCAGGCAAGACCTGCACCCTGCAGTGGCTGCTACTCTCCTCTGGATGGGAAACCATTGAACCATTGATGGTAGTTCTTGAATATCCTGCCCCATACAAGGAAGGTTCTTACCCTTTGTTTAAGTCTCCTTCCGGTAACTTCATCTACATTTCCAAGCATTCCTTCTGAAGATAAAGGAGAGCCTCCTATTGGGGAAATTGGGAGGCAAATGAAATGGCCTGACTAACTGTACAGGAACAGGGTGGTAATACTGTGGGGGTCTCCAGCCTGCTCCTCAATCATAAGGTCCCTGACTTTGCATTTTAAGATGACCCACTAGAGAGTGAGATGTTGGAGGCTATAGATTTAGATCACTAGTTATTTACCTCCCAAACAATGCCTCCTGCTAGACCTCCCCCAGAGTCCTTCCCCGTCCCTTTTAACAGCCCACCTTGGTGTAGATCTTCTCATTCAAATCTGTGAGGGCCTTGGGTCACTTTTCAGCAAATCCTAGTAGCCCCATTAAGTACATTATTTTCAGACCTCCAAATAATAATCCTCTATATTTACAATGGTTTGCTTATAGAGTGACTTCTATGCTCACATGTGGAACACTGTATCATTTTCTCCCTCAAAGTGCACATTCTGTCCTTATGTCCCAGTTTTCCTTCCTTCGTCATGCCATGAGATATCTGAGATTTCTTTCTTTATCCAGTGACTGAGTGACCATGTCAAGTGATCGTGAAGCACTGACCATATGACACTTAACAAGGACAGTGAGGAGGAAATATGAGCAAACTACACAATATATGTGTACAGAATACTGCAGGGAAAGCTATTCATTTAAGCATAACTTTCTCAAGTTTTTAAAATTAAAAAGAAAAGAAGTGGAAAGCCAAGAGGACAGTGGAGTGAGATCGGGAGGTGACTTCCAAGCAAGGTTGCAAGCTGGCTTCTCAGATCCCAGTGTGCACGTGAGTGATCACGGAAACAGTAATCGTGAACCAGAACCTCGAACTCTGATCCTCGGATGTGGACTTTGAGACTCTGTGAGCAGCAATAAGGACATAAGGCATGTGTGTGGGTTTAGGACACCGGGTGTACAGGGGCGCCCATCACGTGAGCAGTGTAAAGTCTATCTGCTATCTTCTGTTCTAAGTGTGGTGGATGGAGGCCCATGAACAGGGCGTAGGTAAGTGTACATGTGAAGTATAGAAGTGAAAGGTGCAGACATGACCTCCAGTTACACCCCACCCCACCTCCCACCCCCGGGACAAATATGGACAGTCCTAGTCAGGTTCCGGCAGCTGTGCTGCGCTATCTCTGCCTTCACCCCAGGTCACCCGTGGCTCTTATCCTGGCCCCCAGCCAAGGGCCACAGTTTCCTTTAATCTGTTAGGCTTCTGGAACACAAAGACTCTTTGGACTTAGGACCTCCTCCTTCTGGGTAGATTACACCCTTTCCTAAATACCATCTGCCCTGGCTTTCTTGGTGTGGAATTTGCCAGGTCCCCACTTCCTAGGGCATCACAGCCCCTACTACTTGGGCTCCATTTTGTTACTGGCTCATTATCATAGGCCTCAGTTAAAGGCACTGACCATGCAGCCCTAGAAAACCCACACTGCCAAGCCCATATGCATTTAACATTCACAAGAGTCACACGATGTAGACAGCACATGTGGCCTTGTACATTTTATAAATTCGTGTTTGTGTATCTGTGTTAATGTTCATATGGATGTCCTGATGGAGGTGCAAATGCTCATAAATACCTGTGCTTGTGTGTGTGTGTGTGTGTGTGTGTGTGTGTGTGTGTGTGTGTGTGTGTAGTCAGAAGAGAACCTCAAGTGACAATCTTCAGGTGCAGTCTACTTTTTACCCCTGCTGATGGGTTCTTTCATTGGACAGAAACTTGCTAAGTAGACTAGGAGCCTACTAGTGGGCCAGAAAGCCCCAGGGATGTGCCCATCTTCATCCACCCAGTGCTGGCTTTGCAAGTATGCACCAGGACACACAATTTTTAAAACAATTTTTATTGATTCTTTGTGAGTTACACATCACCCAGTCCTGCTCATCTCCCTGTCCCCTCAAATCTGTCCTTTGCTCTTGTAACCACCCTGCTCCAAAATAAAACACACAAGTACATACACACACACACACACACACACACACACACACACACCACTCACAACAGCAACAAGACCCCAAAGCATAGAAAAACATGTCGCTGTGGAAGCTATAGTATGTCACAGTGTGTCCCACAGTGTATCCCTTTGCCCACACATCTTCACTTGCAGGTGTTCATGGCAATGAGTCACTGGTCTGGTTTGAGATCTCTCGCTTCTTTGACATCATTAGTACTGAATCCTCACTGGGTCTTCTCCCTGCTATCCTAGCGTTACCCTGTGTCACGGAGATTCTCCAACTTTGGTTCAGCAAGAGTGGCTCTTTCACACGTCCTATCACTCACAGATGATATAGATTTGGGGCTGGATTTACTCAGAGCTCTGGATCCGGGCCTGGGTGGTAGCTGAGCTACTCAGCACTCCCTTATCACCACCAGGGCGAGCTGTCCAGCACCGTTCCAGCTAGGCTATGCAATGCTCCCACCATCTGCAGGAGGCAGGTCAGCTCTCCTGTTCTCATGCCGTCTCCAGAGCCAGTTCCACTGTGCTACCCAGTCAAGGCCTGGGGTTCCATCCTCCCAAATGCCGCAGCCTGCCCGGGAGGGGCTGGGTCAGCTCTCCCAGACTCTCACCCAAGGGGCTTACTCACCTCTACCTCCTCTGCCAGGGCCAGCTCTACTTTGCTGCCCAAGAGAAGTGCACAGCCCATTTTCCGAGTGCTGCAGCCAGTGAGGGGCAGGGCCAGCTCACCTGCTCTCATGACCCCAGTGCTAGCTCTTCCAACTGCCACAGTTGATGAAGTATGAAAGGTAGGGAGGACATTACCCCCAACACTCAGTTTTTCATGTGGGTTCCAGGGACAGAACTCAGGTCCTCTTGCTTACAGAGCAAGCACTTGACTCACTGAGCCATCTCTCCAGACTGTTTTCTGTTTGTTTCTCACATGAACACTTGACTGTTAGACCCAGGTGCTTTGTCGGTATGAAGTCTTCCCAGAGGGTGTATGCTTTTGTTCTGTTTTTTAGTTGTTGTTTTTTTTATTATTATTATTATTTGGTTTCTTCCCTGGTACGAGCTCTCTAAATTTCCTACATTTATCATCAAGCAGCTAAGTGATCATTTCTAGTGATTGTCAAGCACTGACCATATGACAGAGACTGGCGTCAGGACATTACATGAACTCTGTGACCTTAATAATCACAATGATCTGCAGGCTAAAGCTTTGCAATGAAATCCTACAGATGAACATTGGTCACTCTGCTGTGACCACATGCCTGACAAGAAGCCACTTGAGGTAGAAGTGGTGCAGGGGGTGTCTTGCACTCACAGTTTTAAAGGATATGGTCCACCATAGGGAGGTCTGCAGATGACTGCACAGTGGTGAGAGTGTGCAGCTGCCCTCCTCCTCCTCACCTCTCAGTGTAACAGAACAAAGCAGATGGGATGGGAAGCCAGGGTATAAACCCTCCAAATGTGCCACCAGTGATCCACTTCCTCTGGTTACAGCTTCATCTCTTAAAGGTTTTACAGTCTTCAAAGCAGGGCATCAATGGGAAACCACATATTCTAACACTAAGGCTAGAGAGAACATTTGACAGCCAACCCACAAGTGGTTACATAGCTCAAGAGGAGATCATGTTTCAATCCGGGACTTCACTACAGAGGCTATGCCTTACGTCACTGTTTTGTGTACCCTATCCTGGCCTATATCTCTCTGGTATTTTGCCCATGGCAGCTGTGTCCAACTGGTGCTCAGCTTGGACTTAGGTTCTCCTTACACACCAGGTTGGATCACCTGAGCGGCCTCTTCTGTGTTCTTCAGTGGCATCTATAGGAGCTTCTCCCATGGGTACAAGTGAGGCACTATGCCCAGAGAGAGACATGCTGAGGTCTATGGCCTAAATGGAAGGTATCTGTGTGCATAAGAACATGAACCCTCTGCTCTGGGTGATGGTCATTGTGAACTCAGCTCTTCAGAAGAATCAGGAGCACGTGCATGTGGGCAATGACACTGGCTTTATCTTTTGCATCTTTCTCTTGCCCTAGTCCAACCTGCAACTCACAGGCACGTGGGGTCACATGCAGCTATGAATGTAGCCCAACCAACTTACTTAAACATTAGCAGTTTTTGTGTGATATTTCTATGACTCTGTTGCAGTGCTGTCAAGAATAAACTCTATAGATGACAATGTCATGTCACATGTAATATCACCTGCTAGAGCTTAAGAGAGGAAAGTGAATTGTGACGGAAAGGGCTGGCTGTAAGTACTGAGATTGAATAACAACAATCATTGCCACCTAGAGATTCCCTTTCTGCATCCCCATTCTAATCTGCCCTCCTGGCCTATGGTAAACACTTGTGATCTGGTGGCCAGAGCAGGGATTTGGGCTACATAGGCACATGGAAACTTGGAAGTCTATAATTCTTCTTGAGGATTTAGCTTCTTTTGATCACATGGGCTTTTGTGAGCACCTTGGGAATTATATCCCAGTTCTGAATAAAAGCCTACTGCCCTTCACAGGCATGCTGGGGCTACAGCTCTGATATTTGGTGACCTCAAGTGTCAGTTTCCACCAGGAGCTTCTAAGGATACTTTCTGTGCCCTTTGCTATTGACGTGTGCCTGTGTAGATATGACTAGGATCTAATCAGTTGGTAATTCTCAGAAGGACTTTGACTATAAGCTGAACGTAGTCATGGATCTGTTATACAAGGGACATGGGCTGTGGCTGGTTCATGGTGGTAAGCAGACCAGTTTTGACTGGTGAGACAGTATAATTTATAAGCAAGCGCCAAGAACTTGCTGGAACTCAGCCAAGGTGAGTCAGTTCATCTCTGGTGACAAAAGTATGAAGGAATCATCTCCTTTTTTTTTTTTTTTCTGGTAAGAATTTTTATTACCCAGCTGAGACAAGCCCTACCTATATCAGCATTAAATGGGCCCTGGAGGAGTTCTGGGCCTGCTCTGATAACAGACTAATTATTTTGGATCAGGTCCTTGGTGATGACTTATTTTGTGTAAAAATTTTAGGATGCTACCAGTGGTTTCTTTCTGCTTGCTGGGAGTAGTTCATACCTTTATTTTAATAAGAATACTGCTAAGTCACAACAATAGGTCAAGTTGACCCTAAGAGCTGTTGTCTTCAGCTTTCCCTTACCCTGCTTCCTGTTCTCCACAGGGACGGGAGTGGGTAAGCTTGCTGTCCTCATTAAAGTTGTCCTGAAGACTAACCAGGAAAATGGAGAATGAGATGTCAATGGTTATCAGGTAGACAGATCTTCTAAAGGGTGTGTCAAATCCAGGAATGTGGGCTATTGTAAGGTGACCCACTTAGTGATTAGATTTGGGAAATGTTTATATTTTGGTGCTACCCTGTTTACTGTCAGCTTGAGTTCATGTCTGCTCTTGGCGGTGACTCTTCTGCTAGGGTCAGCAGAGACTTATATCTAAAGGGGCCTCTGGGAAAAGTAAGTGTTCTTAGAATTTAAATAGTTTCTCTGAGGTACTGCAGCATAGCTCTCACTACAAAGCAGAGAAGGGGTGTTGCTCTCTTCAAGAGCCTCTGGGATGCCGGGCCACCCTGCAGGCTCTGTGGGAAACAACTTGCTTCCAAGCCTAATAACCTGAGTTTGCTTCCTAGGACCCATATGGTAACAGGAGAGAACCAGCTCCCACAGTTTTCCCTTTGAGCTTCACACATGCACCCTAGCACAATGACAGACACACACTCAAACACAAACAAATAAATGAAAAATATTTAATGGAGAAGGATGTAGTCTTTAGGTCAGCAACACCAACTAAAACACCAGATGTGATGGTCCACAGGTATAACTTTGGCACTTTGGAGTCAGAAGCAGGATGGTTGCTATGAGTTCAAGGCCAGCTTATGATAGATTTCAAGACCCTATCTCAAAAGCAAAATGCAAATCAATCAGCTTCAGGCCCTCATACCACCGAGGCCCAGACCACAGCTTCCTTTTTAACTGTGTGTCGCATTCTTTAGCTTTCCTCTGCCTCGGTTTCTGCAAGTACAGCTGGAGGGTAACAATAGCATCTTAGGCAGCTGTTAGGAGGATTAAACTGGGTGATTACCAGAAACCTTGAGCAAATCACCAACACATGAAGTTCCGGAAGCAGTAACGGTTGCTTTTACTGACTAAAGTCAAAGGAATTTTCTAGCATTTGAGCTTCTTCCTGTGCACAGCAAAACCCTGAATTTATGAAAATAAACGTACCAGAAGGCAAGCACCTTCTCATGCTTTGGAATGAACACTTGTTACAACACCCACTCAGAGTGTGGTGGAACTGGGGAACAATCTGGTAAGTAGGTATAAGGGTAAACTACAACAGTTTTGTAGACCAGGAGGCCAGATTTAATCTTGTGGTCTTGGGAAATTGACTTAATTTCGGTGAACCATTAGGGGAACAGTTAGGGAAACAGGATCCACAGGCAGGCAGGCAGGCAGGCAGGCAACAGATTCAGAGACAACCCCAGCTCCAGTTTTTGGGGGACCCACATAAAGACCTGCCACATATGTGCAGGAGGCCTATCCATCCCTTGCTTGCTCTTTGGTTGGTGGTTCAGTCTCTGGAAGGAGCCTCAGTTTCTTTACATGAATGGTCAGCATAATTGTATTTACTTGGAAGGATTATAGTGGGAACTATGTAGAAAACACAAGCACAGAAGGCTTAGCCCTATGCCTGACCCAAGTAATGAATGGAGATTTTTGTACAGATACTTTGCTGTATTCTGGAACAGTAAGAGAGTAAGTCACCAGGTATTATTCATGTTATATATTATAGAGATAATTTCTTCATTCTATTTTCACTAATGAGGCTTCCCTGTCCACCACTTTGGGGCACCTTTTTACTGAATGCACCCTTTTTATGTGTGTGCCACTTGGCTTTGTTGGCTTGCCTAAGTAGTTGCTGGTCTGGCCAACACAAGGTAGCATCCCTACGGAGCACCTCATTTAGGAGGGCCACCTGCTACCTTGGAAACTCTGCTTTCCCCAGAGTAGTCCCATGGGACTTTCTACTCTTGTTCCCTGTGTCAAACAACCTGAGTAGACCATCCCTTGTGCAGTGACAATTTTTCTCAAGAAGCAAGCAAGAATGCCTTCAGCATCATTTTTTTTCCCCCGATGGGCTCACATACCTGCCGCCATGTCTCCTTACCAACCCATGGGCTTTAGGCAGCACATTCCGATATTTTAAAACTGTGATATCTACATTCAAATACATCCTGCCAAATACCTGAAATACCTTCACCATCAGTGCAGGAAATATTGCAACAGTTCCTCTTTCTACAGGGGATCTAAGTTAGCACCTTCACTGTCACTCAGAGCACTAGAATGGCTCTCTCTGTGAACGTAGCCTCCACAAACTCACTTATAATGCGCTTGTTTCCATAACAGCCAACCCCAGCATCTCTTTCTTACTAAGGCTTTGGGATGTTCCGACAGGAATCTACACTTGATGTTAATACTGAGCTGTAGAGCCTTGTGTGTTAGGGATGACCGCTGGGCCATTCTTGTTCCTCTTTGTGAAGGTACCTGGGAAACCCCAGTAGCTGTTCCTAGGGAAACTGAGGCTTGGGAGATAAGCAGTAACTCGTGAATAATCACATTGACCACTGTTCATAGCAGAGAAAGAATTAGATTGTTTCATTAAGCTTGCTCAGGGCAAAATCGACCTAGAACCTTTCTTCCTCCTTTTGTTCATAAAGACCAGCTTGTACATTCGTACCTTGGGAGCTTAGCCACAGGCTGCCTGCTGATCAAAAGGTGCCCTTGAGTGGAAAAGAGGCTTCCTTCTGGCCACCAATTAGAACAGATGTAGAAGCAAAGGGATGGAGTATTGCTAGTCTATCTATCTTTCCCATGGCTCTCTGGTTATTATTGTTTCTATGAAGAAAGGGGGAAAGATGAGATCAAGACAGAAAAGAGAACAACTATGAAACAAGGTATTTTTTACGGGGTCTACATGCACATGTCAGAACTAGGCACAGTGTAGTCACCAAGGACTGGCTCTCCAGTCACCAAGGACTGGACTCAGGTGAGATGCTGGCCTGCATGCAGTGGTTTCCTTGTCTGTGCAGTGGGAGTGAGGAGTGTATCTGGCTTGAGGAAAAAGGAAACTACATGAGTCTGAGTCTCAGAACTGTACATGATACCTCCAGAGGTACATGGTATCACAAACTCACAGAACTTTGATCCTATTACTTGGCATTGGCATTTCTTTCATTCTTTTTATTACACATTACACATTATGCCGTGTTATAAAATGAGAGGTGCCTGGCCCCTTCATCATTCTTGTGCCCCACCTCTTACAAGACAAAAGCTTAGAATTCTACTCTCAGGCACAAGGCATGGTGCCCTTAGTCTGCAGAAGTTAGTCTTCAGTGGTCTTTCCCAAATTCAAAATTGGGCCGAATGCTAAGCAGACATGGAATCTCCAGATGGATGAATGCCTGAGTCACAAGTACAGCTTCTGGAAAACTCGACATGGACAGTCCCATTCAAAGTCAGCAGCACACGTGATGCATGGCCACAGTAGTCCTCTCACTCAGCTTTAATCAGAGAGCCCCTGAGCTGAGGAGAAAGTCTGAGGCTCTTCCCGAGAAGTTGGATATTCTCCCATTAACTGCTTGCTTCCCAGCCTTCTAGAAGACTGGATCTGTGACAGTCTTAGCAGGGTCCCCCCTCATCACTCCAGGATGTCACCCTGGAACTCTCCAGGGGCAACCCAGAACTCCTGATTTCTCATTCTGAGTCATTTGTTGTTGCTGCTGCTGCTGTTGCTGTTGCTGCTGCCACTGCTGCTCTTGTTGTTGTTATTTTTCTTTGCAAGGCAGCAAGCACATACATCCTTGCTTAGATCCTCTGAATAAAGAAACTTTGAAGGTCACCTATTGGGCCACTGTACTAAAAGTTTAGAGGAGAGTCTCTGATTCAACATACAACACTGATTCAGTCATTAAACAAATATTTATAGAGGGCACTGTAATGTTCTTATTAGAGGCTTTACAGAACCTAGTCTTAATAGTTCTGACCTAGCATTCCTTCTTCTCTGTTGTGTTCTATAAAAAGAATCAAGTATATGTTTCGTAGAGCATGGTATGGTTAGATGGGAGGGGTGCCACAGCAGGCCCATGCTGAGGTTTCCTTCCCCTGAGGAACCAGTGGGTATAGTATAGAATAGAGTTTATTTAGGGCAAAGAGAGGGAAGTTGAGAAGGAAGTAGAGACAGGCAAAGACACAGAGGGAGAGAGAAAGAGAGAGAAGGAGGAAGAGGAAGAAGAAGAAGAGGAAGAGGAAGAGGAAGAGGAGGAGGAGAGGCCAGACAGAAACATGTAGAGAGAGAGAGAGGGAGGAGGAGGAAAGGGAGAGAGAGAGAAGAGAGTCAGAGAAAGAAGGGGCAGAAAGAGGGAGGAGGAGAGGCCGTATAACCCCTTTTACAGCAAGCCAGGCCTATCTGGCTGTTGCCAGGTTAACTGTTGGGTAGAGCATAGAAGGAATGTCAACACTTCCTACCCTATGACATTAACATTACAATTAGGAAATAGTCTCAAATGTGGATGTTTCCTGAGTTCATATAATGGGAAATGTATATATAAAAGATGGACATAGAACCAAGGCTTGTTTGTTATTAATATTTGCTATCTTTCTCTGTAACTTTTCTTCATTCTAAAACAAAAGAATTTAATATGGTTTACAGTGGATGCTACAACAACTAAAAATATAATGTACAGGAAAATAAATTTAAAAGGAGTATACACTAGAAGAGAAAGATGAATTGAAAGCAGGAGTTGGGCTGGCTCTTAGAATACCCACATACATTGACATTCGGTGAGTATAGCCAGCCGACATAGTCATCAGTATGGCTCTGAGCTTCCTAGCACCCAACAAAGGAGGTAAACACAAGCAGTAAAAATCCAGGCTGTCCATCAGAAAAGGTGTGTTTTGTAATGGCCATGCCCAAGAGTGACCCTTTACACCCACAGCTGTGAGAAGTCTGCTGTTTAAGGGTTGACCTCTAACAAAAAAAAAAAAAAAAAAAAAAAAGGATTGATAGTCTTAATACTTCATAGCAAAAACACAGATTGATACTTTAATATTTCATCATTAAAATTGACTAACCAGTTTATTAGAAAACAACACCCACCAAGGAGTGTCCTAACTGGGGGAGCAAGCAAAGGATCCGACCGGCTCCCACCTGTGGTGGCTAATCTTCCATGTCCATTTGACTGTATTCAGAATTACCTAGGAAACATACTTCCGGGTGTGTCTGAGACTGTCTACATTAGCTGAGACTGTCTACATTAGCTGAGCAGGGTGATAGCATCCCCTTGGCCAGCAGTCAGAGAAACAGGAAGCAAGGAGAAGGCAAACTGAGCACCACCTTTCATCCCTGCTTCCTGATTCAGTGTGACTGGCCGGCTGCCCTGCACTCCTAACTCCATGCCTTCCCCACCATGATAAGCCAGGATAAGTCCTTCCTTCCTTACATTGCTTTTATCAGGTATGTTGTCACTATAATAGAAAAACTAGCAAGTATACTCCTTTCATTGATGCAAGCAGGCCCACTAACAGACACTAAAATAAGGTGATGATTGTATTAACCGGAAGAACATGTTCATTCCCCAACCAGGAAAATCCATGAAGACTCTATTAAGAACCATCTGAATTCATAATTTTTAGGAATTCAACTTTTAACAATGCCTCCAAGAAACCATAAATGAGAATGACTAGGCCACTCCTCATGGGCGGCATAGCCACTGAGGGCTGTTGAAGACATTGACAGAACCCCATGGTCATCATTAGACATAACTCAACTGCACTCCAAGAATAAATTCCCCTTTAGTCTCCACTCTCCATTCACTCTTGCTCAAGTTTGTGGCCCTTATTTTATTTTCTCACTTTTCTCCAACCTGGCAAATAGTTTGTGTCAGGATCAATTGCAGGTGACTGTTTTCATTGCTGTTTGGCTTTTTTGTAGCATTCTCAATCCTCTGTGGATTTGCTGTGAAGCACTTTCTGGCCTGTGAGAGCTGCCTCAGAAGGGCAGGTCTGCTCTCAGTCTCCACAAGGCTTTCTTTCTCTCTGCCCTAGTTTTCTTTCCATTGCTTTGTCGAATACCCTGACTGGAAAAGCAACTTTGGATGGACAGCAAGGGCTTATTTGGCTTAAAATTCCACTTTACATCCATTATTGAATGGACTCAAGCAGCTGGTTACACCATATCCACGATCAAGAGCAGAACAGTAAACCTATGCTGCTAGCTTGCTTTCAGCTAGCTTTCCTCACTCCATACAGCCTAGCCCAGGAAGTGGTGCTGCGTACGGTGGGCTGGTTCCTCCTCCATCAATTAACAATCAAGACAACTTCCTGTAGACCTGTCCACAGGCCATCCTGACCCAGACAATTCCTGAATTGAGACTTGTGTCCCAGGTGATTCTAGTTGGTGTCAAGTAGACAGTTAAAACCAATCAGCACACTCCCCTTGGGATGTCTTTCTGGCCTGCAGTCTTCAACCCAACAAAAATGAGTAGTGATTCAATGTGTGTGAGGAACAGATAAGGCAAAAGCTGGAGGGTTGGAGCAATGGTGGCCTCAACAGTTAAGAGGGTTTCTGACCTTGCAAAGGACCTTTCAAATTCTACAATCCATACTGGGTGACTAACAGCTGCCTGTAACTCCAGTTCCCGGGGGACCGAACACTCCCTTCTTACATCTTAGGGCTCTGCATGTGTGTGGTATACATAAATTCATTCAGGCACACACACATATATAACTAAAGATTCAATAAATAAATCTCTTTTAAAAGATAAAATCTGGTGTGGAACAGGGACACATAAGCAATGTCAATCTAGATCACAAATTTGATAAAACACAAAAAAGTAGTACGAATTATGATGCAATACACACCATTAGTACTGATAAGAAAACTCCAAAACACTTTAAGAGAAGAGTGTGTTTTCTTTTCTTGCACCAAGGATTTTATTCTGTGGAGTTCAAAACTTTTCTGTAGAGCCCTGACTAATCTTTAATTCATGGTATTCCTTCTGCCTCAGCCTTTCAAGTACTAGGTAGGATTACAGCCATGCAGTATACTTTTAGCACAACATGGTTTTGCATGCATCTGCCAGGTACCAGGACCCACATATGAGGTTGAAATTGAGCCGAAGTTAAGCATCGATCTTGTCCTTGAAAAGCTGCTTCTAGCAAGAGACACCAAGGCTTTGTAAGGGTCTCCTTGGAGCAAGAAATTTTCTCCACAGGTTTTGATGTCCCCTCCAACAACAGGATGCCCAGGAGGAGAGAAAGCAAACATCTTTCTAGGAAAGACATCGACCTTGAGACACACAGGTGGAAATTGGCGGGCTGCCCTCAGAAGGCTGGGAAAGTAATTTATTTTTCTAACTTCACAGCAGGAAACAAAGCCCTGGCAGATGCCTCTGTGTGTGACCAGTGGCTGATCTGAGTGAGATCATTATTAATTATTAGCCATTTCTTTAGTGTGTTTCTCAGACGGTGCTGAACACTTGGGAAGCCCTACCTTCTTGAGCCTCAATCAATACTGTGTATACCTTGCGTGGGACCCTGAGTGGCATGTAATTATAGAACAGTATTGATTCCTGGCAGACGGGCTGAAAATGGACAACTCTTCCACATAAAATTCAGCTAAATCTTCAAATGGCTTGATTATTCTTTTCCTCAAGGAAGAAACCAGTAAGAGTAACAAACTTGAAATGTTAGCTAAATGAGGGCTATATCCACCAGGAGCCAGATCTACACACATAATTGTTTTAGTCTCTGGGCTTACGCCAATGCAGTCCAAGTTGAGTGTTGAAAATGTCTGTGCCTTGGGTCTGTAATCCAAATTTATCAGTCAGTTCCTACAATGATGTTTCCTCATCATGTTCCTCTGAATTATTTTTTCTATGAAACAAATAATTGCTTGTCTGGGTTCCACACACCCCTGTTTTTTTCTCTCTTCTTGTTCCACTATATAGCTAAGAGCTCTATACACTCTCACATGCAGGGTCACCAGCACCTCCCGATGTTATGTTGACCTGCTTATAATTCCATTCGTTTTAGAGTGACTAGAAATCTGGAAACATTCTTCAGTTTGCAACTTCTCCTTCTTCAGCAGTAAGGATGAATAGAGGGATGTGGCTAGCCTGTGCTACATCATCGATGCCCTGGAGGCTCATGCTTAGATCTGCACGAAAACTTCAACCTGCTTTTTTGGTGTCTAGTCTTGCCCTTGTGCATAGCTGTTTAAGGCCTTCTGAAAATGTAAGGCCTGTTGTATCATTTGTACAAAGCCCTGCAGAGGGTCTTGTTCACATACAGTGCAAGATGGAGAAGGAATTGTCAAGACAGGAAACAATGGGGGTCTTAAAGAACCGCTTCCGTCCTGAGGTTCTTGCGTCACTGATAGGCAGCATGTCTGGAAGATTGCGGCAAAAACTTGAGCAGCAAGGCTTTTGCTTGGATTTCTTGGCATTTTGAGGGCCTGTGGCTCTTTCTGGTGTCTGGTGTCAGGGTGGGATGGCTCTTTCCCTGGTTATGCAGAACTGGCTTGTCAGTGTAATGGGGTCAGAGGCTGTTCTCTGTGGATCATCTCAACCCTCCTCACTATGCAATAAGAATGTCACAGGACAGGATCTGACACAGAAGGCCATAGCTATCCCAAATAGATACTAGCAGTGTATCTAGAGAGCACATTGTTTTAAGTGTGATCCTATGCATTGCAACATGCAATAGCATCCCTCATGCTAAATGCCAGTTATGTGACTCCAATTACTAGGACAGCCACAAAAGTCCTTCCCATGCCCCACACAGGCTCTAGTGTTCCAGAGATGGGGAGTGGTACGACACTACGTGAGAGGCACCAGCTCCTTTGCTTAGTTCTAGGATCTCCTAAACCTGCTCCTTTCCTGAAAGTGGAACGAAGCGCCAGACTAATTTGAGGGTTTTCTGCTACATTCCCTGTGTCTCTGCATAACAGCTGAGCTGAGGTCTTGGAACATAAGGCTGACTTTGAACAATTACTCTCCCCCTGCCTCAGTATTCTCATATAAATCTGGGATAATGGCATCTACCTCCAAAGACTTTTTGTAAAGATTAAACAAGATAGACACAGAAGGTATGCATTGTATGAGATGGGGAAGCCAATGAGATCATGGTGAAGTCCTCTCAGCATAGGGTCTAACCTGAGCAAGAAGATAAAGTCTGCAGTCACAACTGGTTCCTCTGGCAAAAGAAGCAGCTTGGTGAGAGCAACAGATGTGGACTGGATAGGAGACTCTGAGTTCTGTTCAGTCCCTGGCCTTGACTATCCACTCCACTTCTCTGATCCTTCTATCTTTGGAGTCTTTGTATGACATGATATTAGAATGGCTGAAGAATGTAATTATTGCAGTGGAGTCCCAGAGTCTATGACAGCTCAATGATCTTTTCTAGCCTGGTTTGACAATTCCAACCGCCATGTCTTGACGAGAGTCCACATACATGGCAAGTGACAAAGTGGTCTCCATAACCCTGAATCTCTTGATACCACCCCTTCCTTGTCAGTATGTCGCCAGCAGCCCAGGAGGCAAAGCCTTGGAGTATCTGGGCATCTGTCCTTGAGAGCTCCTGTCTGTCAATGGGCAGATCTCATGCTAACATACCCAGCACCCACGGCTATCACAATGTCTGCTTGTCATCCCACAGCAACAAAGGCGGGAAAAGGAGCTTCGGAAGCAGCAGGAGCGGGAACAGCGCCGACACTATGAAGAGCAGATGCGCCGGGAGGAGGAGAGGAGGCGCGCAGAACACGAACAGGTACTGGGAGGTGGCAAGCCCACTCACGCAGGGCCTCATGGGAACTGCAGCACCAGGGAGCTCTGGGGCGTGGGACATGGTCTCCGAGGACTGCTTTATTATGGCTTTTGCTTTTTCTCAAGCAACAGTTCTTACCTATTCAAAACGTCAAGTGCACAGCTTGAGAATGCCCATGCTTCCTACCCAAACCAGGACCTCCCCTGGCATACCTGGAACTTCTGACTCCCCAGCACTGAACCAAGTTCCCTACTATTTCATCACTGAAGATAAGCCATGCTGACTGGGTCATCTCTGCTCTCCAACTCTGAACCCCTGATAGTATCTTCTCTCACTGATAAACGCATACCTGGAGTCCCTGAGCTATGAGATGGTTCTATTACACAGACCGTGTGCAAGCTAGCCTTGTACATGTGTTCTATCCCTGTTACCAGCATGGGGCCCTCAAAACGTTACAGCCTTGTTAATTCCACGGGCTCCACAAGAGAGGAAGCTAATAACAGGCTTTAACATAGTAGTCTCATTAAAACCGAACAGACAATGAATTGCTGAGCCAGCTCAGCAATGGGCAAAGGAGCTGTGCTTTTGACCGAATTGAAAGGCTTGGCTTTGCTATGGCCTCCTCTTCCTGTTGGGTGAGGTGTTGGGTATTTTTTCCCTTCCTCAATCCTGCATTTTACTTGGAAGCCCTTGTCACTTTGCAATCATTGGTTCTTTCTCTCTCTTTCCCTCTCGTTCTATTCTTCCCAATTCTCTGCTGCTGCCTCTTCAGGAGTACATCAGGCGACAGCTAGAAGAAGAGCAAAGGCAGTTAGAAATCTTACAGCAGCAGCTACTGCATGAGCAAGCTCTACTTCTGGTAATGGGAAACCTACTTGGCAGCTTGGTGTTCATCCTACGTGTGTTTATACATGTGCGCTGTGTGCGTGCATGCATTCGTGTGTGTGTGTGTGTGTGTGTGTGTGTGTGCGTGTGTGCGTGTGTGTGTGTGTGTGTCTTTGTGTTTCCCCTTCCCAACATGCCACTTATAAATATGAGATCTTCCTTTCCAACCCCCTAGACCTCAGAATCTCACAGGGGCTTCCTACAATTTCTTGCCCCAGTTCGTTAAGTCCTCAACCATTTAGCACACTTTATTAACTCCATCCATTCGTGAAAGTTTAACATGAATCCAACCCAATTATAAGTTCAAACCGCTTTCAAGACCCGCTGTGTTTATTGCAGAGTAATTCATAAAGCCATTTGCAAACATGCTGGAATACAATCACAGCAAACGCACCTCAGCCACGGAGCCAGCTCAGCCCTGCGGTCATCCCTCATATGCAGGCTGTTACTCCTGCCCTTACAGTGGGTAGAGTTTGTTTCCTGCTCACGCTGCATCCACTAAAAGGACTTTATTACTGCACAGCTCCAAATGGGCTTCTTGGTATAGCTTTTTTATTTTTTTTAACTGAATTTCCTACGGGATGGCATTCTGTTGTTTTGTTTGTTTGTTTTATCTTATGCATAAGCTCGATAGGAGTCCTGGTTTTATTTAAAGGATTTAGATCTGATCTCCAATCATTAATTTGGTTGTTTATTCAATCACACATGTTTGAATGGCTGAATTACCAAATTAGGCAGTGGATGATCCCCTTCTCGGGTGACAGTCTGACTACCCTACATCTGTGTTACAGTTCCCCAAGGAATGTCACTTTTCAAGTGATATTCTGTAGGGAATGCTATTAAAGAAATAGTGTTTTTATTGACACATTCTTGTGTGGACACTAACATGAGGTCTGGCCTTATTTGGGGCACTCCTGACCTTCTGGGAGTTCTGTTTCAGTTCCATTTTGCCCCTGTTACATGCATTGCTGCTGTCCCATGTGGTAATATGGTTCCTGTGGTCACGTGATCTCTCCTTTGCTCTTCCTGCTCTGGGTAGGAATATAAGCGCAAACAACTGGAAGAACAGAGACAAGCAGAAAGACTGCAGCGGCAGCTAAAGCAAGAGCGGGACTATCTGGTTTCCCTCCAGCACCAGCGGCAGGAGCAGAGGCCCCTGGAGAAGAAGCCATTGTACCATTACAAGGAGGGCATGAGTCCTAGTGAGAAGCCTGCCTGGGCCAAGGAGGTAAGGACAGAAGAGTTGCTGTGTCTGTTGCCCAGGCTTTCACTGTGAGTTCTATCACTCGGAGCACAGAATCCAATGATGCTGAAGAGTTTGAAGACAGCCCATGGTGAGAGCCATGATTCACTTGAGAGGATCCACAGTATCACTACAGAGAAAGGGTGATGTGTCTGATGCTGGTCATAGCGTTTTTCTTGTGTACCTCTGTGAATAAAGTGGGGGTTTGTAGGGAAAAGCAAAAAGTACTTTTCCATATTTGATTTTATTTAGAGGAGTTAGGGAGACGGTCTGGTTGGTGAAATGCTTGCCTTGTAAACACACACTTGAGTGCAATCCCTAGTACCCATATGAAAAGCCAGGCATGGTGGCAAAGGCTTGTTATCCCAGAAAAGGGGCGGTGGAGACACAGGGATGCCTGGGGCTCACTGGTCATTTAGCCTGTCCTGATAGAAGAGCTCTAGATCTGATTGAGAGACTGTCTCAAAATATGAGGTGATAGCAGGCACCCAGGAACTGATAATTGGAGGCTGGCTTTCGATGTTCACACACATGTATATATACACACATACACACACACACACACACTATATACACATACATGTAACACACACACACACACACACACACAAAGAATCCTGTTGGATATGTGGCATGTGGACCGTTAGTGGAAGCATATCATTTACATCTTAGAGGATTCTGGGATGAATAACATCCTGCCCAGAGCCTGGCTGCTATTATTAGACATTGGCATTGCTGCTAACCCTGCCTTGTACATTATGGTCTCAGAGGTGCACGATGCACCATAGACCTGTGGCTATGATGTGCATTTTCAGTACATGCAAAGTAACACTCAGGTGGTATTTTAGGAATATGATGACTCTGTGGTGAACTAGTTATGAAATTTAATTAAAAACTATGGATTGGAGAAAAATAAATGGGTTAAAACCAAATGGGTAAAGCAAAACTCAGTAACCCAGACAGGCACAACTGCCAGACCATCACTGTCATCTTCCACACAGGGAGCATCAGTTTCCAGATCTGTCCTGGTGACATCAAGTGACTTCCTTTATTCTTGTGGACATGACTAATCACTTAAAGGAGTGTTTAGGTTAGAGCCAAAGATCCTATTTTTAGTTTTTTTAATCTTTTATTTTGCTATCCCCTCTTAGTATATATAGGAAATACTGGAAATTATATTCTCCTAATCATAGTAGTTAATGAGAGCTAACAATCAAAGGATAATATTTTCTGCAGCGTTTCATACCTGTATATACTGTTTGAACTGTTCATATTGACATTCACTGCCATAGTGAAATAATTTTCCGAGTGTTTAAGAACTGAGTCTATATAGCAAATCATTTTGATCAGAGTAACGATCGTGTTCAGTCACTTTCTGATACAGTCTGTAATCATGTTCCACATTGACCTTTGTCTGGAACTGCTACCGTTCTTTCTCAGGTCAACCATTTGGATTTGTGATGCTGCTCCCTAGCAGCACTGACCCCTCTCTCAGTTACTTCTGCTCTTTCTTGTTGTTATGAGTAAACACCTCCAATAGCAGCCTAAGAAAGGAGGAGTTTATCTTGACTTACAGCTCTGGGAGATGCAGTCTACCATGGCAGAGAAAGGGTAGCAGGAAGAGCAAGGGGCAGCAACTCACCTCGTGTTCACATCACAGTGAAGGATGCCTCTGCTCAGCTCACACTCCCCCTTTTATTCAGTGTAGGGCTCCAGCCCATAGCATAGCATAAGCCACATACATATAGGGTTGGCCTTCCCACCTCAGTTACTCAAATCTAGCTAATCCCTCACAGATATGGGCAGAGATTTGCTTTCATGATGACTCTAAATCTCATTAAGTTGCCAATCAAGATTACTCATCAGAACTCCTTAACAATCCATACCACTTCTTTGGGTAAGCAGAATCCCTATCTATTAAGCAGCAGGCTGCCTGGCAGGCAGACGCACACTGCTTTCTTCCACTTCTAAGACATTTCTTATCCATGCTGGGTTCAAACCCTCAACTGAGTTAGACTCACAGCTCTAGCCCACATCACTGTGGGGAAAGCTGAAGGGGTGTTCTCTAGGAAGCTAATGCCATTAACATTCAAAGCAAGTATCGACTACAAACAGGGACTCTGTTTTCTTATGTCTGCCTGTCCCCATCATTAAACCCCTGGTCCATCTCTCTATTCATAATCAGTTCACAGATCTTGGGCTCTCAGAAGCTCTCCTGGGGGCGCAAATCTATACTGATAGCATCAAGGCAGTCTTGTTGACCTTTTGATGTCCCTGTTTCCTGGCCAGCCCTCTGACAGTAAAAGAAACCTGGGCACACAACCAGCATAGCTGTGTCATCAAGCACTCCAGATATGAGGATCTCTGGCCACCTCCATAAATATAGGTGGCATCTAGTGGATGATATCATTGACAATACTAGGCTTCCCAGGCACCAATGTTCTTCCTTGGGTCTTAATAAACCCCTGGACACATGGGCAAACATTCTTCAGCAATGTCATGATCATCCTTCTCTTCCTGTGTTGTTAACATAATCTGGCTTCTAAATAACCATCAGTCTGTCTCCAAAACTATTTTCCTTCCATTTTAGATTATACTTCACTCCAAATTAACAATTTTTCATCAACAATGGGATGCAATACTTCACCCTCTGTGGGGTGTGTGTGTGTGTGTGTGTGTGTGTGTGTGTGTGTGTGTGTGTGTGTGTGTGTGTGGTCATTAAAGTACATGCGCCCATACATGCATGAGTGAAGGCCAGAGGGGAATGTACATTATTCCCTTTATACAGGCTCTGTCACTGAAGCTAGAGCTAGGCTGGCATCCTCCTGTCCCCCTCACCTTCTACCCCATGATGTAGCTATTTGATCTTTGGGAGTCAAACTTTGACATAGTATTCTATTAGGCTTTGATGTTGCTGTGGATTTGATTTTCAGATTTCAGCCAGCAAGGAACACAAATGTCTTTGCATTAAAAGGCTGGTTAGGCAGGTTCACTCCTTTCGAAATTCTCCCGTTATTTCTTGATTTGAGTGGAAGACAGATTAGCTGGAAGTGTTAGTATGATGCTGTGATGTCTGTCAGCTGGATTTGAGCATTTTTTTTATCCTTTGGATGGAAGGAATTCCTTTTCCTTTCTCATGTGCCTTAAAATGGCATATAATGGTCTGTGTCACCCTCTACCACTCCAGATAGTATTTAACTTGCACCAGCTTACAGCAGGATGCTCTGCTTACATGACCATGCATGGGGTCTTGCTATTGCTTTAGCATTCCAACATGTCTCCTCTCTGCAGTGCATGCCCGTCACTGCTGTGTGTATGAGGCCCCTTGGCATGTGACCTTCTAGGGCCTCCACCTTTCATACTGCCATAAAAACATTGAGGTTACAGATTTGCCCTGCAGACATCACATATGGCTTTACTGAGGTTCTGGTGATTTGAACTCAAGTCTTCATGCTTGTGCAATAAATTTTTCTTTACTGAACCATTGGAACCCCTGGTTTTCCCATCTTCCTGACAGCTGAAGGTTGGATTGGATCCTTTGCTACTAGACCTGTCCTCAAGGAGATGCGTTTATCTTTGCTCTGTGGAGGAACCACTGTCTTTTCTTCTCACATAACTGCCTTCTGTTCAGGAGATAGACCTTTGCCTGGCAGAAGAAGCCGCTTCTGAGTACACTCAGCTTTCTCTCTGTGAAATGCCACTTCAAACGTTTGGTATCTTTCCTCCAGTACTTAAGGAGAAATTTTGGTGCAAACCATGTCCATGTTCCAACCTTCTCAAAGGCTTTAAAAGCAAGATTTCCATTGGAATAAAATTATAGTCAGGGCCAGCAAGATAGCTCATCAGCTAAAGATGCTTGCTTTCAAACCTGACAACCAGAGTTCAATCCTTGGAATGCACATGTTAGGAGAGAACTAACTCCCAGAGATTGTCATTTGACCTTCAATATATTTTGATATGACATAGACTCTTGCAAGTTAAGACACTCTAGGGTAAGACTACAGCCTGACGTGATTGAAAGCTTAGAAAATATGCCCAGGAGTTGCTTAGCATCCTCTCTCCACAACTAATCAAACACACAATTTACTTACGAAAGTAAGTACTCACTTTTTACCCTGTATTTGACAGTTAAAACGAACACTAATAATCATTACAAGGATGCCTCACTCTGAATACATTTAGTTCTGAACACATGAAAACATGTTCATTTGTATACCACCAGTGCATCCTGGGATATCAGGTGGCCAGAATGTAGAGATCCAGATATCTCTGAAACATACCTACTCTCCAGAGTTCCTGAGCTCAAACATGAGCTGTTTAAGTAGAATAATTTATGATTGAGGAAATAAGGAATTTCAGTGGCCAAAGAAGTGTCACTGTCTTTTCTTTCAAGAAGTCTGGCATTTATAACTTATACATTGTATGCTGTGGGCTGGGTTTGTCCGTTGCTGTCTTCTTGGGGCTTTGAAGTCTTGTAACAACAGCTAGCTTTGCTCTTCTGCTCCGTATAATGGACAAATAATTATTGCTGATAGAATGCTTTATGCATTCACAAGGTGAACATTTTCTAGTTTACATCCCTGATCTTTTGTGGGTAGTATGATTTGGTGTGTAGGAAACTTCTAGGACATGGAATTTCAAAACCAAAATAAGTGGATACCAATTGGACGTGCCCCACAAAGCCATGGTGAGGGAAGAGACATTCATATCACACCTCATTCTTGGTGGACCATTTCTTATCTATGGCTTAATATGAATAGGAAATTGAACTTCTCTCCAGAAAGATTCAAAAGAGGGTAAGAAAGATAAGAACTAATAGGACTTTTGAATTTTGTTTGAAATCAGGCAGCAAAAAGAAATTTTAAAACCCTTAGCTAGTACGTAAACATATACAGACAGACCTGAATATTGAGCCAACAGAAGTGAGGTAAGAGCTCGCTCTGATGAGTTATCAGGGGGAGGAGACTGGTGTGTGACATTGTCTTGCCATTTTGAGAGGCACAACCATTATATCCTTAAGAAGTGTGGGGAAGGATAAGATAAACCTAGAACAAAAGTCTTAGTCTTTTGTTCACTAATGACCTCCATCTTGTCTTTTGATATCCATCATGTTAATTTAACTTCCTCTTTAAAGTCATCCTTGGCAACAGTCTTACTTGCCACTATAAATATGGGCTGACCAATAGTGACATAGAATCTGTTTATAAAGAAGCACTAGTTCTGTGAAACACTGGAGAATAAGACAGGACAATGGGTTGAAAGGAGAGAAGGTGGGGGGTGAGGAGAACAGGAAGAGCTAGAATATGGGAAGAAAAGAGGAGAGCTGGAGGGTATAGGGTAACAGAGTCCACACTGGGAAGGAAAGCACAGGGAGGAGCAGTGTATTTTGGGTAGCAGGGAGAGACAATTGAAAGGAAAGGGCCCTAAAGTGAAAAAGAAAATGATACAGGAAGTCTGTGCAAGACAGCCATGTCATTAAGCAGCACCAAGGACGCCCACGTGCCTATCAGCAGCCTGCAGAAAAGAGCAGAGCTCCTGTGTGCCACTTCGCCCTCGCCAGTCCTTGTGTGGCTCTTGTCCCCTTGTCTTATGAGTCAACCCAAAGCAAGTTTCTATTTTCCCCCTAAGCTGTCTCAATGCCTACAATAGCCCCCTTTGATTATCTGGAGGGCACACCATCTCCCTGCCTGATCCTATGACTTTGTGACTAATCCGCAGGATATTAGCTCAAGGGATGCCAGGCAAGCTCTTAGCAGGCCAAGAATGCCCAGTTACCTGGCATAACGCAAGCTAATGGGTGATGTAAGGTCATGAGCTCAAGTGTCCTGCATACTTGCTGGAAATACATCCATGAGAAGGAGAAAAGAAAAGAGGAGAGGAAAAAGAGAAAGAAGAAAAGAAAAGATCTTGCTACAAAATAGAAATGGCACATTTGTGCTCTTTGAATTCATCAGAGGGGCATAACAATGGATATGCATAAAAATTACTACAGAAAATCCTTACTGGACGGAGCACCAACTTCTAACCATTGAGATTTTCTTTTCCTTTGACTTCTAGGTGGAAGAACGCTCAAGACTCAACCGACAGAGTTCGCCTGCCATGCCTCACAAGGTTGCCAACAGGATCTCAGACCCCAACCTACCCCCAAGATCAGAGTCCTTCAGCATTAGTGGGGTTCAGCCTGCTCGGACACCCCCAATGCTCAGACCTGTTGATCCCCAGGTATAATAACGTCCCTTCTGTTCCAGTGGGAACCTGTGCCCAGGAAAACTTATTAAAAATCTACAATATTCTAGCATAGTATAGAACCAATGAAGCAAAGACCCTTAGTATAGAATCCATGGGAACAGAAGCCTCACTGCATTAGGAGGCTCCAGAATATAGACAGGAAGCATAGAGCTAATGACCTTGAGTCAACTTCAAAGTCATTCTTGATAAAGTGGCTCCTGTGGAGACCCTTGCAAGTGCTGAAGAGTACAGGGTGGGGACAGCCGTTCTTGGAATTACAATCAGAAGAATTAAAATTCATATATAGACCTTTGGTAGACTATATACATGTATTCTTCCCTTCCTTGAAATAGGGGTAGAAATCTGAACTGGAAAAATCAAATGGGCTTGGTGAAATCAATGTGTGCCTTCTAAGCCAATGGTTCTCCTGGCATGCATACCAAGCCAGCAGCCAGCAGCAGCCAGTGAACTTGGTAAAAAATTCATATTCCTGGGTCTGCTTCAGACTTACTGACCAGAGACACAGGGTTGGACCTGGCAGTCTTTAAAAAGCCTTCCAGGTTGGTTCTGGTGCCTGTTAGAGGTTTAGAGGCCCTGCATGAAGATGTTTGGTGGGGAAAGATTATTTCGTTATTAGGAAAGGAGCTTTCTGGTAAATTCTTCAAAGATGAAATTCAAAGTGAAATAGAATATGGAAATTCCATGAGGAGAAAAAAAAGTAATCCAACCTTTTTCACCCAAACATCTTTAATTTCTTCCTGGCACCCAGCTGTGGTAAGGCGTCTCCGGTGCATTTGGAGGTCACCTTTGAAATGTGTGCTGCTGTTTGAATTGGAGCTTAAAGGAATAATGATAAAAATCAAGGCTTTCTTGGGTTTTAAGTTGGTGGTAATGAGCAAAATTCATGATTTTTCAGCACCAACCAGCTTTTAACATACCTTCTTCTGGTTGTTTTTATCTGTATATAATTCTCTTTTACAGATGCTCCAAAAAGGGTTTCTCTTCTTT
Organism: Rattus rattus; assembly: GCF_011064425.1. Lineage (NCBI taxonomy): Eukaryota > Metazoa > Chordata > Mammalia > Rodentia > Muridae > Rattus > Rattus rattus. The sequence goes on along the minus strand of NC_046156.1, from coordinate 126,070,002 downwards.
TAAAAAACACCTACTTTGACCTTATAATGATTTGACCTTATAATGAAACTTCGCCTTGTTAAAGGAAAGCCCCGTGGGGAAATGCCCCTTCTGAAATGATGAAGGACAAAGAGTAGACTCCCTAGACAAGCTTTCTTTGGTGCTTCAGGTTGTTCGGTGTGCTTGGAATGGTCTTCTAACGTGAGGGCAGTATACACCCAGAGGTAGAGGACAGGCTTCAGTATTCACAAAATGATGCTTTTTCTTAAGAGGCCATATAAAAATCCCAGAAATTATTTCTACATGAACAACAGCAACACATTGCTGGAATGCCCCAAGAAGCATCTGGATATCAGGAAATGGTGTGTATTTTCAGTGGGGACAGCCAGTCCTGTAGAAACCAGGACACTATGGACCCTGAGGAGGTGGCCCATTCAGTAAAGTGCTGTCCATGTAAGAACCCAAGTTTAATCCCTAGAACACACATATAAAATCCAGACATGGTAGGGTAGGCTTGTAACCCCAGCAATGGGGAGTGGGGGACAGGAGGATCCTTAGGGCTTATTGGCCAGGTAGCTTAGTCAAATTGCAAGTTCAAAGCCAGTGAAAAACCCTGTTTTAAACCAAGTGAAAGCCGAGTGTGCCACAAGCCTTTAATCTTGGCACTCAGAAGACAGAGGCAAGTGGATTTCTGTGTGTTGTCAAAGGCCATCTTGACTACATTGACTTCCAGACCAACCTGAGCTTACAAGCAGACCCTGTCAAAGGAAGGAAGGAAGGAAAGAAGGAAGAAAGGAAGGAAGGAAGGAAGGAAGGAAGGAAGGAAGGAAGAAAAGAAGGAAGGAAAGAAGGAAAGAAAAAGAAAAGAAAGACAGAGAGACAAACATGATAAACTGGGTAAACTTTCTGAAGTTGGCACATCTGGCCTCCACACATACATGTGTATCTGTACACACACACGTGCACGCACGCGCGCGCACACACACACACACACACACACACACACACACACACACACATACACATACACACATACGGTGGGTGGAGAAAGAGTACACTCCAGAGCTTAGATGCATGTGCTCTGGGAGTAGAATACAGGGTTCCAGCTCAGACTCCAACATGTCAGCCATAAGATCTAGGATGTGACCTAATCTCTTTCTTTGTACCTGGGATAGCTCATGTCCGAAATAAGGAGGGTGGTTATGTCAACCTTGTGAGTTCACAAAAGGAAAGACATTTAGAGTGTTTCTTCTTACATAGAACAATAGTATTGTAAGGCTCGAAGTGAGTCTTAATGACCAGGAGACCCCCCTTGGGGGGATGAGCTCCCTACCCCCATCCCCACTTCCACCCCCACCCCCAGAGACAGAAGAATGGAGTTCGATGCAAATGCAAGAGGTTTATTTTTCCGGCGCATCAGCCCCTCATGGCGAGTGACTAGAAGGCAACCCGGAATGGCTATAACAAGCAGTTTTTATATTTTTAGGGGTACAGGTTACATCAGCAAGGTTACAGTTTAAACTTATTGGCTAAGCATGTTGACCTTTGAATCTATTGGCTAGCAAGCATTTGACAAGCATTCGAACTCTATCTGGGACCAGAGGATCAGGTGACTATCAGTACATTCTGTGGTTTTTCAAGAATGTCCCTGCTCCTTTGAGAACTGTGGTTGGAGAATGGAACTTGGCCTAGCCTTGACCCAAGGCGGGAAGCTGTTACTTGGCCTAATCTTGACCTGAGGCAGTGGGTGTAAGGCTGGTGAAAGCCCCCAGGGTCCTTCACATGAACCCCATAACCTACCTACTTTCTACCAGGCCAAGCCTCTTAATAGCTCTTACACTTAAGCAAGAAGTAAGGTCCTTCAGAATCTAAAGTCAAAGCTAAGGATTCTACAAGAAGGAGCTTGGGACAGCTTATAAAATATCTTGTATTGCTGTCTAAGAAATATTGAATAAAAATAATTGTTAGTATTGCCATACTACTACCACCTGACTTCTCAGCAATTGCAGCTAATACCGAACAGAACCTGTTGCCAGGACCCCTGAGTTAGTCCTACTAATTTTCTAACTTAAAGATTCTGAAGGGTCATGAGATGTGCTTTCTGCAGCCTTGAATGCAGGAGTATCTCAGCCAATGGAACTTATCCCAAGTGCAATTACTACTAACTGAACACCGCCCTGCCATAGCTCTGATGGATTCAATTCTTGCATACAGATCTTTTAGTCCCTTCACCCTATGGGCTTCTAATAATGCTGCCCCTGTGTCATGTGCTTAGATCCCGCAGCTGGTAGCCGTCAAATCCCAGGGACCTGCCTTGACCGCCTCCCAGTCAGTGCATGAGCAACCCACAAAAGGCCTGTCTGGGTTCCAGGAGGCTCTAAATGTGACCTCTCACCGGGTTGAGATGCCACGCCAGAACTCGGATCCCACCTCGGAAAACCCTCCTCTCCCCACGCGCATTGAGAAGTTTGACCGAAGCTCTTGGTTACGACAGGAAGAAGACATTCCACCAAAGGTAGCGTCAATGCTGCGAGGTGTCTGTGTCACTACTGTCATTGCCAGCATCCGTCACCATCCTGTCCCTTTCACAGTTTAGACAGCACCTTCCTTCTCACACATGTCTCTTCCTAAGCTAAGTCGTGGCTAGTCATTAATCATTTCTGATCTTCATCTTCCCAAAGGAGCAAAGAATCAGTTTGTGTAACAGAGACGTATATGTCTTAAAACAGAATTATAATTCTCAATCATAAACATTCTAGACCATTTTGCTATTTGTGTTAGAAAATTGACTAGTGGGTATTTTCGATGATTATTGCATATATAGCTAGAAAAAAGAAGTAAATAAAAGAAAATTTACTTACTCTTATATTTAACAACACAAAACTTGACCAGATTTCAAGGGTTCAGAAAATGGTGTGGGGAGTAGGGAGATGACTCAGTCAGTAAAGTCCTTATCATATGAGCATGGAGATCTGAGTTCAGGTCCCCAGCACTCAAGTAAAAGCCAGGCATGGTGACATGTGCATGTAGTCCTAGTCCTGAGGAGGCGGAGACAAGAAGATCTTTGATGAAAAGAGTCTAGCTAGATTGGTGAGTTCCAGGTTCAAGGAGAGACCCTGTTACACACATACAAAAGGAGACAGAGACAGAGTTAGAGAGACAGACTTAGAGAGACAGAAACAGAAAAAGTAGAGACAGAGACAGAGGCAGGCAGAAAGATAGAAACAGACAGAGAGATAGTGAGAAAGATACCCAGCTTTGACCCCTGACCTCCACAGGCACACACATGCACACAGACAGAGGCTGTCACACTTATGTACACATGTATGAAAACACATTACACACACATACAGACTAGCCTTGTCTTTGAGCATTTCATTTAGCTCTACTTAAGGAATGCTCTTTTAGGGTAAGTGGTACTATATTTCCAGCCTCAATTAATCACAGAGGGTTGAACTTTACGGAGAAATGACTAGCTCTCCTACTCTACAGAACAGTCCTGAGTTCTTCTGTTTCATTTTACATCACTAAACTGTTATTTGTTCCAAGCAATGTTCTGGAATGTGGCTGTGCATATGTCTACAGTCAACCTGAATGTCTTTAAAATGCTGAAGACATTTTTGTACCAGACTCTTCCTGGTTCATGAATCTCTCCTGCTGAGCTCAGCATATGGAGCTGTAACAATTGTAATGTCCTGGATTTCCAGAAAACACTGTTACTATTAACTCCAGGAAAAAGATGATGGTTTTAATGACTTACAAACTGTTGCCATCTCCCACTCCAGTGGGGTCACACCAGGATTGCCATGATTTTGACAATGAAACAGTGACTGTGGTGCCTGCTGTGGTCTTCAGGGGGACTCAGAAACCCCATCTAAAATGGTTACTCAGAAGAGAATTTGAATATAAAAAAAAAACTCTGTATATAAGAGCTAAAGACCAGAAAGAGGAAGTGTCTTACTTAGCCACTCTCTAAAAACTTCACGTAGATCTGTATAAAGCTAGAAAGTTAGTTAAAATATTCAGGTTTCAGTCAGTTATCGAGCCCTCTCTAAATGCTTTTGTTTACAAAGAGGAGAGGGAGAAATAACAGCAGCAGTGCTTAATCTGAACAGGAGTTAGACCAACTCGGCCATTTTATTTGGCTTCCTTGACTCAACTGAAATGAATCATTGAAAGCAGATAAAGGACAACACTTACATTGACAGCGATCTTCTGCACTTATTCTCGTGTTTCTTGTAAATAGTCGACTCCCTTTGTACAACAACCAATCCCAGATTCTCTGTGCCTGGAGTCTGTGCTTTATGAGAATTGGACTTCTCACTGGAATTCTGCTTGCTGCTCTGCCCAGTTGAGCTAGTAATACCTCCTCCTGCTGCACTTCCCACTCTTCCACATTTAAACAGGCATTTTGAAAGCCCTTCCAGCATTTTCAATATTAACTCTGTTTTATATAGAATAGCATTTACTAATTAACAGCAGGACACACATTGTTTGGGATTTCGATTAACAATAGTAACTTGCTTAGGAAGTAAAACCATCTCTGTTTTTATGTTCTACAAGTGACGGGACCTGCAGAGCTCACCAGTGGTTAGGGTTCTTCTGCTCTTGAGAGAGCCCTGGCTCATTTCCCCATACACACATTGGGTGGCTCACAGCTACCTGTAACTCCAGTTCTAGGAGATCTGATGCCTTCTCCCAGTTTCCATGAGCACCCAGCACATATAATGTTACATGTGCATACATACACGCATAACATACATGGACTCATACAGACACAAAAATAAAAAGCAAACAATACAGTAATAGATTCTCTGAGCTCTCCAGTAGGTTATTATTGTTGGAGGTCTAGACTGGTACCCCAGTCTTTCACTAGAATTCATATCTATTTGTTCATTCTGATAAGCTAAATGTGACTCCCTCTGCATGGCTCCCACCTAATGCAGCTTCTGAGGGAGTAAGGGCACGCCAAAGAGGTTTCTCCTAGCTTCCACTCTTGCCCAAACAAGAGGTATTTTCTTCTAGCTCAGTAGGTCAATGTCATTAGTGCAATCTCCCTCTTGTTTTTGAGATTAAGATGGCCTAATGGCTGCGGAATGTGCCTCCTTGACTTTTGACAGCAGAACCGCCTTTGGCTTTGCTCAGGAGTTTAGTTTCACTGAATGAAGTGTGAAAGACAGTTCTTTCATAGACAAGGCAGTGTCTGTAACTTCAAACCGGTCTTCAGAGAGGAGGAAGCTCCTCAGACAGTAGCCTGCCTGCACTGTATTATGGGAAATGTTTATGAATTCTGGTTTTCTTCTAGGTGCCTCAAAGAACAACTTCTATATCCCCAGCACTAGCCAGAAAGAATTCCCCTGGGAATGGCAGTGCTTTAGGCCCAAGACTCGGATCTCAGCCTATCAGAGCAAGGTAAGGGGAAGGAGGTCACCATGATTATCCGAGATGCCTGCTATATCTCTGATCTTCTCTTCATTTCCAAAGCATATGTACTTGTCACCTGGACTGTCTGCTTTCATGGCCTTTCAATAATTTCAATATGACAGGTTTTAAAATCTGGGCACAAACTTAGAAATACAGATGTGGTTGGAGCATTATAAACCATCACCTCAGAGGCCTCATTCATGGAGCCAAAAGTACAAAGTCAGAGTTGAATTGTGGCACCAGGTCAAGAAATGTGCCCCAAGAACCACCGAGACATCACAAAGCTCTTGTCTGGGGAACAGTAAGCCACTCCAGAAATGTTAAAGCCGGGGCCTTACAGGACCAGCTTTGTTCAGGAAATCATCCCAGTGCATTATAGAGGGTCTCCGAAATTCAGTCATATTTCCACGATTTACTCTATGTTCTTCCAGAATCTTCCTTCTGCCATGCCTATTCCTGTAATCAAGAGGTTGCATTCAACCTCCACTGGTTGGGGCAGATGTCTCGAGGATGCTGGGGAGTGAGCATTATCTACACAGTATCTAGGCAGACTTTATGTGGCAACAGATGCTGTTTGTTGCTGTCATTCATCAAGTTTCCCTCGGATTTGTCATGATGAATACATCCTTTTTTAGGATACACGGAAATAGCAAGTGGCCTCTGGTGAGGCTATAAAAAGGATGCACTAGGGCAAGCTGCTTTCCTCTTCATCGTGTTCATGATGAGAGATAGTCCATGAGGGGGGAGGGGAAGGGAAGAGAGAGAGGACGGGGTGGGGGGGGCACTTATTGTTTGACTTGTATACAAAATGCTTTTTATCTTAACACATCCACTCTGCTCTTCCCTTGAAAGGCCTTAGGAAGGGATCATTTCCAGAAGGAGGAGGTATTCTACTTAAAATCTCTTCAGGAAAGAGATCCCAGCCTCATTCTAAGCAGAGATACAAATTGTAGGAGTCTGGGAGCCTCCTCTGAGGCTTGTCAGATCTGTGTCTAGCTGGTGTGGCTAAGTAACCCCAGGTTAACTAGAAGGTGCTGTGGCCAGGAAACGACGCATGCAGGCTGAGTGTCACCAACCCCTTTCTTTCAGTCCCCAACTTTCAGCACCTCCTGATCTTTTGAACCAACCCGAGAAGGTATTTTCATTCGATCATTTGCTTGGAATTTGGCTGTTTAGTTTAAGCATCATCCCAGACTCGAGTATTTTTTATCCTGTCAACCAAAGAGGAAAAACTTGCTCTTACAGGCAAGCAAGAAGCAGCTGTTTAATTACTCAGAACTGTTTTAATGACATGAGGGCCTAAGATAATGGGTGTGTTATGGCCAGAAACTTACAAAAGGTGAAGGTGGATTCCCTTGAAACACTCAAATACCATATTTTGTGCAAAGGATGTAGACCTCGTGAGAGATGACTAGCATCTTCTGACTTAGAGTAGAGAGCTGGGAGCTGAGAGGCTGCAGTTACCTACATTTCACGTCAGAAAGATTTGGGCTGAGAGGGTGGAGAATCCCCATCTCTTGCTGGGAGACAATCAGCACAACAGCCTTGCTTTGACTAGTATTCACCTCTACATCACCAGCACATAAACTGTGAACCGATGGGCTGGTGAGATGGCTCACAGAAGCAGTTAAAGACAAATGCTATATGCACCTGGCAACCCAAGTTTTATCTCCAGAACCCAAATAAAATTAGGAGAGAAGCCCATAAAGCTATCCTCTGAAGGCCACAAGCGTGCCCTGGTATGTAAATGTATCAATGGCCAGCATCTTTCTCTGTGCTCCTCTACCTTATTTCTTGAGGCAGAGTCTCTCATTGAACATAGATTTCACTGATATGGCTAGGGTGACTAGCCAACAAGCCCCAGAAATCCTGCTGTCCTTGCCTCCCCAGCACTGGGACTACAAATGGTCCTACTCCACTTCTCTGGTGGATACTGAGGCTCCAAATTCAGGTCATCACATTGCAGAGTGAGCGCTGTATTGGCTGAGCCATCTTGAGAGATGCCCTGTGTTCTTTCACCTCTACTGGGAAGTAAGCAACCCAAACTCGTGGTGCGGTCGGCTGTCATCTACTTCTCACTGGTCCGCAACTGAATTACAAGGTTCTGCTGATCTGAGCTCACTCGTATCACTTCCCTGAGCTGCCGGTTTGGTCAGAATTTCAAAGGGAAAACCACCAAAGGCACAGGGATTTTGAGCCTTTGCTTGGGTCATCTTCCTTGCATCATGGTAGGTCCTGTGGCCAAGCCCTGAGCATGGAAAGGAACTTCACAAGGCATCCAAACTGGGGCTCATGCCTCTTACCTTATTCCTCACAGTTCTTTTGCTACCCATCAAAGGATGAGCATTCATCAACAAAGCCTTTAAGGGGGTGGGGGGGTGTTTAAGTGATTCATCTTGTTTTCCAATACTTCTAAGCTGTATTTCTTATACTTGGTCAATGTTTCTTTTATTTCTATAGCAGGACCTAGACTTGCCAGTGATATAAATAATGACACAGACTCTGCTTAGTATTTTATAGCTTAGACTTTTTTAGCTAGGGCAGTCCCCCAGCTGCTGTAAACTTAACCCGACTAACTAGCCTACCTCCTGCTACATGACTAGTTCTACCTTACCTCTCTCCTCTGGTCTGTTTACTTCTGTGTCTGCTAGCATTCTCATTTCTTCTAGCCTCCAACGCCTCCAGCCAATCAGTAATGAGACAATCTCTGATACATAGTAGGTTGCCTTAGGCAGGTGAGGAAGAAGGAAATTTTCCAAAGTAGAGAACACAGAAATGAGCCATAGAAATGGCAGTCCCAGAATCCTGCCAGCATTTAGCTCTCTGGTGCTACAGAACTAACAATTGAATATACAGAGACACACCTTCACACAATATACCCCCAACATATTTATCACCTTTTCTTGTAAGTGATTCCCAAGGGAAACTAGATCATTTTGAGGAGATTTCAATGTAAGTTACACAGCTTTGTAGAGAACCAAGACATTTAGTGTTATACGTTATTTCATTTGCGACACAACTAATACATGTTAATGCCATGCTATATGCAAGGCTATATGTGGCCTTGGAACTAAGTGTTCAGAGACTGATTCCATGGCTCATAGGTCCAAGTGTACCTCATGCTCTTTGGACTACATGTGTCATTGGAGACAACTGAGGTCTTGTCTCTCTTTCTCACCATGCTTTGGAGTCAGTATATAAATGTACTTACTTAAAGAAAGCATAAATTTGATATCTAAACCCCAGGTAAAAATGTCAGGTGTGGTAATGTTCTCAGAATCCTAGCAGTGGACAAATACAGACTGGAGGATCCCTTGAGCTTCCTGGTCTTCTACCCAGCCAATAATGGAGCTACAAGCCAATGGAGACTCTTTCTTCATTTGTGGCAGGCCTTTCCGTACCTTGCCGTCTGTTTCTGAGGCAATTTATATTTATTTCAGCATTCAGTAAACACCTCTGGAGCACTTATATGTATGACATCGTATTTTCACTGTATCACAAACATTTTTAAATTATTTGTGTGCGTGTGCGTGTGTGTGTGTGCGTGTGTGTGTGTGTGTGTGTGTGTGTGTGTGTGTGTGTGTGTGTGTGTGTGTGTAGGTCAGAAGACACTTTGGTAGAGTTGTTATCAGTAGGATCCAGGGATTGAACTCAGGTCAACTGATGGGACAGCAAATATATTTACCCACTGAGCCATCTTGCCAACTAGCATTACAGATATTAACTATTCTACCCACATCATGATTCCAAAGCAATGGCTTCCATCACTCTTGTTTTAGAGACGGGGAGCTGAAATCAACAGAGCTTAAACAATCAGCCCCAAGTGTCAGAGAGGAAGTTTCAGGGCTGGGATTTGAACTCTGGTAGCCTGCCCAGAGGAACCCCTGACTCACTGGTGATACACATTTTGTCTCTGACTTCCTCACAATAACAGTCCCCGCTAATCCTGAAGGCACTGGCTCTGCCCTGCTGCCTTCACTACCTTTGAAAGGATGGGATCCTGGGGAACTTATCTGTATCCCAAATGCCCCCCACTCACCCAGGCACAATATCATCGCAGACGCTCGGCAGCTCCCTTTCAAGAGATAAAAGTGGGTGGCGGCCCAGTGTCCTGTGCTCTTCCTCATCCCTGTGAAACTGGGCATTGGTTGGTTAAGCTCCTAAGGCCAGCCCCACATGCTCCGGGATGCAGTGGTCTCATTGAGGGTGATCAGGGGAGTTTAAGTAAAGCTTGTGTTTGATTGTGTAGAACTAGTTCTGTTTTAAAACTTCTGGATCCTTTAATATTCAGTTTGATTCACATATCCTTCTTAAAACAAAATATGCTCAAACAAGTACTTTCAGAACATGAAAAGATTTAAATTAATCCAGAAACAGTCCCCAAAAATGATGAAGTGATTAATCTCAGAAAATAATCCCCTATGCTATCCCAAACCTTTCTTCTTATGACTAGTTTTTCTTACTGGCCTTGTCACCAAAGAACAATGTAAAGAGAATTTTGGCAGTCAGCCAGTTAATTAAAGACTTGGCCCAAAGCTGTGGACACAAAATCACACTGTAATCCTCATTCTTCTCTGTTTTGACTTTTTACCCAGTTCAAGTGGATAGGATAATTGCCACATATTCCTTCAATGTTTGTCATTGTTTGCTGGACAGAAAGAGTCTGAACTTAAATTTAGCATTTAAAGAAATGTATTTGGATAACTTGAAGTTTTTTCCTGCTTAGATCCAAATAGTCCTGGTTAATACATGAACAAGGGAAATCTATTATTTACTGGAATTCTGAAGTTGAACCTCTTTGAACATTTATTTGAGAGCCCTCGGCCCATAAGGCAAATGTCATACATACATAACAATGAAGAAAAACTATTATATGCCATTGTCTCACAGTACTCATATTTTTAAGAGAAAAAAATAGCATAAAAAAAACCCAAAGTTCCCCTGTTTCGCTGTTTGGTTTCACAGACACTAAGTATTTCTTTCAGTATGCAGCAGCAAGAATAGCAACTTAATACAATCCGCACCTGGGATGGTGAGCTGGTGTGGAAAGGGTTGTGCTAATGAGGCCCAAGTCAAGAGTCAAATGCTCATGGGATCTAATTAGCCTCACACAGGAAGAAGCTCCAAGATTCATCAAAGATGCATCCCAGATAGGTCTGTAAATAGCCAGGGCCCTAACACACCCACAGCCTTCTGTCTGTGCATCCTCTTCCGATAGCCAGGCCCCCACACTGGGACCATGATGGGAGGCAGACAGCATTGAGAGCTAGTACTATCCAACTCACACTTCTCTTCTCATCAGCACATGTTTCCTATGACAGACCTGATGCTCTATCCTGATGGCCTCTTCTTAGCATCCATCCTCATACATGAGAAAAACACAAGCTTTGGTCTCCCCTCAGGCTATGCCAGCCTTTCTGATATTATGCCAAGTCCCAGTATGTCTCACTCCTGTATAACACCACCTGTGACCCCTCAATGTGCATGAACTTTCCCCAAACACCAGTGGCATTTACATAGCTTTCAGGGTTACAACCTGTTCATTATCGTCTCTACATATTTATCTTATTGCCATGGTGATGATTTCACTTGACTGGACATCTTCTGGCCTGAGCTTCTCTCATCCTCTTCCTGATCCAGGACTCAATTTAGGTGTGAATCAACAAGATTTTGACTGAAACATCCAAGGAAAGCTAAACAGATCAAGTAACTGAATACTGTCACCACACCACAGCCACCACAGAGAGCACTTCAAGGCATGTAGCACCACCATTCTCTCAATAGTTTCTTAAATACAAAGAAGGTGACATCACCATCATCCCACAGAATCAGAACCATATAAGTTACTTTAGTGCCATCTACCACTCTCCGTTTATAAAACATTGGGTTAGTGATACATTTTAAGACAAATAATTTGGGAACTTATTCATAACTCCCTGGCTACCACTGTCTGATAAAAGAAAGCAGGGGAAGACAAGTCACTATTTGAGGATTAGAGACAATTGTTTTCTATGAAAAATAACAAGTTTGCGATGTAAGATACTTAGGAAAGAAACACTGATCATTTTAAGTACTTTCCAACTTAGAGGTATTGTGTTTGGGACATAAATTTATTTCAAATCCTTAGATACAACAGTTCTCACAAGATTAGTTACTATAGGTTAAAGAGTGCCATTATTATAGAAAGAATTCTTGATTCTCATGAGCTTCACCAACAGTCATTCTGAAGTTGGCTTTATTGTTAAGTGGACTTAGCACCCACAAATGCTATAATATTGTCATAAATTCTAAATTTATATCAAAATTAATGAATTGTGATATATGACTGTTTTTACATAAAACTCACCACTGAAGTTAACCACAGCTGCTAGACACTCTATACAGCCACAAAGCAAGATGTGTGGTTTAAAATATGTATGAAAGAATCATAATGAAGCCCATTGATTTTTGTATGCTATGTTTTTTAAAATCAACTAACAAAAGAGATTGTGTTGCTTATTTTTTGCTTACAACATTGGATATTTTGTGGCAAGGTCATTGGTAGGGTCAGCTACAAATACCTCAGTGTGAGGCCCCTATTATTCTCAACTCTGTATGGAGCACAGCCAACACCCAACACATTGCCCAGAACCTAGTGCTCTTGTGCCAGCCAGAACAAATAAAAGCATAACATGGCATCGTAAATAATACCATCCTGTGTCTGAACCATGGCACTTCATGTCTCTACTCACAACAATGCTCTTGGAGTGTAGAGAATGAGAGATGTCGCAAATGATGGAGATGCTGGGTGCTCTGTTGTCTTTCCCCTCTAAGCAACTGTGCTGTTCATTATTTTTTTCTAACAAAATCACAAAAGTGTCAACAACCAGCATTTCTGGTCTTCCGTCTTCATTTGATGTAGGCCCAGGTGACGGGGGTAGGCAGGTCCCATGTTTACCTACCATCCTGTGCTTCACTGGAGGCTAAGCAGGAACGAAAGGGACCTGTGTGCCTAGCTAGGTCCACAAAGCACATGCACTGTATCAGGTGTGCACGCGCACACGCGCGCACACACACACACACACACAAAATTGTGGATGTGCAAAACTTCAAAGAGAAGGGTCATCACATAGACGACAGTGAAAAGTACTACTACCTTTATATATTTGCATGCATATGTTTGTTCACAGAGTTAACTATGAATTCCAATACTGTAAAAGACAGAGTTGAGTTTCCTTGTGCAGATAGATGGACAGGTCTTTGTTATTTGCCAAGGCAATGTGATGGAAGCCCCGTACATGACTAATAGCAGATGAATTACCAGACTAATTTGTCTGTATGATGGGTTATCTTGCAGCTAGAACTCTTCAGAGCATAAGAAAGTATTCACAGTTCTTTTTTTCCCTACAGTGTTGGGGGGTGGGGAAGTAAGAAGCAAATTTGAATAATTGAATAATTTTGATAACTTGCCAAATAGTAACATGTAGTTGACTGCTTCCTGGCTTGGGAATTGCATATGTTGTTCCTTATATTTCTTCTTTCATGGATTTCAAGTTCACTACAATGAATGCTGGGGAAACTGTTTAAAGGAAGGCCTCCTATTATGGTTCCCCATCTCAGAGCTAGTGCTTCAGTCTGTTGATCCAAGAACTGAGTTTGGAGCTCATCCCCTTCCCTCCCAGCATCTGGCCATAGCTCCACCAGGAAGGCCTGGCTTCCATCTACCCTTAGTCCCTTGAGTGCAGGGTTTCAGAAGTCTCTAGCAATAGCACACTACCCCACAACCATATTAGTACATATAAGATAAAAATTACATGTATTTATGTGTACCATGTCACACACACACACACACACACACACACACACAAATTGTGAAGTGAACTTAAATAGCTACTGGGTTTGTGGTGAAATCATTTAGGATCTGCTTCAATCTGGCTGTGGTAGCACTGTATTCTATAAAATGAGATCTCTTCTCAAAAAGATTCTGCTTTAAGCATACACATTAAGTAAGGCACCACAGTATACAACAAATTTCCAAGGCTTGCTCATCCTGTCTAACTGAAACCTTCCTTTGCTTACATCCCATTGTCCCCAGACCCAACCCCATAGCTGCTGCTTATCCACACTGTACACTCTGAGCTGTGCCTACCCATGTATAAGATCCATATATCCATGCAGTGGATAACTTCTCATATGCTTGACATATGTACAGACTATGTGTGTGTGTGTGTGTGTGTGTGTATACATATATATATATATATATATATATATCCACATATATAAAGCCACACCATATTTTCTTTACCTGCTAGTGCATCAGTGGGTATATGTTGATTCTAAATTTTGCTGTTACAGATAGTCCAACAGTGAGTGGACCTGTCTCTATCACACAGTGACTGCATATCCTCGAGATACATACCCAGAAGCAAAATGTTGGGTCATATCATAGGTCTTTTTATAATTCTTAGAGGACTTCCCATAATATTTTCCATAATGGACATACTAATTTGTAGCCAACCAAAAGATGCAAAAGTTTTCTTTTTCAACACCCTCAGCAGCAATGGCTATCATCCCTCCTTTTGAGGAAACCATTTTAATAATGTAAGGTGCTACTGAGTGTTATATATGGTGTGTGTGTGTGAGTGTGTGTGTGAGTGTGTGTGTGTGAGTGTGTGTGTGTGTGTGTGTGTCTGTGTGAGTGTGTGTGTGTGTGTGTGTGTGTGTGAGTGTGTGTGTGTGTGTGTGAGTGTGTGTGTGTGTGTGTGTGTGTGTGTGAGGTGTGTGTGTGTGTGTGTGTGTGTGAGGTGTGTGTGAGTGTGTGGTGTGTGTGTGTGTGTGTCTGTGTGTGTGGTGTGTGGTGTGTGTGTGTGGAGTGTGTGTGTGAGTGTGTGTGTGTGTGTGTGGAGTGTGTCTCTGTGTGTGTGGTGTGTGGTGTGTGTGTGTGTGGTGTGTCTCTGTGTGTGTGTGTGTGTGTGTGTGTGTGTAAGCTTCCTTTGTGTGAGTGTGTGTGTGTGTGTGTTTGTATGTAAACTTTCCCTTCAGCCACTGTGTGTGTGTGTGTGTGTGTGTGTGTGTGTGTGTCTGGAAGCTCAGCCACTATGTGTGTGTGTGTGTGTGTATGTCTGTGTGTGTGCGAGTGTGTGAGTGTGTGTGTCCAAGTGTGTCTGTGTGTGTGTGTGTGTGTGTGTGTGTGTGTGTGTGTGTGTGTGTGTGTGTGTGTTAATGTCTAGGTCCCCAGCAGCGGAGTTGTTAAGTGAGTGTCTTATGTGTTTGGATGCTGACCTGTAGCCGTTGTGTTCTCCCATCCCTGCAGCAACCCTGATCTCCGCAGGACAGAGCCAGTCCTGGAGAGCTCCTTGCAGCGGACCAGCAGTGGCAGTTCTTCCAGCTCCAGCACTCCCAGCTCCCAGCCCAGCTCCCAAGGAGGCTCTCAGCCTGGGTCACAAGCAGGATCTAGTGAACGAACCAGAGTTCGGGGTAAAGTGTTCTCTTCACCGTTCCATCTATTACACCTGGGAGGAAAGCCAGAGACAGAAAGGAGGGTTACTTCCGGACTCTGGCAATGGGGTGGCCACTGTCGGGTGACACTGAAAATTGTCTGCATGCTTGTGTCTCCTGATACACTGGACTACCATCCCTAATTGTGCATGTGACATCAGTGTGAGCACCAATCCTGTTTATCTATCTAAAATTTCAATGTCCAGTGTCTCCCAGACAGATCTCCATCTAGTGGTCTTACTACAAAATTTTTTGTGACTACAAACTACCTTCCAGTTTCCCAAATGTCTATTTCTGTTTAGTTCCTCATTTTTAGTATCATGTACCCTACTGTCGTGTTCCCATGGTAACAGACATCCCTCCCTGGGTCCCAAGCATGCTTTACAGTCTTAGGTATTTCTCAAAATGAATTTTCTTAAAAACCATTATAAAATAAATACACAAGAGAGAAAGAGATACCTTCTCCTTAAAGACACATGTTCAACTCTTCTGGTTGTTCCTACTAGATAAGTAAAACATATAGCCTCACATTTAATTCAAAGCATTCTGCATCACTTAGTGTTCAGTAACGGAAAAAACCCATGGAAAGACTATAGTATAATTAATACCTAGCAAACCACTGTTCTAACAACTTGAAATTCACTCTTTCTGAGTCATCTTCTTCAGAAGATAAATTTGCTCACAAGTAATTAATTCTAGGCTTTCTGAAGTACAATTTGATAAATATTAATGTGCTGATGAGTCGCTCTTCCTGAAGAAAACCACTAGTTCCTTTGTGGCTCCTTGAGTAGACACAACCACAATTTACCTCCCCTATTAATCGTTTACATTTCAGTTAAGTAAAACCTATGTCTGTGCAACTTTCTTAAGCTTGAAATCTAACATGTGGTCCTCGTGATGAGCACTGAGACTCAGATTGTCCCACAGCTGACTCGCTATTCCTGACATGGGTGACCTGTCCCCAAGTGCCGTGAATCTTTTGGGGACTAATCCAGACAACTGCCATTCCATAATTTTTTTTTTTATGTTCATTGGATTCTTTGTATCTTTAGAGCAAATTGTAAAGATGGTCAGTGTTACCCACACCGCCTTAATTCTCTGAACTACTTCAGGTTGCATTCGTATATTCTTTCCTTCATTCCCTACTTCTTATTACAAGTCATCCCTGCCTGGGAATTCAAACCAAACAAGAACCTCTCAGCTTTCCTACTACTGTAGGACATAGGTAGACTATGCCGTAAGTACCACAGCAGCTCTTACTCTGTGGCGGCAGGCAGCCTCCCCCATCCTGGCTCCACACCTCTCTTCTTGGGCCTTTATCATCAGCACCTCCCTGGTCCTTCATCTTTCTTTCTTCCTTAAAGGTCTCAGATCACTTCTCAGACCTCCTTTTAAGACTCATGCGATCAAATAAAACTCTTCTTATTCTTCATAAACTTCAATCAGAATAGCCTTTTCTGATGAATAGATGATAAAAGAAGAAAACAAGCCTAGAATTTTAATTTAGAAGCTCATTTGATTGAAATAATGATTACAGGACATTCAAAATTCAGAAGGATTCCCAACTAAGTCCGTCGCTTCACTGTTACCTTGAACTAAGGGTGTCATCCTTCAAGTCTGTACTCATCTGGAGAGTAGGAAAATGGTGCCATACCACTGGGTTGGAGCAAGGATGAATGGCAGCAGTTGACAGAGCATCTGGTGCTGTGCCTAAGACACAGGAAGCTCTTGATAAGTGGTAGTGACTGTGTGCAGTGTTGCTGCAAATTCTCAGTTTTGCTGTTGACATCTAGGTTTCAGTCCTACGTTGTCTCTTTGCTTTCTGGTCATTTATTGCTTCTGCACTGATAATGTATGGTTTGCCTCATGAGTAGGCTTTCCCTAGTCACTCACTCAGAATGTGAGACAGGCTTTTCTAATTGCCGTGTCCCTGTTCTCTCCTCTAGCCAACAGTAAGTCAGAAGGATCGCCTGTGCTCCCCCATGAGCCTTCCAAGGTGAAACCAGAAGAATCTAGAGACATCCCACGGCCCAGCCGGCCAGCTGTGAGTGCTTTTCTTCCTAGGGATTTGGAACTCTTCCTTTGCCTAAGGACATCAATATGATGTAGTTAGGGTTACCTCCATGACTCAAAGCAAAAATTAGGGGATGAACAAGAGCACTGTGTGCTAGAAGCGTCTAGAAGGAAGTCATTCATGATGGGGAAAGAACACAGTGGAGCTTAGGCTGCTTCCACTGATCTGGGGCCTTTAGTTGCTCATCGGCATCCTAGTAAAAAAGAAAAGAAAGAAAGAAATGAGCTTTCACCATCCCACAATATTTGCTCATCACTTTGACAAAAAAGATGGTGAAAGCGCCAGTTTGGAAACCTGGGTCCTTCCTGGGAGTTGCTTTCCCCAGTCTCCGTGCTGGTTTTCACATGAACTACAATTACCGTCTTCTGCTACTTGCCATGCCTTATGGACTGTCTTCTCCGGACCAACGTGTAGTAAGTACAGTGTGACACAGGGCCTGGCAACCTGAAGTCCAGCTTCATTGCTGGAAAATGAAGGACCCAAGTACATAAACTGAGGGGTTTAGCAACAGATGTGTAAACCAAGGACAGGACAGCTCCAAGGTATGGCTGAGGGCAAGGTTTTTATTGTAGCTATGAAGGAAAGAAGAGCCAGAAGCATCTGGAAGATTCCAAAGCAGGTAGAGGAAGCAGTAATGGTCAGAAGACTGCACTAGGTCATTAAGGAGGGCAGGAGAGGGGGGAGGGAGGGAGGGAGGGAGAGAGAGGGAGGGAGAGAGAGAGAGCTATCAAAGTAGACCAAGATAGAGTGGGAAGAAGGGAAGACAAAAGAGCACAAGCTGAAAAGGCAGGGTTCTATGGGAATGAGAAGGTAAGGAAGCCCATGGTTAGAGCAGTTTAGGATAGCCACAGGTAGTTGTGAGACTGAGGGAGCCTGGAAAGCCAGCATGCCCTTCAATGTGCTAACAGACAACATGGACAGCCATTTGTCCCTTCTGACAGTGGTTGAGGAAATGGTTACTTTGGTAGGGGTGCCAGAGTTTGGAGGGTGTGGAGTTTCCTTTGAGCCCAACACCTAGTAGCTTTAAAGAAAGAATGGATCTGGGATAAAGATGTGGTTCAGTTGGTTAAATGCTCATTCTGCACAGCTGAAGCCCTGGGTTCAATCCCCAGCACCACATAAAACAGGCATGACAGTACATACCCGAAGTTCAAAGTCATCTTTGGCTGAATAATAAGTTCAAAGCCAGCCTAGGATACATGAAACATTGCCTCAAATAGATAGATGATTGATAGATAGATAGATAGATAGATAGATAGATAGATAGATAATATGTAGATAGGTAATAGATAAATAGATTAGATGGAAGAGAGAGAGAGAGAGAGAGAGAGAGGAAGGGAAGGGAAGGGAAGGGTAGGAGAGGAGAGGAGAGGAAGGAGAGGAGAGGAGAGGAGAGGAGAGGAGAGGAGAGGAGAGGAAGGAAATGGCATGCTGGCTGAAAGAAGAAACTTAATTTGGATGTTTAGATGCTGTCCTGTGAATGGCTGCCTCTCATTTCCTAGTTTTTGTATCTTAAAGTAGGGAATGCTAGTTAACAACAAAGGGAATTTTCATCCTTCTGGCCTGAGCTTTTCTTTGTCTGTCTGTCTGTATCAGTTTTCTAATAACAATGTCAATGTTGTGTCTAACCTGCTTCTTTTCTTCTGGCTTTTCCCTGACTGTGGATTCTTCTGAATTGGGTTCCTCTTGCTACAGAGCTATAAGAAAGCTATAGATGAGGTTAGTACCACATTTTCTTGGTCATGCTTTCATAAGATGTGAATATTGAGCCTATTGCCTGATGCTGACATTCAGAAAGGAAGCCAATGGGATCACAGGGAAAGTCCTCTTATACATACCCTTGTTTGGGAGAGGAGCACTCCTTCAGTAGAATCCAGCCTGAGACCCTCAGACTTACCCATAAAAGGCTCCAGAAACCTTCATTAAGCAAAAATATTGCTTTCCCAGTTTCCCAACTGGGCAAACAACAGGTATCAGTGTTTTGTTAATAGTACAGTTTCTCCTTCCAGTACCTTTTAACAACAACCTGTATTTTCTAGCCTTGCTAGGAGATGGCCCTCAGCACTTTTACTAACAATGCAAAGAGACATAATTCTAGCACACCCCTAATTTATAGTGTGTAATTTGTGAACAAGGAGTTACTGGGTATTGTTAGATTAATTTTGTGGGACATTAACAACACCATAAGCAGAAACATCAACCTTAGCTAATGAATCCGGGTGAGTTAAGTGATCTATTTCCTTTATGTGTGGAGACATTTTCCATTAGAAAAATAGATGGCCATGTCCCTATTTAGATAGCTCGCTGAGAAGGAGGGCTGGCCCACTGCTGTTTGTCAGACCTGCATGAACGCAGCACGGTGCAATGGTTCTGAACAGTCAGGCCTTGCAAGGGGTCCCAGATGCATGGAATGTGAGGCTCACCATTATGGCTTTGAGGCTGGAGCTCTGCAAAGTGTATTTTTGTGAAATTATATGGAAAAAGCACTGGCTTCAGGGACCAGCAAGCTACATTTGAAGCTTGGCCCCCTTCAATGAATGCGGTCTCATAATTTCAGTTAACATGCATAATGGGACTAAATCTCATAATCTGTAAAATGGGAAGAAGAATGTCTGCCCTCCTTTACCTACAAGATTGTTCAGGGTCTTAAGGTCCTTGTGCATTGTTTAAAGTGGAGAGTGCTATAGAAAGCCAATGGGATTGTTCAGGTTTGAGCTGTAGGCACAAGTCCTAGTTTTGCAAGTAGGGCAAAGTGATTCTGTGAAGCTGGTTCTCACCACAGCTGTGACCACCACACCATTCACAGTGAGTCAGAAAGTCACTGTCCTGGTTAAGGGGATCCTGTTTATAAAGTAATGCTACTCCACATGTCTACAGCCCAGGGACTGGTTATAGCCACTCTGCCCCACAGTTTTGCTTTTCCCTCACAGTAGTAACAGGGATAGAGGGACAGTCGCAACTTTTTTTCAGTTGCCCAGAGAAAGAAAAAGAGAAAATTATTCTCTGGTACTGGATACCATAGCTGCCAATTCAGTGGGATTCGTATGAACAACTTAAGGGCTTGTACAAGTCCAGAAATTAGCATTGAAGTGACTGTCAATGAGGAAAGGCTCTCCCAGGTTTCCTCAGGTAACTGTGGGTGTGCCAGGCTTTTTGAAAATCACTTCATTTACTTTGATGTGTTCTACCACAATCTGATAGCGATGAGAGGGGCAACTTCAGGCCCAAACCTTTGGGATGGTGGATCAGAGCAAATGCCCCCAATGAACTGACATCCCTGGCCATTGACTTCCATTGGCCTGGACCACTGAAACACAAGAAGATGGTTCTGCCCAACCCAGTGGTTCTTAGCTGTGGTTGCTACCCATCTTCCACTTAGGAGCTATTTAGCAACTCTGAACTCGGCTTTAGTGTCAGCCTTAAAAGTAGGAGGCAACACTGCTGGCCACTGTGATACATAAAAGGGGTGGAGTTAAACGTCCTCCAATTCCTCAAAGGGGTGGGGCTAAATGTCCTACAACACACAAGGAAATTCCTCACAATAAAACATCTCTGGCCCCAATGGTAATCTTGACCTCATTTTAGCTCCCTTCTCCTTCTGTAATTGTTTTCCCAATTGAATGACCCAGAATGAAATGAAAAAAAGTCTTTAAACACCTTTTTAAAACTTGATTCTCGTTTTTGCTAATTTAGTAGTCTAATTTTTTTTTTCTTAGCAATAAATCACAAAAGGTAGCCATTAAATTGGCATTGCTTTCCCATGCACTGGGAAATTTCACAACGCTGCAGTTAGTAAAGCTTTTGAAAACAAATACCTTTTACCTTCCCATAACCGAATGCGTGTCCTGAAGTCTATGTGCAGACGCTAACATTAAAGGTATGGCTAGTACTTTTTTTAATCAGGTGTAAAAAAAAAAATAAAACTGATAATGTCTAAAAATCACCCATAGATAGGTTGAAACCTAAGTAATAATTAATAATGTGGACTCTCTTCCTTCAGATGAATCCATCTATACTAAGAGAAGCAGCAGGGTTTAGAGCTGTCGTACAGTACAAAAAGCAAAGACCAGATTAAAATTCTTTAACAATGTAAAGGCTTGACGAATTGAAGACAAAATTAAATTGGTTATATCAATTTTTTAAAAAATGAACATATTTCGAAGCAAGACCTATGCAACTTCAGATGAAACAAACTCACCAGGATAAAACATTAGGGTATGGAGAAGCTGAGAAGGAATGCATCCAGGACACCTTTAGACGTGAGCCTCCTACCCCTTCACATTTGCACTGCAGGGGGAAATAAAAGAGGAAGCACAGTATTTTGCCGTATTTCTTTTTCTGTTAATGTGTCCTCAAATATTTTCCTGCTAAATAGCACTTTTATTCCCCCCCTTTTAATACTTTTTAGCTTCAGGGTTGAGACAACCAAGCAATAAATGACCATAAAAGGCTCATTATACAGAGGAAATTGGAATTGTCAGAGGATAACGTGTCCGAAAAGGCTCTGAGTCCAGTCGTGACAATATCGCGTCATGTCTATTTTCTGCAGTGCTGATATCGCCCATTTTCCTCATAATGAGCAGATGAAAAACCAAAGTTCAGCTGGCCACAGAGGCCGCTGGCAATGGGAGATTAATTTTCTTCGGGGGATTACATGTGATTACTCATTACTGCTACCTTGAAATTTTCATCGGTGTCCCACTCTCCAAGCTGCTGCCAATTAAACTGAAAATAGACTTGCAATTATTTTTAATGTTTTAGGAAAGAGCTTTTTAATAACATAGAAATAAAAAATTCTGATTAAAACCAAAATTATTAAGCAGGTCATAATTTTAAAGTGTTGCTAAATACAGTATTTATGGAAATGTAGGTAATTTTAACACATGAAACTTTCTTGAAGTTATTGGGTAATGGACTTAACTAAATAATTCTAAATAGATTTGATTTTTTTTTTTGTTCAATCTCTCTCTCTCTTATCATGTTCTGAAATGTTAGAGATAAGGTAGCCATGCCCCAGGGGGAAATGTATCGATATTTTAAATAAGTCATAGTGATAGTATTATATTTTACTCAGGCTTTTTGATAGTAGAAACAAACTCCTTTAAACCATATTCTCTCTTTAAATTATAATAAAATATAGTCTTTAATAATAAGTAACATTTTAAATATTAGTTATATTCTTTGATGGTATTACTTTATAAAAATCAAAATATGCAATAAATGTGTCTGATTTTGTCCTTTTTGCTAGTTTGGAAGCTTGCTGTGTCCTCTTGCTTTCAGAGTCTTGACAAATGTGTCAACAGTTCGTCCCCATAGTGCCCACCTAGCGTGTTCTCCATACTCTTTTTGTCTGATAAAGATAAATGTAATGGCAGCAATCAAGAGGAGGTTTGCAGAGGGCTGAAACCTATATATTAGCCTTTCCTGGTTTGGGTGCAGTGCCTAAGAAACTAGAAGTATTTTGCATAAAATTCTATGTGTGTGACGAGGCTCTCCCCGTTCATAGTATGTTGTCTTTAAACACTGTTAAGCCTTTTGGATCCCATCCTAGATTCACTTTCACAGATGGCGGAGACTGGGGTTGTGTTGGAGAGGGAGTGTGCATGTATGGGAAAGGTTCAGCAAGTGCATTCATCAAGAGAATGCAAGGTCGGGATTTCCAGAAGCTTGCCCTTCATGGGGCCTTAAGTCAGGTGGCTTCGGGACATTATTGCTATCTGCTCAAGACATGAAAATAAAAGGAAATGACTCTGACACCTTCAGTTGACAGCTTGAATTTCCTAGATCGTAGTGATACACCAGGGTGATTGCTCCCTGAGTGTTAACCAAAGCAGTTGTGATTGACAAGCAGCCACAGTACAGGAACACCTTGGCATATGGGTGCCTTGACATTATAATTAGCATTAACTGTGCATGTTTATCATAATTTTTCTTCTGATTGTGATGATTGCCTAACATCACTATGTCACAGAGGTCAATCCTACACCAGGTGAATTGGACAAATACATTTCTGAACTGAAATAAAGAGAGAATATGGCCAATTTTTTTGAGAAAAAAAATTGTGGGATTTAGTATTTTTCAATGAGTTTCTTTCTCCCTAACTCCCTGTCTCTCGCTGAATGCTCTGATTCCCACATGGGTCCCTAAATAGGGAGAAATGGTAAGACCAATGTCAAATTGCTTTTTCCTCATTTGCATGCTTCGTGCCATGGGCAGTTTAACCCATGCAAAGTAGAGCAGCCATGCTTCTGCAGAACTGCCTCCCTCCGCCTTGCTCTGAAAGCATGTCCATTAAAGGTAGTCAGATGTTCAGCACACTGTCTTGCAACTATGCCTGGTGACTAAGCCCCGCCTCATCACATCCATAAGGCTCAAGGTTTCATCACCCTCATGGAAAATCGGAAAATTATCTCTTCCTTTGGGTGTTTCCACATTCATTTCAGCATTTCTCGTAAGGGCTTCTGCCAGGTGACTGGAATTTAAAAGTTAAAGATAAAACACCTGTTGTTCTGGAAGAGAACCGTTTGTTCGTTTGTCCGTTTGTTCGTGTGTCTGTTTGTTTGTTGCTCCTCTTGATTAACTTATCCCTGTGGCTCTAAATTTCAGTGGCACTAGGATTTGGGGTGGGCTGTCGTTTGATGTGGTATCTTTGTCCTTGGGGGAGTGGCTTCATACCAAATGAACCTTGCAATCTACTCTGTTCTATGATTGATGCTAGTTTTTGGTCCAGTAGCCCTCACAAGAGAGGAAAGGCTGCCATCATGGCTTTGGGCAAGAATTCCAGGATACTTGGGGAACAAATTTGAATCCCATTTATTTTCCCATTCAACTTTGAGGGTGACCAACTTCACCCTCTCAAAATAAAAATAAAATGCCACGTTTGTATGTATGCGCATGCACACAGCACGGCATGCACATATATGCACATGCATAGTCAGTCCCAGTATAGCTATTGGTTTTGAACTAAGTTCGAACTGATTCATCTCCCGTCTCTTAGCTTCAACAGACCACAAACATCGTTTTTGTAGTTCCATACAGTAACTGTGTTTGCCACGGTTCTCTATAGAGCTTCTTTCTTTCTTTTTTTTCCTTGTTGCTTAAGCTGGAGCAATGATTGGCAGGGAGATACAGCTTTGGATGTAACTACACTTCGTGCACTTACAAATTTTTCTTTTTGTAGGATCTGACGGCGTTAGCCAAAGAATTAAGAGAACTCCGGATTGAAGAAACAAACCGCCCACTGAAGAAAGTGACTGATTACTCTTCCTCCAGCGAGGAGTCAGAGAGCAGTGAGGAAGAAGAGGAGGATGGAGAGAGTGAGACGCACGATGGGACAGTGGCTGTCAGTGACATACCCAGACTAATGTAAGAAAATTTTTTGTTGTTCTGAGATAGCATCTCTACAGGCCGTGTCTGAGCTTTCCCAGAACTTCTGTGCTTGAGATAGACTCCTGCTTGAGCCTCAGGAGTAGCTGGGATAACATGTACCAAGCACCATGCCTAGATCAAGACTGTTTCTTAAAGGAAGACCAGGAAAGGACTCAGTTTCCAAACCAGACACTAGCTGGATACAAATCACACATAGGCCACTGGCAAAGTGAACTGTCTTTGGGGAATTGAGTTCCCATTAGAAGATAGTTCTATAACTATCTCTCCACATAGACTCAGTCATCCAGAGAGTGTAGTACTTCTGGGCCTGTTTGCCCTGCCTGCCTGTAGCTATTGGACTCACTATCCTTCAGATGGCTCTTCATTCTTTTTACCTCTAAGACAAACAAGAATAAATGCACATGGTAACAGATGTTAGTCCCGACACCACACACACACACACACACACACACACACACACACACACACACGAAAGAATCAGGAGACAAATGACTATTCAAGGACATTCCAAGTGTTACTGTTCTTCATCCTCTTCAATGTCTTTTTTATTTGATACCTTTCCTTCTCTTTTTGGTATGTGTATGTATGTACATGTGTTCATGCTGACATGTGTGCAGTGTACATGCATGAGCATGTCCACCTGGAGGCCACAAGTCAGTGTTGGATGTCATTCTTCAGATGCTGTCTGCCTTTGCTTTCGAGAAGAATTCTCTCATTGGCTTGGCGCTCACTGGATCTCCTGTCCCCACCTCCTCAGTCCCCAGGATTACAAGTGTGCACCACCAGACACGGCCTTCATGCTTTCATGGCAGGTGTTACACTGACTGAACCATTTCATCAGCATCTTCACGTACTCTTGTACTCCTCTCAGTCTAATCTTCGTATATTTTGTCCCTGTGTATGTCTGCCTATATTTCCCTAAGTCATAGTCTTCCTTACTCTTGTTTTTCTTTCTTCCCCCAGAATGAATAGGAAGCTCCATGGTTCTTTTGTTCACTGCAGTGGATTCTTGGGTTGGCTGCTCACATTACATTCTTTTTCGCTTTTCTAACCCCTCTGAAAATAAACACAAGGTGTCCTTGTCCTGGTTTGCCGTAATGCTGATGAAATATAATGTTTCCTTCCCCACTTTCGTGTTCATTCCCCTCCGTTTCTTCAGATTGGCTATCAGTATTTATCCCCAGAACATATGCTAACTGACAGAAAATGTCACAAGACCATAATTATTGCCCTGCTTGGTAGACTACAGGACAGGAGTGGCCAATCTGGAGGATGCTACCCCAAGCAGTTCTGAGAGACAAATCCAATAACCTTCACTGTAAATCCATGCTTGTGATTTTACTGTTGGTAATTTAATTATTGACAGCTATAAATATGCTAAGATATGACATTTTGAAACAGTTTGTATTAAATTGTCTTTTAACAGCAAATAAACTTGTTCTAGAGGCAAAACTACTAAGCCAGAACAACTCTACAACACATGCTGATTGTTTCCATTTTGTCTGGACTCAACACTGTTCAATTCTTCTAACAGATGCTTAAATTTTCCCCTAAACACTCACTAGTCATACAGCTATTGGGATAAGAACTGACAATGAAATTAAAAGATTCCTAAAATTCCTACTACGTGTTAAATGCTGTGCGGAGGGAGATGAGCCATGGGAGAATATGTACTTATATTCTGCCTTCAAAGTTCATATTCTTCTTTACAGAGATAAATTATACATGGGAGAATGCAGGATAATCTAATCCTTTGGGACAGAGATACTTTGTGGGAAAGTGTAATAGCAATGTAAGCCCCTATCACATTTTCTAACTCTATGAATGATGTCTTCTTTCTATCCTCTGAAGGAGGACTAGAACTTACATTCCAGGGCAGAACATCCATCTTTCTAACACACCCCCAAACAGAGCACATTGTACTTCTCTATGCCTTCTGCTAGACTATCCTTTTGGAGGTCACCTACCCACAGCTCAGCCTACTGTGAAAATCCATCCTTCCTGCCCCCTCCTCCCACTTTCTCCATTGTCACTATTCATCTCCCTCTTTGAACTGCAGGAGACCCCTAAGGATGGGAATAGTGGCTGGGGTTGACCAGATGGCTCGGGGATTATGACTCTTCATAGCTCTTTCAGAAGATGGAGTATAAGCTTGATACCTACATCAAGTGACTCACTATAACCTGTAACTCCAGCTCCCAAGATCAGACACTCTCTTCTGCTCCACAGTCACCCCTCACATGTGGCATATACTCACAAATGCATAGAAATGAAAATAAATTTTTAAATAAAAATGTGAAGTCCAGATGGTGACTATGTTCTTCTAATGCACAGTTCATTTTGTATAGTCTCACATGATGCTGTCTAGATATTGTAGCCACATAGCTTTCTTTCCTTCTGTTCTAACTAAACGCCATGCCTACCTCCTCCATTACTGTGATGCAAGTCCTCTGCCCTTTTGTGCCTTCCATGCTCTAAGATGACTGGCCATGATTTATCTCTCAGTCCCTTGCATCCCTGAGACCAACGATGAAATTTCAGCATCCCTACAAATGTGGTGCCCTTCTCCAGTACATCCTTTCATTGAAGCAGTAACAGTTCCCCCCCCATCCCCTTCTCTTCTTGAAATGGAGTAGATTAGCACTCTTATGCATTATATATGCTTGACCGCTTTAGTTGAGGAAGAACATCTTGCCCAACTTTTCTAGCCACTACTCTCTGCCAAACCAAGGACCTTTCGGAAAGCAGGTGCCCAAAAAGCACGTATTGAATTGAATTGAACTGAATTAAATCAGGACCTCCAGGAGCACTGTGACAAATCCAATTAGAGAGAATTATTGTTCCAAACCAGGAGTCTAATTACAGGAAACTTCCCCTATTTTTTTCATTTGAATCAATGGTCTGGTTTTATTGTTTGTTTTGATTTAATTTGTTTTTTTTTTACAATCTTCGTAGGATTTTGGGTAGCTAATCTTTCCTACCCCAATCTCTATATTAAGAAAAATGACTTCTAGAATAATGGATAGTTAGTGCAATATATTTGTTGATTGAGCCTTGGTAAATTTTTTCGTCCCATTCTTTTTCTTGTTGTTATTGTTGTTGGTAAACATTACATTTTTTTAGGGTGGTTGCAGTTTTATAGGAAAATCAAAGTGGTGACAGAGTTCAAGGTAACTACCACATTATCCTCTCCACACGGTCTCTAGGAGAAGTGAGCATTGTGTGGGTTAGAACGACTGAGCAGCATCAGCAGGGACTGGCCCAGCTTGCTTAGCAATGGCCCCAGTGGCCTTCATTCTACCATGTCCTCTTGGCTGGGACAGTTTCTCAGGCTGTATTTCCATCTGGAAGGAAGCGCTAAGGTTACTTAGGTGTACCGTAGAATGCTTTTCTTTGGGGATTTTGAGGTTGCTTAGGCCACTGCCTTTTCCACCCTTCTGTCTACAGAACTGGAATAGTTCAGACACGTGTAAAGCAGATTCTTGTGTCATGCTTTGCTGTGGGTATGTATGTTTTGCCTGCATGGATGTCTGTGCACTGAGTACATGCCTAGTGGAATTCAGAAGATGGTGTTGGGTCCCTGCAGTTAGAGGGACTTAGAGATAGTTGTGAGCTACTATTTGGGTCAGATGATTATGCAAAATGAAGCAAAGCCTTAGAGACCTGTCGCAGTTAAAAAAGAGCCCAAGAAGGAAATAGGCACAGACTAGCAAAGGAAAGGAAGACCAGAGATGGAGCAGGGAATAGAAAGAATAAGCCAGGCAGACTCAGGCCTGCTGTGTTAAGAGGTGGGCTGCACTCTGCCTTATGAAAAGAAATGTGTAGGGAGGTGATGGGAATATGTAAAAGTTTTGGAAATTTTCTGTAATCAAAAGCCATTGCCATATCTTGAACACATGATGACGAATAGTGCATGGGAGAAACAATTAATATAAGAGGCACAGAACCTAAAAATATATTTACAAAATCCTACAGAGCAGGGCTGTCTTGGGCTAGCTAAGAGGAGTTGCTTACCATATTAGAAGCGATTTAACTAAGGAATAAATACAGATTGCCTTTTATTTCATCTATAGGGAATATTGTGGATCAAAATAATGTAAAATATAACTTGAAACCATCTAAAATAAATAATAGATGAGATAATTCTGACCCATAAAAGTCAAAGTACAAAAATTGACTCGGACAATAGAATAAAATAAAAAATATTTAGCTAAGATTATAATAAACAGTGGGCAACGGGATGTATGTTAATACCTGCTATGTGACTAATAATTGATATGTAAATCAAATCTCAGCCAAAGGTAAACCTTTAAAACAAACCCAGAAAATCTAGTCTCCATAGATGTGACCCCATGAAAATTTGAAAAGGGATGTTGATAAAAGGAGTTCTGTAATGATAATTGTTTTATTTAAAAAAGAAAGAAAGGAAGAAAAAAAACACAAAAATGGGAAAGGATTAACTAAATATATAGGGAGATTTTTCCTTTCTGGAAGTGAACTTAAAAAAAATCTTTTTAAATGAAAATTTATCCATATTTACACGTTCTCTGATTTAAATTTTGGGTAGAACCAGAACATTATCAAGATACTAAAATGAAATGAGACTGTGATAATGGAACTGTGATCTGACAGTGCCAACCTGGCAGAGGTCCCCAGCTCAGCCTAAGCCATGGTAGGAACAGGGAATGTCTGGACAGAGAGGAGGGCACATAATCCCTTCCCTGGAGATCTTGATCAACACTTAGGTATTAATCTATTGTGTTCATGCCATTTTCTGTGAAACAAGAACATAAGATCCCTTGAGAAAAGGAATATCAGATAAAATCAAGTTCCAAAGGACGGAAGAATCATTTGTTTTAGGAACTACTTGACTTACCAATCTATTCATAAGCCAGAATTATTACAACAAAGGCTTTCCCACATTTGGGAACACAGTTAATAACAACAGCTCCATTCTGGGACAGAAACAGTGACATTGAAAGTTGACCTTTGACTTTTATCCCAAACTCATCCATTCTCACCCACAGGTACTCACCTTCTTTGAGTCCTTTGAGAAACCAAAATCCTTGCTTCCCAATGAGTTTGCTAATCAACTTTCTCTCACATCTTTCTGCTTCTCCATTTGGATAAGAATCCTTTCCACTGCTGGGGACCAAACCTAGGACTTTGAGCTACTCCCCTAACCCCTGGCAAGAGCCCTGGCAGTCTGCCTGCTAGCATTAATCAGGTGTAGTTCCTGGTCATTGGAGTAAATATTTAATACATCCTCAGACTAGCATCAGATTTAAGAAACTGCAGACAGGTTTTGGTGGTGGTAGTGGTTGGCTTTTGTTTGCGTTATAATTTATTTTATTTTTAATTACAATATAACTACAACATTTTCTCCTCCATCCACCCATTCCACATGCCCCTCTCCATTCCCTCTTAAATTTGTAGATTCTTTTTCTTACTAAATATGTATGTGAATAAATGTACTCTGCAGTCTGCAGAGTCTACTTAGTGTTGCTTGCATGATGTTTCTATGGCTGGCCACGTGGTCTTAGATAACCGAGTAGGCCATTCATCCCTGGGGAATACTGACTCTCCCTCTCAGTAGTCCGTCATTGCCTGGAGCTCTTCTTCTAGGGGTGGAACCCTATCACATTGTCCCCTCACCAACATGGCATGTCAGCTGGTGGTGTCTTTTCTTATTTTAATTTTTTGAGGTTACAATAGCATAGACTGAATAAAGAGATTTTAGGAGAGTAATGAATACTGCATATGAATTTTAATGTTCTTCTCAGAAGCCATAGGTTAACAAATTGAAAGCCCAAGAGTAGGATGCCCTTCAAGTTGTTGATCTGAGAACCCTCCCAAAATCTAAACAAACAAACAAACAAACGAACAAAAAAAAACATTGCCATTGCTTGGCCGCTCACCAGAACTTAATGGCAAGATCCTTTTGCTAAAGAAACCACAGACTTTGGCCATAGGACATCATAAATCAGGTTGACGCTGTCCTGACTGTGTGGTGATAAGCAAAAAGACAAACAAGCATGTGTTCTAGCGAAGGAGAAGGAGGGAATGAAGAGACAATGGGCTAATGATTTGAAAAATCTCAAGACCAAGACTATGGCTCAGTCAGTAAAGTGCTTACTCGCAAGCATGAAGACCTGAGTTCAATTCACTGGCTAGCCAGCCTAGCCTAATTGATGCGTTCCACATCAAAAGGAGACCTTGTCTCAAAGGAAGTAGATGGCTTTCTTTAGGATAAAACCCAATTCCAGTTCCTTCCACATGATATCACACACACACACACACACACACACACACACACACACACAGAGAGAGAGAGAGAGAGAGAGAGAGAGAGAGAGAGAGAGAGATTGAGGAAAATCTTAAAGAATTATAAATGGCAGTAAGAAATGTTAAAGAATAAAGGCTCCTGGGACTCAAAGTAGACAGGTCTTGAGATAATATCTTGCATAAACTATCTATCTCTTGGAATAAAAATAGAGGGAGAAGGGGCCAGCCAACAGCCAAGCAGAGGAAACAGCAGGTAGAAAGGTAGGTCAAGGTTCCCTTTGTCAAGAAGGTTGTGGGATATGGGGGGATATCTCTGCTGATTCCATCACTTTTCCTTGGAGATTTAGGAAGCTCTCACAGCCTGGAGTTGAGAATAGAGTGGAAAATAGCTCAAGATGCTTCAGAAATGGAAACCCCAATGCAGGTGCATTAATACAGAATTCCCTTAAATTCACGGCAAGAGTCACACAAATCATATAAGTGGCAAATTTTATGTCCTGTGCATTTCCTGCAGTAAGAAGTGGGTGGGACGAGAAGCGGTATTTCCCTACATTTCCCCTTGGCATGACTGCTGTTCTTTCCCGTATCAGACCCACGGGTGCTCCAGGGAAGAATGAGCAGTACAACATGGGGATGGTCGGCACGCATGGGCTGGAGACTTCGCATGCAGACACCTTTGGTGGCAGCATTTCAAGAGAAGGAACCTTGATGATCAGAGAGGTGAGTTGGGGCAACAGCTGTCAAAAGGAGGTACCTTCCTTAGCTGGGTTTCCTATTCAAACGTTTACATAGAATGCTTATAGCATGCTTTATAAGTGTGCTGGCTGAATGGGAGGATAGGAACCTGTGCGTCTAAGTGGATGAGTGATTTTAATTGTCTACCATCTTCTTTTCTGGGTCTTCCCAAGTTTCTGCAGAGTGACTTAATTATGCATTAGTCCCCATTCTTCAATAGGAGCTATGTAAATTTGATTATAAAATCTGAGCCTGAGGACATAAAACTGGAAAGCACAGATGTTCCCAACACCAGGAAAACAGAAGTGAATGGCCTTTCTTAATAGCAAGAGTAGTTTTGTGAATCTCTTCCCCCACGAATGGTTTTATTCTTATGGAATTCATATAAAATGCTCAGTAGTTCCAAGAAACTGTGCTAGAGAACAAAGAAAAACAGGAGTCAACTAAGACACAGATCTTTGGCATTTATTTGCACCTTTAAAATTTTGAGGGTTTTAAAAACACTTTGGTTATTTTCATGTGTATGGATGTTTTGCCTACATGTATGTCTGTGTACCAGGTGCGTGTCTAATGTCTGCAGAAGCCAGAAGAGGGTGTTGGATCTGCCTGGAGTTGCAGGCACTTGTGAGTTGCCATGTGGATTCTGGGAATGGAATCCCAGTCCTCTGGAAGAGCAGCCAGTGCTCTTAACTCTTGAGCCACCCTCCAGCCTTTAGGAAAGTTTTTTGGTTCATTAAATCTGGGAACGTGACTTTGTTTGGTGGGAAGCACATGTTCCCTTCCCCTGTCCTTGCGCTGAGCCCCCTGAGGTACCTTTGTTAACCTGAAGTGCCCTAAGAAATTAGAACCCATCTTCTCTTTTCATTTCATGCGAGTTTGAGGAAATAATGGCAAGTAACATTGAGAAATGTCACCACACATTCCCCTGTAAAACTTTGTAAGTGGGTTACAGAGCTAAATCCATGGATAAACTGCTTGCCACACGAGTGTGAAGACAAAGAATTTGGATCCGCAGGACCCACAAAAGAGCCAAGCAGGCAGAGCAGCCATTTGAAATCTCAGCACTCAGGAGACAGAGGCAGGGACTCCCTGGGCAATCTCCTTCCTCAGACTGGCCAGACTTGGTATCCCACTCCTGGGCTTTCAATTTGGTAACCTATTAGTTCTGGGTCTGGGGAGACCCTGCCACAACTAATAAAGGGGAGAGAAATCAAGTACAGTGCCTTGCATCAATTTTACACACACACACACACACACACACACACACACACACACACACACACACCTTCATAAATAATAGCATATGTTATATAAAATAGTTGAGAACATGGAACAGGCTAGTTAGTAAATATGAGTGTTTAATAAAAGTTCACTATTTTATCTCATTATCACCATAAACTCAGTCTTCTCTTGCTTCTTATCACAGCCCACTCCTCCTTCTAAAGCATGGACAGACAGACAGAATGGTCATCCTCTCTTTTCAAACATGACAGGGCTAAGAAACTCCATTTACAGACTTTACTCTCCAAAAAGGCAGAGGGCATAAGAAAGAAGCTGCACTTCCTAAATGAATAAAGCCTTTGAAGTAAAATTGGCAGTGCAGCTATGACTGGAAGACTGGTTTGCAGGGGAACTTGCTGGGATTTTTATTTTATGCCCCTGTCAAATCTTTCAAGTAGACTTTAAAGAATGCTTCCTCATATGCCTTCGAGGAAGAATGGGCTTGACTGCCAGCGCTTGCATATAAAGCTCTCAGGTGCCATGGGTAGGTTGTTTTAATACAGGGGCAGATAGTTTCTATCAGGAGAGCTTACCACACAAGAAAGGGTGATCTAGAGTGAGTTTCTCTTTGACTCCACGTAGAACCAGCCCAATTCCTAACATGCTTGAGTCTTTACAACAGAATCAGTAATTCCAAGAAGACATTTAGAGCCACATACTCATTTCTGTTGGCAACAACACCCAAATGAGTCCATATTATTCAAAGCTCCCAGCATTTGATGACTACAACCACCCACACTTTCAAAATCATGTGTACCTGTGTCCTATTGACATTGATTTGTTGACAACCCTCAGACCATTTGTCTTAGTTTCCACATTCAGCTCTTATCGAGTGTGGGATTTAAGGATTTTAGTTTCTCTCTCTCTCTCTCTCTCTCTCTCTCTATATATATATATATATATATATATATATATATATATGTGTGTGTGTGTGTGTATGTATGTATATGTATATATATATGTGTGTGTGTGTGTGTGTGTGTGTGTGTGTGCATGAATGAGGAGAGAGAGAGAGAGAGAGAGAGAGAGAGAGAGAGAGAGAGAGAGAGAACATATGGCCATGGGACCACCTTGAGGTCTTTTCCCAAGTGTCAACAACTTTCTTCTTTATTGAGACAAGGCTTCTCACTGGCTTGGAGCTTACCAAGTAAGCTAAGCCATCAGGCCAGTAAACTCAGTGGTCCACCTGTCTCTGCTTCCCAAACTCTGA
The DNA here is from genome assembly GCF_011064425.1 of Rattus rattus. Taxonomy (NCBI): domain Eukaryota; kingdom Metazoa; phylum Chordata; class Mammalia; order Rodentia; family Muridae; genus Rattus; species Rattus rattus. Next base: position 126,036,148 of record NC_046156.1, on the reverse strand, counting down.
GATTCCATGACTCTTGGGGATTTAACTCAGGGCTTCATGTGTGCAAGGCCAGCACCTTATTACCTAAGCCATTGCTTCAGCACCAAGTGCCGCTGGGCCTTAAAGTAAACTATTAATCAAGATACTTCAGATAGAGAGTAGAGGGGGAGGGAGGGAAGGAGAAAGGAGAGGAGAGAGGGAAGAAAGGAGAGGGGGGAAGAAATAGAGACTATAAGGAAGTAGTTTGTGTGATTACAGAGGACAAGAACTTCAGTTCTCCCTGCACCTGAGGTAGAATGAGGCCCAGTGCAAAGTGGGTAAAGAGGAGATGTCTCAGCTCAAGTAGTGAGCAGGACTGAGACTAGGCAAGTTGTGGGCTGCAGGGATGGCTCCTTGGATAAGAAACATTTGCCATATAAAGGATGAGGAGCTGCGTGTGAAACCCCAGAATCCATGTAAAGCCAGAATTGATTGTGTGCCAATGTAACCGATGTGCTTCTGTGGTGAAATGACAGGCAGAGACAGCAGAATCCTCAGAGGCTTGTGCTTCCACTTGCCTAGATTACACACCACTACCCAACAAGAAGTTGTCTGACTACGGCAGAGGGTGAGGACTATCACCCACGACTGTTCTTTGAGCTCTCTAGGCATGCCTTAGCTTGTGAACCCACACTCACAAATACAACCACTCATATCACACACAAGATCTATTTTAAACATTTCTTCTTCTGCCTTTGGTTCTATTCTGGACCTCTAGCCTCCTGCTAGCCCCAGAGAATGATAATCCCCCTCCCAACTTCACCAATTCAAACGTTCACGTTCTTGATGCTCAGAAACAATGCGGCAGGCACGCCTAGAAATAATTTTTAATCTGGGCAGCTGGTGGTTCAGTTAAGTTGATACATAAGATCAACTATCAGATGAGCCTCGCGGTTTGAAAAGAGATCTATTTAAAACACGTGTGTTTAAAAAAATTAATTCAGGCTAGAGTAAAAGGAAAGAAAATTTACAAACTTAAATTTTATCTTGTGATAAGATTTAGCTTATTGGATACTATGGGTTCACTGCCACAGGATGGGCATCAGACATGCACTCAGCTTATTCTTATGAGAATAGAAATGAGAGCTCTAAAAGACTACACAGGATCCTGGTGTGGCTGTTCCTGAGAGGTTCCATCAGCTCGGACCAATACAGATGCAGATACTCACAGCCAACCATAGGACTGAGCCAATGGAAGAGCTAGGGGAAGGACTGAAGGAACTAAAAGGGATTGGAAAATAAATGAATGAATGAATGAATGAATGAATGAATGAATGAATGAATGGCTATACTGGCCATGCCACCTATGACTGCCCCATGCATAATGCCCTGATGCACTCCCTGGCTGCTGTCCTCCTGCTTCCTCCTGTCTTACCTCACCCCTCGAAGGAGCCATTTTCCACTGCCACACCAGACAGCTCTTACCAGCCATCTCATCTCCTAGAAATGCTAGTTTGCTTTTCTTATTCCCGTCTATTCTTTTCTGCCTTGGCTCTCTCCCTTCTAGAAGCCTTTCCTGGCAGTCAATGATAATAGCGCTTTCCTGAAGCTCTTCACACCCTCTCCAGGATCCCTCCACCCACCCAATAGAGGGAGAATACTAGTTTGTACCATGCAGTCTTGTATTATAAGTAAAAAAGAAAGAACGCACTTTCCCAGAGTTTGGGGGTGGGGCGTGAGGAGTGGGGAGTTGTAGATACACACAAAGAAGAGTTGAAATTCACAAACTATTTATATTCATACTCCATGGAAGGAACTAAAACATAGTTAGTAGGGTTCTTGTGCAGGGTTAGAAGCAGAAACTAGAGAGAGACAAGGGCTTTGGTAGCTCCCCCATGCACTCTGCCCTCACCTTTGCTTGCCTCCTGCCCTTCCTGTCTCTCCACGGACCCCTTTTCTTCCCCTCTGCATCCTTGTATTCTCATCTCTTCTTGCTCCATTACGAGATCTTCACCATAGCCCAGTTGGGCTGCTGGCAGAGATTGGTCCCCATCTCTCAGTCTACACGGTCATTACCTCAGGAATTCCATCCCACTTGTGGCAGGTTTCCTCTCCTGGTCCAATAAGCTACGACAGTAGCTCTCATTGGAACAGTGCACCCCAGAGCAGCTGTACTCCATCAGACCATCAGGACTTAAAGCCTCACTTGAGAAGAGTCTGTTGGCTGTCCTGCACTGTCCTTTTTCCATCTGTAAGGTGGTGCTGAGGAAAGCTAGCCCACAGTGTTCCTATGAGGACTTGGGGGCACATGGTGTAGTGTTTGAGGCAATACCTGGCATATGTGAAAATACAGAGTATATTTGTGGTCCTCCTCCTGGGAATGATGAGCTTATCAAAATCAGAGAGGATGGGATTCTCTTAATGAGATTCAAGAACGCAGGACTGTTGTTCAATTTCCTTTGTGCTCCTAGGAGAGAGCCTAGAGCACAGAAAGTATTTGATGAAAAGATGCTGCTTGATGGGATGAAGGGGTGATGACTCAGAAATGACCGAATTCAAGGGTCATTGCTTCAGGCTTTTCCATCTCTGAGATACACCCTAGCTAGCCCTTCAAGTCTTTCCTTAATAACCAGTGTATCTTCATCAGTTTTGAGGCCTGGAAGAAAATGCCACTGACACAAGAGAAACTTAAAAATCCTCAAGTGACAAGGTGTGATTTATGCTCTGGGGAAATTGGGGGGAAATGTCAAAAGGCTTTTCAGTACAGAACGGAAGGTGGGAGGAGGAAAGAGCTGTTTAGCACATAGACAAAGCAAGGACGCTAAGATGGATGGAGAGAGAGCTGAGCTGCCTAAATGTCACCTAGAAGATGAAATGCTCAACGCTGAGAATATGAACCCATGTTAGCTCTCAATAAACACTGCGACAAAATGAATTGAGGAGTGGACCCTCACTGGGACAGTTTGTAGTCCAGGAAACTGATGACACTAAGCTTAGCAGACATTTATCAAGCTTCCTTAAGTATGAATCACACACCTACCCTTGAGAGCTTGGGTATGTTCTGTCTCATGCACACTAAAGAAGTGGCTACTTGCATTTTCAGACAGAGGCAAGTGCAGGCCAGACTCTGTACACTCAAGACAGAGTCTGGGGAAAGCTGAATATGGTCCTTTCTTTTCTTTTCACTCTAGCCATGTATCTGAGCAAAGCTCCTTAGAAAAGGAAGGGTTTCGTTTGGCTCAGGGTATGAGGAAATAGAGTGTACCATTTGAGGTAGGGAAGACCCTGGTGGGAGGTGGGTGAGATTGCATGGCATCCACTGTCAACTGTGTGTGTGTGTGTGTGTGTGTGTGTGTGTGTGTGTGTGTGTGTGTGTGTGTGTGTGTATTTGGCTGAGGTACTCATTAGGCTTTCCCATCCATTCCCTCTGCCTACCCAGGACACACTTAGGGTAGATTTTCCTTCCTCAGTCAAAGCTATCTGAAAACACCCTCTCACGTACACACCCAAAGATGAGTCTTCTAGGTGATTCCAAATCTAGTCAGGTTGAGGATGAAGGCTAAGCATCATTCTAGACCAAAGAAACAGCATACACTTTTGCCAATACCAACCCCAGAGGATGGGGAACATATCTGCCACATTCCCCGCTCTTCTGTGTTAAGCAAACTGTTCCATATGTAATAGGCATTCAGCAATGCTGAGCTAAGCGATGATGGAGAGAGAAAGGAGGCAAGGGGTGTGTGAAAGGAAGCAGGAGGGAAATCACTACTTGGGTCTGCCCTAAAGAATCCCCAGTGAAATAGGTCCATACTCAGTGGAACGGGCAGAGCTGTGCACAACAAAGGGCTTGGTTAGCAATTGGGACAAACCACAGAACAGGGGAAAGATTCACCAGTGTGCTGATGTCTAGAATATGTAAGGAACTCAGAAACCTCAATAGAAAAATAATAATTTATAAATGAACAACAGGGATTTCTTGAAAGAACATATGTAAATGGCTATTGAACACATGGAAATCATTCAAAATCATTGGTTGTCCAGATGTAAATCAAAACTAAAATCAAAAACTAAATCAGAATGGCTCTTATCACAAAGACTCAAAAGTAGCAGGTGCTAGCAAGGGTGGGGAGAAAGGGACTCTGCATATTCTTGATGTGATATCATTTAATAGTTAAAAATAGAACTACCACATGATCCATGATCCGGCAGTCCCACTGCTGGGAGACTCTCCAAAGCAAATGAAATCAATATGTCAATGTGCTGTCTGCATGCATATGTCAGCACTACTCACACCTGCCAAAGAGTGAAAACCACCTTCTCACCCATCACCTTACCAATGGATGGAGAAACTGTAGTCCGGACGTAAAAGGCAAAACCATTTAGCCATTTGAAGCATGAGATCCTGTTCTTTAAGGCATGATAGTTGGTATTGGGGACCTACACACCAAGTGAAATAGTACCACATGATCTCTCTCATATCTGAGAACTAAAGCAGTGATCTCACCCAAGCTGAGAATGGAACAGTTGTTGCCGGAGGGTGGGGCAGAGCAGAGGGTGAGACATGGAAAATGGTTGATCTGCAGGTACTAAGTTACCCTTAGATAGGAGCGGGGGGGGGGGGGTGTTACAAAACTAGCCAATTTGATGTACTGGGTTTGGGGTTTTCTTTTCACTCTTTTTGTTCTCTTGGATTTAGGGAGGTGGCTGATCTCAGGAGGAGTGGTTTTAAAGCATCTAATTCCTGCAATCCTATCAATAACAATTTTAGAGTTTAATCATAGAACATGTGTATATTGGCACATAGAACATGTGCCTTTATTTTCAAATAATCTGCTAGAGCATTTCTATGTCTTGGGACGCCTGTCAAGTGTGCCTAATCGTTGTTTGACCTGATCACTGACAAAGAACCCTATGAGTTGGGTAAATAACATCTCTGTGTTTTCTTGAAACACACAGATTTTTCTTTGAGGGAGGTGTATGTTGGTATCACTTTAGCCCAATGCTTTTCAAATGAATTTGGGTGATTGTTTCAATATAATCTGACAATATGTTCTGTACACACACGCGCACACACACACACACACACACACACTGCAGAGCAGCTCTAACTTTGCCTCCATCTGTGGCATCCTTTATATATTAGCATAATGAAAGTCAGTCCACTAACTAAATATTAACAAGGCTTAATGTCATCATTTTCTTAGGCAAAATAGAAACTTCTGTACTATCATCCTATACTCTCCAGTAAATCAGTTTAGAGCCTGTTAGGTCTAGGATGTGTGGAATAACAGCACTCCAGAATATGCACGCTCTCTAATGGCCCGTATGTGTTGTATCCCTCAGACGGCTGAAGAGAAGAAGCGATCTGGCCACAGTGACAGTAATGGCTTCGCGGGTCACATCAATCTCCCAGACCTTGTGCAGCAGAGCCATTCACCAGCCGGGACTCCCACTGAGGGCCTGGGCCGTGTCTCCACTCATTCCCAGGAGATGGACACTGGAGCTGAAGTAGGTGCCAAGGTGCCAGGAAGTAGTCATGAGTAGTCATGTTGTCCTCCATGGGACTCTACACATTGATAACTTAAACAATCAGGCTTTGCCAGACTCTCTGAAACGTGTTCAGTTGGTTTCTGCTATGTGGCTGCCTCTACCAATATTTACAGAAACCATAGAAACGACAGGTTCTCATTTATCGTCTGGCCCAATTCCTGTGTTATGGACTTGAGAGTTGTAAAATTCAGAGAGGTCAGATGACTTGTCCAGGACATACAGCTAGTTTAGCACAGTGCTTGAGCCAGAACGTGGCCCGCCTGTGTCACAAACCCATGGGAGAAACTACAAAGTAGTGAGACTCCCAGGCCAACAGTTGTGACTCATATTCACATTGATTTGTTCAACCTAAGCTTGACCTGAAGAAAGGGAAGCTGAAATGTTTTGTTTTTGAAAGATAGGTTCCTGATGTTTAATGGATAAAAGATTGGTTCCTTCTCCAAGTTGCACCAGGAAGAGGAAATGAAATGTCTTTCCCATGTGGAAGCAGACCTAGGAGTCTGAGGGAGCACAGCCAGTTCTTAGACATTGTTGAATGAATTGAAGACTGTGCCATGTTTCATGGTAGTCCCGAGACTAACACACAAGGCCTTAGTATTTTTATAGAACGTGTATCTGGTTGTGGTTGACATTACGCACACACTGAATTTCTGTGAGGCTCATGCTCTTATGATGCCCCAAGAGCAAGAAAGAACCCGTGAGCATCTTGAAAAGCTCAGCTTCATTCAGTGTGGGCAGATGTTTCACCCAAAGCCTGCCCTCTATCAGTACCAAGGAGGGCCCCTGCGGAACAGAACTTTGGTTCAAACGCTGCTGCTCTCCCAGCTGAAAGAGGAAATGTTTTACCACCTCCTTCATAGACTTTTAGGGATGAAAGAGAAAACATGCAATGTTTGGGGAGGGACATTTACCTGGGGAGGAGGAAAGGAATTTGATGCAGAAGGGTAGAGGGAAAATCTTGAAGGTAATTAGAACTGGACCTTGGTGAGCTAGGAATGTTGATTTATTTTTAAATAAGACTCTAATAACAAAACAAAAAGTAATGTCTAAAACAGGAACACCCACAAAGAGTTCTCACGGTGCTGAACGCTGGAGTGTTTGTGATAGTAAAAGGATGAGCAGGGAGCTTGCAGCTGTCTCTGTTGGTAAAGTGTCTGCCTCACAACCATGAAGAGCTGAGTTCTGATGCATGTAAACATGTGGTGGCAGAGGGCTGTACCCCAGCACCAGAGGTGGGGGAGAGCAGAAACAGTCTCATTGGCCGGCCAAGCCAAATGGATGAGCTGTGGGCTCAAAGAGTCTGTCTCATAGAATAAGGCAGATGAGTTATCAAGGAAGACACTCAACAGGAACCTCTACCCCCCACATACTCATGTGTACACATCTCACATACACATGTATATGTGCATGTATGCATGTGTGTGCGCACACACACACACACACACACACACACACACACACACAAGATGGGTACGTAGAAGGGAAGAAGCTAACAGACAAAACAGGCAAATAATTATAACACCTCTTTTGACAACATCCAATTACATTATGACATCAAATGCTAATATCAAATATATTTTCCCTAATCTAGTTCTGACTTCATGCCTATGGTGTGGTCTAAGCCCTTGGGACTTATTAAGCCCTCTAGGACTATTGCATATAAACTCAGTGACTCTACCAATTCCCCACGTAAAGCATGTGACATAAGCATCTCCTTAAGCCACTGAGGGAAGGAAACATCATGATCTCTGATTAAAGGAGTTAACGCTGTTAGAGCTGATTCAAGTCCACATGTACCATCAGGCCAGAATGGAAGGGCCAAAGGCTACCTTCCATGAGGGGATCTCTTGAACTGACTGTTCTGGGCTGGAGTATTGCTATGGCAACATGCCTTAGATTTTGCTTTTCTTAAGACCATTTGGTCAATGCATGATGACTTGACTTAAAAGTAGAAATAAGTCCTGGAGGCATAATGGCCAATAACAGTAATCCAGATAGCAAGGTGCCCCCTGCCATCCGAAATGTAACTTTCTTCCTGAAGCGCCCATGGTCTGATCACTAATGAAGCCCTATGCGCACACGGTGTATGCGCACACGGTGTATGCACACACGATGTCTGGAAAGTCCCAGAACTGGAAAGAGACTAAACAGAGGCCTAGCGACTCTCGGCTTCTAGGGAGTGGGAACGAGACCACAGTCTGTAGTCACTGTCACGGCTGGGCAAAACAAGATCAGTGCCACCTGTCCCACCACCTGTCCCTGCCATGCTAACTTCTCCTCTTACTTTTTGATCAGTATGGTATGGGGAGCAGCACCAAAGCCTCCTTCACCCCCTTCGTGGACCCTAGAGTGTACCAGACATCGCCCACTGATGAAGATGAAGAGGATGATGAGTCTTCGGCTGCTGGTGAGCAGGCTGGCCCTGGTGACTTTTAGGGACAAGCATCCTTTCCAGTACAGCCCAGTAACAAAACCCATCAAGGCAGAGGTTAAACCATTTATTGCTTACACTTTCCCTGTCCTGAGATAAAGATATTTTAAAATGTATTATTTTGTGGAATTCCTAAAGCAAATTACTTTCCTTCTCCCCTCTCCCACTCCTGATTTTTTTCTATCATGTTTCTGGAAGAAACCCAGAGGTATCCCAGGACACTAGGAAAAGCCGCCCTGCAGCGATCCCGAGACTTACCGCGTAGTTCTCAAAAACAGTTTCTGGGTATACTGCTCTGCTCAAAATGGTGTGGTGCTGAACACTCAGTCCATGAATGCGTGTTGAGCTGTGTGGAGCACTAGGTGTGCGCTCCCAGTGCAAGTCTGGCTCACTAAGAGGATGGCCTTGCTTCTTTGACTTCTGCAACTTACTAATCCTTGGATCTCAGAAAGGAACCATTCCTTGCTTGTAATTACAGGAATGGCATATTTGTATCTGTGAGATTAGTATTAATTTTCTATACCATTCAAAGGAGTGCCTGTAAACCTGTTTTGCTAATGAACAAAATACTGCTTCTGCAAAGGATATGCTTTGTCCTACGGAAGAATATAAACTAGGTATTGGCTCATAGTTCCCATGCCTTTGCTATGACGTAGCCCAAGCCAAGCCCTTCCTCCATACTTCCACTGGCTGCCTGTTAAGATGCTATTGACCTCTCTAATTCTTTCTCTCAAAGCCCTGTTTACTAGCGAACTTCTTAGGCAAGAACAGGCCAAACTCAATGAAGCGAGGAAGATTTCAGTGGTAAATGTGAACCCAACGAACATTCGCCCTCACAGTGACACACCGGAAATCAGAAAGTACAAGAAACGATTCAATTCCGAAATACTCTGTGCAGCTCTGTGGGGTACGTTGGTAGCTTTTGTATGTTTGTTTGTTTGCTTTGTTTTTCCACTCAAGTCAGTTTACCTTCAAGTATGAGATACTATTACCTCTTATCATCAGAACGTACTAGGAGAATCATAGATGTTAGGGAACTGACATAGGACTGCCTAAGGAGTGAGCAAATGTAGATTATACGTAGAAAGCCCTGGTATTCAAGGTAGCACTTAGATTAATGGTCAAGTAAATATCAACACAGAGCTAGCCACCACTTGATGCACAGCCACTCTATGTGAAGCCATGGCACCCCACATTCTATCTCTGTGACTCATGCAGTATCCTGCAAGGGTCTAATGCCGTTCATTACCTTCACTTCACAGCTGAAAGGCAAGCCCAGCGTAGTTCATTGACTTGCCCAGGGCTGCGCCATCAGCAGTAATTGGGTAAAATTTAAACAGCAAAGGATGAGGCTTCCTTTCGGGTTGAAAGCATCAGTGTGGTGTTTTCATCGAGTAGATCTGCAGATATTAGCCGGATTCAAACTCACTATGGGCATGGGGAGAGTTTACCAAAGTCTTGGTCTCTATTACTCACAGCACCATAGGAAGATCAGCATGGGGTGCACCTGAACCCATCCCCACTGCCATGCTTGGATGGGGACAGCATGGTTTTATAAGGCTAAGGGCATTTGCCATGTCAGCAGGAAGGGATATTGAAACCTGGAAATTGTTCCACATGAGGCACAATGGCTCTTTAGAGAACAAAATAACCACATTAAACGTGGTAGTAATTGACAAGTGGACAGGCTGGTTTTCAGAAGATAGAAATGTACCAAGAGATGTCCAAGCTCTACTGCACAGTGACTCCCTCAAGTAGGTACATTTTAATAAGTGGATGACTAATTTGTTTAGCTATGGAATTTTAGGGTAATAATTACGTAGATGAAATGATGTATCTGCCAGCTTTAGGATAAGGAATACTGCCTGCAAGGGTGCTAGGGTAGAACTGGGTAACTGAGAACTCTTTAAAATCAATAGTCCTGTGACTCAGCTTCTCATGAACTGGTTTATCATTTCCCTGATCAGAAAAAAACAGACCCATCAGTGTGTATGCAAATCGGAGCAAGGGCTTCCATGCTGGTAAGAGTGTAGAAGTGGTGCCTTCTGTGTTTTGAAGGTAGATAGGTTAGCTGCCTCAGAAATCACTGGACGAATAGGTAGGTACTGGGGTAGGAGGTGCTCTAGGAAGCAATAAGTGTGGTACATAGGGAGCAGAAGGAAGAGGAGACCCTCCATAAAGGGGGAAATGAACACATTTGCTGACTTGCACATCTCTGCCTAAGGCTCCTCTTGGCAAGTACTCTCTGAGCTGAGTAATAAATGGATAGGTGAGATGTATTGCTGCCTCCACTCTACAGAATGAAACTGTAGTTCCGTCCCCAGAGGAACTGAGGTAACACATGAGCTCTACACTGTCTAACCTAGCAGCTACCTGCTTATGTGAGCATGAAACCGTTCTCTGGGTGGCATAGGGTTAAGCCCCATACGAGGTCAGTCCTTGAGTGCTTCTTAAATTTGCAGGTGTGAACCTTCTGGTGGGGACTGAAAATGGCCTGATGCTTTTGGACAGAAGCGGCCAAGGCAAAGTCTACAACCTCATCAACCGGAGGCGATTTCAGCAGATGGACGTGCTAGAAGGACTCAACGTTCTTGTCACGATATCAGGTGTGTTACTAAGTTGACCTGACTCCCAGGTGTGCCCAGGTGAGAAGGTGACATACTGGTCTCTGAAGAAGCCCTGCCTAACCAAACGCAGGAGATGTACAGTGCTGTAGATGTGGGGAGATCACCCACATGCACTATACTGCTATATGCACTAAAATGCACTTTAATGGGTGTGACTGCCCAGGAAGATTTACCTGTGCTTTAAACCTGCATGAGGCAGACCTGTATCATAAAAGCTGTGTATTTTGGCCTTTACCTTCCTTAAAACTCTGCAAGAATTTTCTTAAGCTGTCTGGACTGCTGTTACTACCATACTCTCATAAGAGAATGTCAAAATCTAAGCTTCTGGAGGGGAATTAGTAAGCAAACATTTCTTTACTCTTTATTTTCTGAAAACATCTGCTTATAGTCCACTAATGTTCTAAGATGGACAGTTGCAGTAGTGGATAGCCAATTCTACAAGGAGAATGGATTACCGACATCCTACCCGGTGTAGTTTTACAATATTGATATCTTTTTTAAAGATATCTAGTTTATGAGGAAAGGACTTTGTTAGACAACAAGTAAGCCTCATTGCTAACAAGTCAAAAATATAACTGGGGTCTATGCTTATTGACAAGAAGGTGTTTTTACTTCCCAATGCTGTTTGAACAAATCGCCCTCTTCCCTTTTACGTCATCAGCTATGAAATCAACAGTACCCCTTATGTGTCAGAACCACCCAGAAGATGTGAACACACAAGCTGCCCCTAGACCAGGGTCAGAATCTCTGGGGTAAGGTGCAGACATTCAGCATTGATGGCTCTGGCACATGCCCATCATACAGTCCAGTTTATGAGCTCTACTTTTCCTCTTTACTATGAAAAGAGACCCCACAGGGCTTCTGGGTTGAACCTTGAAGATGAAAGTCTCACTCACCAGGTGTGCTTGTAGTTTGAGAAAAATGCAGTCCCTTAGCACATCATCCCCCTGTGTTCTACCTGTCTACTTACTGTTTAGAGTTTTAATCATTGCAAATTAAAGTTAATCAAGTAAATTGTTCTTGTACTATGATTTGCACTGAGTTCCGTATGGTCTTTGTGACTAGTTGCTTTCTTGGTTACTACACTCCCATATCAAAACTGAAACCTCACAGAAAGTTAAAGTTCAGGCTAGTGACTGTCTTCATCCTTCAGGGTATAGCCATATCCTCTTATATAAAGGGAGAAAAGAGATAATAAAATAAGAAGGAAGATTCTGGAACAGCTCGGTTCCTATTGGCACCGGAAAGACGGAACACAGCCCCGCCCCACTGTGGCTCTCCTAAGCACCTGGGCTCTAGGCTTCTGCTGACAATGAGTAAGCAACAGCTGTGCTCAGCTTCCCAGGGTTTAAGTCTCATTGCACTCCGCTGTCAAGCCAGTGAAAGATGCGCTCATGAATTCCGTTCCTCTAGTACATATCCCATCTGTAGACCATAAAACCTCCTTAAAGGCGATGGAAAATATCTGAGAAATAAAATCCACAAGCCTAAATTTCTCATTAAGAAAGAGCCACAGAAGTGTGCGTTTCCCCTGTGGTATGCAGATAATCTAATAGAGTGGATTCATTTTCCTTTCCATAAAGTCTTCTGTGCCATCAACCTGGTGTTTTATCGTTCTGAGAATGCGTTGAATCGCTTTAACCTTTTTCTGAATTCCGAGTCCTCATCTTTTATTTTCTTCTTTGATGTTTTTATTTAATATTCTTTTTGATGACCTCAGCACCATAACTTTGTCTAATATCATCCCCTAAACTCAGATAGCTTTACTGAATTTGTTTCTCTGTCTTCTGGTCCGTTCTTTTGTCTTACAGTTATTTATATAAAATTGTTAGCAGTTGTCTTTGATGTAGCAGGGAAAACAAAGAGAATAGAGTGAAAGTGACAGCAGATACACGTAGGTAGGCTAAAATGTCCACTTGCTAACACTCCATCAAGACTGGATCTAGGATGTTCTGGAACTCTGTTACAGAGTTAGGACTTACCAAGTTCAGCAGACCAGCTTGTGCAAATAAGAAATCACTTAAAAGTAAAAAGTACAATTTGTGGATTTTGGTGAAAATATTAGGGTCTATCTTTACAAGTCCTGACAGAAGTAACAGTGGGGAAGAGCTAGGAACCCTGACTAGTCTGCCCTCACAGACACACAGAAGCCAGCAGGAGTCCAGAGGAGGTACGGGAGAAAAGAGAGAAGGCTATCACAGACCATCAACTTAAAACTCTTGTTTCAACAGGAAAGAAGAATAAGCTCCGGGTGTACTATCTCTCATGGTTAAGAAACAGAATCCTGCACAACGACCCAGAAGTGGAAAAGAAGCAGGGTTGGATCACCGTCGGAGACTTGGAAGGCTGTATCCATTACAAAGTCGGTGAGTCTCCACTCCACACACAGAATTCCACCCACACTCGGTCCCTACCGCTTGATTAAATTTATTCATTGCTTTCTGTCTGCTCTTGACGGCATATGTATCACCAGTTCACCAGTTTAAGATGCTGCTGGACCCTAAAGTATATTTTAATTATTCCCCCAAAAGTTAGACTGATGAAACTCAAAGAATGCACTTAGAATAAAATGCTAGGTTCCGGTTTGAATATCCATATGTATTTCTCCCAAAGACCCCCAAAATGACAATTAAAAAATTCAATAAAGCCCCTAGATGAAGCAGATCAAGAGAAGAGAAGCCAGCAACTAGGAGATGGTCATGAAACTGAACGGGAGTAGCTGTGTGACTGGGGTAAGATGTTGCAGATCAGAGATGCTAAGTTCTTAATCTACAAGGAAGAACATTATCAAGATTATCTATCCATCCCACAGAAGCTCAGGGAAGACCACAGGACAGAGGTACATGGCCGAGCTGAAAATAGGCTAGCTGAAAAGCAGAAAAGTCTAAAGTCCTCTAGAGCCAACCACCCTAGGCCCACAGGCAGGCCACTGTCCTGCAAAAGCAGAAGAGCACGCACAGCCAGCGGATGTGTGCACAGCCATTGTCGAGGCAAACCACCCGCATCCACACACATACTGACAAGCCTCCCCGCACAGATCCTAAAATGCTGGCACAGTGTTTTTGTGCCCAAGAAAGGAGTTTGAAAAGTTTGTCTTTGGGAAAACTAACTGTACAGATAGTACTGCTTAGAGTCATGGGGGAAAGCTCCCCACCTTTCTTCTCTCAAGTGCTGCTGGCACTTGATTAGCCCACTTCTCCCAGAGAATAGATAGGTAGATCTCATGTGCAGGAAGCAGGAACAAACAGGAAGTAAAGATATCAGAAGGTGAGGCATGGGAGAAAATTCAGGAAGGAGAAAAGAAATGAAAACAAAAACTATATTTTACAGATAATTAGGGGGTGTTTCTATAAAGGAAAAATAGGAGTATTTTTAAAGATGTAGTAGGGTTGGGGAGGTCAATGAAAGATGAAAAATATTATCAGGAATAAACATAATATAAGCATTTAATGATGAGAATGAAGACCTTACCCCATGAAGTAGAACCAACACAAACAGGGATCTGCCTTGACCTGCACGGCTTCAGGGATGAGCTGACTGGGGTGACAGGGAATGAGTAAACAAAGGCACACACAAAAGGTGAGAGCCTGTGTGCGCATGCTGTGCACTGTACCTGTGAGCTGTGTGCCGTGCAGTCTGATGGAGATGCACGAGCATCCAGAAAACTCCACGTGTTCACTTTATATGACTCTTATGAGTCTCAGTCTGAGGGAGCAGGCTTGTTGTCTACAGCTGAAGGAGCAGAGTTAGTGTGTCTAGACTAACAAGGAGGCAAGCTTTTCCACAGGTCTTTGTAGGGGAACAGTCACAGGCTATAACCACCCCGGAAGAGGGGGCGGCGAGCAGTCATCATTTTCTGTACATACTGTCAACACCCACAGATGGTCCAGAGGAAGGCTTTGCAATTTCCCTGAGCCTGACCTGGAGAAGGCTTTGCTGTTCTCATGAGTCTGAAGCACTCTGACATGCCCAGGTCTGTGTGAACAGTCCATAGTCACACAGGACTTCATGCTTTCCCTATAGAGACGGAAAACTTCTCTACCTTTGCCTATGTCATGCATGCACACACACACACACACACACACACACACACACACACACACACACACACACACACACACACCCCACAACAACAACAGTAAAAATAAATATTTTTAAAAGAGAAGAAAAACATATGAAATAAAAAGTCAATTCAAGGGGTTCAAAATATGAGCTTCAGTAAAAGAGAAAAAATAATGTGTGGAGATGGAAGAATAAAGAACACCATCTAGGCACCAGGCCTTGACAACCAGATCCCAATGATTCTGAGAAGCCAGTATAGTTGCTCAAAAGGAAAGCTCACCACAAGCCATACAAATATGGCATTTAAGTGTGGAAGAAATGAGAGGGTCCTCAAAATCCTCAGGTTATCAGAAAAGCAGCGAAGAACACTTGTAAAATAGTCCCAGAACCAGAGCATCCTGGGATTGTCACAAACGAACAGAGCCAGCAAGGCTTCAAAATTCCAAAGCAACTTTGTTTTTAACAAAGGCTTGGGATGAGGCTTCCTTGGTAGAGTGCTTGCTTCGTCTGCACAATCCCTGAGTTCCTAGCAGTGAACACACTGGGTGTGATGGTGGAGTCCTGGCACTTCAGAAGTAGAAGTAGGAAGATCAGAAGTTCAAGATCATTACAGGAGACATCACAAAAAATACTTTGTGTGTGTGTGTGTGTGTGTGTGTGTGTGTGTGTGTGTGTGTGTGTGTGTCTGTGTGTGTCTGTGTGTGTGTGTGTGTGTGTGTGTGTGTGTGTGTGTGTGTGTGTGTGTGTGTGTGTGTGTCTGTGTATAAAACTAAGGCAAGAAGGAAGACCTTGGCAGAGATTTCTTACCAGGAATTGGTTCTCATAGCTTTGGAAACAAAGAAGTGTCCCCTCCCCCAAAAAAATGTTTCAGTTGGGAACCTGGAGACCTAGGAAAGCCAATTGTGTGAGTTGATTCAAGTCAAAAACCCAATGAATTGATGACAGGATTCCAGTCAGAAACCCAGCTGACTAAAGACCCCAGAAGCGCTGGTCCAGCCTGAGTTTGGAGACAAGAAAACTCATACCTCACCCGGGACAGGGGGAGGCTTTGCCTTTTGGTTCTACTCAGACCTTCAGGTTCTTAGCTAAGGCACACTGCACTCTGCTTTACCAGGCTACTATTTTAAATATTATTCTCATCAGGAAAACTCTGACAGAAACACATTGAGTAATGTTTGATTGAATATTTGATTTGATTAACCCAGCCAAATTGACCTATAAAGTTAAGCATCATGCTATCAAATTACACGTCAGTGTGAAGACATTTATAGGCAGGCCCTAGCTCCAGAACATTCCATCTCATGCACCGTCTCTGAGAAAGCTACTGAGGATGTGTCCCACTAAAACAAAAAACAAAAATCAAAAAAACTAAACTTAGTGATTATGGAAAAGAAGATAAAGGAAATGCCCAGAACGATGCCCAAAGGAATGTGAGATGACCACTTTACCTCAGGCCCACAAAACAAGATCGTGCAGAGCACCAGAGTCGTACCAACAAGAGAAAACACCACAGCATGCGTAGATGAAAACCGCTCCACCAGTCAGAAAGACACTTCCTAGCAGAAAGTTCACATCTACTTAAATGCGTAGAAAGAAAGGCAGTGAGAAAAAATGAGGAAGAGTTGGGAAGAAAAGCCTCATCGTGGTGTGCTACGTGCCGTAGGTGTGAGCGGAGATTAGCTGAACTCCTAAGACACTTTCACCCGAGCTTTGACATGAGTAAACAGGGCGTGAGGTAGGAAGTGGTGTGCATGTGTGAGCTCTAAGCAACTGCGTGGAAGGGAAATGGCTTGACAAACTGATAGTTTTCATGCTGAGAACCCCATAGGTACTGTCCATATTTGGAAGTGGGACTGATGGTGTGGCTTTTGAGAATCTTTTCCTTTAAAATTTGTCCCTGGAGACTGAGAGGAATAAGGAAATTTCTTCGGGTTCATAAGATGTACCCAAGACTTCAGCTTGGTTTTTTAACTGAGAAATAACAGCAAAGGCACGGCAGAGAGGCTTTCGACATTGCCCCGAAGGGTGCCCTCGTGTAGTCTCAGGAAGGCACCGTACGGGTTTGAAACTGTAACCTACAGAGTTGGTCCAGCCACAGATTCATGTGATGGTGACTGAGAGCAGAAACAGCAATCAGGGAGATACCATAAAGGAACTCAGAAAACAAGAACCAGCGTATTCATATTGTCTGTCTTGGAACCTTAGTGTCGTATCTTTTGACAACTAGAGAGGGCCTTGTTCTAGAATGTTCTCCATGCCCCTTCCTCCACATTCATTCCAAGTCACCTTCTGAGACGTCTTGACATTAGGAGACAGAGACAAGTGACTAGGAGATTCGAGCGAGAAAGCTCACCCCCACCCATACATGATGAGCCCTTTGTGTTTTGTGCCCTAAAGGAGCCTTTCTAATCTTTATAGCACAACAAGCTTGTTTATATGTACTTATTTAGAAACATAAAGGTAAGACGGGGGGGGGGGGTGTTACAGACAAGGTTCACAAACGCGCACAGAGCCTGTAAAATGCATCACCACAGCCTGCATCTGTCCGTACTGCTCCCCAGCAGAGAGTACAGTGCCAGACACTGAAACCAGCTAAGCAGTGTTTGACCAAGGCAGGAAGGGACGTTGACTGGGCAGAGTACTATTCACAAAGCAGACCACATGGGGGAGTATTTTTCCATAGCAATCTGGTGACATCCAGGCCCCACCACTGCCTTTGTTTGGGAATCAGAACTATTTCGTCCTTTCTTGTCATCCTCTGAGGCTGCAGTTTCCTCTTTCCTTAGTCGGACTGTGGGGCAAAGCATTAGACACAGCCCACACCATCCCCACCAGGCAGCACAGAGCTTCATGTCCACATGCTCTGCATTCATGAAGACTGCATGTTTCTGCGTGAAAGAGACATGCATGTTCTCAGAAAGAAGCAGGGCACTTCAAGTATGACTGTGGAAAACATTTAGGATTGCTTCTAAAGATGGCTCTGAAAAACAGCTGTTAAATTTTCCTTCGCATAGAAATATTTTTCTATTATCATTTGACATGTGTTAGCTCAAATATTTTAGTGATCGGATTGTGTCACATAAACTAGGATCATGTAATTATAAAGCCATAAGACTAATTGCAGGAGACAGTAACATTTCTGAATGCTGTGTCGTGCCTATACCTGGAAAACAATTTTAAAATGACTGCATCCTGCTTAACCTACACATCTCCATCAGCCTTCTGAACATTTCTAATCTGGTCCTTCTGATCAAGGCTGTCTTATTTCACTGCCTTGGCACATACATGCCGACCGATAACACAAAGTTACAGAAGAAAGTGTGACCTGAGAGCAATAGTTGATCAGTACTCACTAGGACTTTGAGACCCTCTTAAGTATCAGAAACATTTTACCTCGGTTATCCAGAAAACCACAGCTTCTTGCTTGTGGAATTCCAGTCAAGATAGCAAAGGCACCTTATAATGCATGTAACTAGTCCCGTGTGCTCAAATTCCTATGAAATTCAAAAACAGAAGACAAGAAGGACAATATCTGCTAATAACTTTGTAAAAGAACTTGAATGATACATTGAGCAAATTTCATCTTATATAAACAATAAAATAGGTATTACGGAAAAGCAAGTGGTTTAATCTAAAAGTCACATAAAATACTAATTTTGCCTATATATGCTTACCTAATGTTTCTTTTAAGGATGTGTTAATCTTTGTGAATCTTTCTCTGTGTCTCAGGTAAGGTCAGAGAACAAGCCATGTTGGCTGGAATGTAGCTCGCGATGGCAGAGTATTTAACAGGAGGGATTGGGTTTAGTCCCTAGCATTGCAAAGGTTGCGGGGGGAGAGTTCACACCATAAAAAAATTATAAAAGAGCCAAGCAGAAACCAACATTTCATATATCATATATCCCTGTAAAAATCTATCCTACCTGACTTTCTTACGATACAGGATATTTTTCGTACAGATATTTTATACAGAAAATAACTGGCATATGTATCATTTGTTTGCAGAATTAGACTCGTCCTTTAATAGTGGGAAATCCAGAAGGCTTTAAAGAATTCTGTATCCCTTCAAAGGCATCATTGTAAATTCTGATTATTATGTTATCAGAAACACATAGACCACAGTAACTAAGTGCTCAGATGACAAATGTGTCATTCATTCACTTGGTAAGCACTTATTGAGTGCTATTTTATGTGATGGAATAATGAGTTAGTCACTCAATCTTTTCACCAAGCGAAGATGCATAATATTCTATTTTCATACACAGTGAAAAAATTTGTCAAAGTACATGAAGCCCTTAAATATAAGCCACCGACAGAACCCAGGGTTCCTATCATTACATCACTCATCAGACATATAAATAATTATTTCACGTAATCATAATTACAGTGTGAGCAATAAGCACATAATACAAACTGAGCTTATGTCTCCACAAGTTTGTTAATTGTTCTAGCATCTTGCCATAACCACACTCAAGTAAGCATCTAACGTAAGAAGATGCTGCAGGTCCTTACTTAGCAGAGCGTATCCATTTCTAAACTGAAGTAGTCCGTCTTTAGATAAAGGAAAATCCTTTATGATAAACCTAAAAACTTTAGTATTCTGTTAACCAGGTACACTAAAGCAAGTTAAATGTGTGCAAAAACAAAATAAACAAAAAATAGTAACCTATTCCAAGAATGACACCCTCAACTGTGAATACCTAACAGACAGGCAACTACATTCATTAATATCATTAATACAAAAAAATCTTCGCTAAATTGACATGGTTTCTAAATCTTGCTCTTCTTTTCCACTTTAGTTAAATATGAAAGGATCAAGTTCTTGGTGATTGCCTTAAAGAATGCAGTAGAGATATACGCGTGGGCGCCTAAACCTTATCATAAGTTCATGGCATTTAAGGTAAGTGTGGATGTTGCCTGGTTAATTCTGTTTTTGCCAGGGTTCTGTTTTCCACATAAGCCAATATCAGTTTTATTATATAGAGAAAATTTGTTTAAAAGTAACAATTCTTAAGTTTATTATCTCAAAAGACTTAGGTATTAAAAATGCTACCCAGCTGGTCACATCAAAATCTGATTGTCCTCTGCCACTGGAGGCCTATGAACTGTTGACTTCAAGAGGAGTTCTGTTTGTACTGGGTACTAGGAAAAGTACCAAATCCGTTACACAACAGTCTCTGTTGTAAAGCCACTGAAAGTCAAGTACTGCCTGGTGTTTTGTCTGGAAAAGGCAGATCTGTGGTGGCACTGGGTCCTACTAATCATCCCCAACGTTTCTGGAATAAACTCTGAGGCCCAGTGGATTTTGGTTTGTCCCTGTTGCATGAAGCTGTCTCTGAATTGAGTGCTGAGGCAGTATTTCCTGGAAAAGACCTCATCCCACTGAGTTTCCATCCCGATTGCCTTTGTGTTCGTTTACCTCGCCTTGGTCTGTACTCGTCACAGATAGGTTGGCTGCTCGTAGGTTCGGCAAGAGTGGGATGATAATGTGCTTTGTCCCATTGACCCCATGTTATGAAAAATGAGCCCCAACTGCCAGAAAAAAGTCTCTTTCAATCACACCAGTGTATTCAGAATCATATGGCCTAGCCTTATCCATTGTGAATTTATCTCAAATATTCTCTTTCCATTCTTCACCCGCTTTTCCCTACCTTTGTGTCTATAACTGACTTTTGGATCTTTATTCATCCATGACACCTGTGCCAAATCTGCCATGGGATTTTGTCAGTACCTTAGAGAGTGAACCACTCCACCCCCACGCTGACATCTGCCCTCAGGGTCCTAGCCAAAGCCCATGAGACAACAGCAACAACAATATGCTCCCCTCAGCAGATCAGCCCCTACCTGGAAAAGAAAGCACAGAGGCAAGGGCTTCAGTAGGAAAGACTGGCCTAGGCCAGAGGTGGAACTGTCCCCTAAGACAAAGACAAAAAGCATTAACTTCCTGTGCTGTGACAATTGACTATAAGACATGGGAAGAGAGCAGTGTTTAATGGCAGCTGTGGTTTCTTGAATCTTCTTCTAAGCCCAGGAGCTGATAAAAGTACGGAACCATGACAAAGGTAGACAGGCAGGAACACTTTTTAGTTATAAAGCTTATTTAGGCCCTGAATCCAATCAAATAGAACTGTGGTAAACTTGGCCAGAGCTGTCTTTTCCTTTCAGTTCAATCCTTGGAGACAAGATCTATTATTTACAAGCTATGAGTAGCATGATGTGATTTCCACATCTCCTTTTCTTATTGCCCAAACCTATCCCTCACAATACTGTGTGAAGTTTAGAGAAATTGACAGTCATGGAAGGAAAACCATAACCAACCTACTCCCATTGATCACCAATAGATTTAACACAGCACTGCTCCCAATCTGTTTGGGAAAGTAGCAACCGTAGCAGACCATGAGAGAGAGGGGGCCATAGAAATCACTGCACACTCTCTAGAGAACAAAGACCAGAAATACACAGGAAAGAGCAGCAACATCCAAACTCTAGGCTTTTAACACACGATTTGGACACTGTCGAAATTGACAGCTGTAGACTGTCTTTACTGTGAAAGGTAAGAAAAGGAAATAGGAGAACAGAAAATAAACAATACAGCTTTCCTTCTAGAGTCAAACACGAAAAGACCTAAACCTGAAAGTGACCTTTTCCTAGCTTTTCAACTGAAGAAAGCCATTTCCTTCACACAGTAGCCAAGTGAAACTCTTAGGTATAATTCAGTCTCTTTAAATGGTATGGATACTAATGAGGTGATTTTTTTTTTAAAGTCTTTTGCAGATCTTCAGCATAAGCCTCTGCTCGTTGACCTCACAGTAGAAGAAGGACAAAGGTTAAAGGTCATTTTTGGCTCACACACTGGTTTCCATGTAATTGATGTTGACTCTGGAAACTCCTACGATATCTATATACCATCCCATGTAAGTCTGAGGAATCTACTGTCTCTTGGCCCCTGCATAACAGCCTGCATGTACAGAGATTTGGTTCTGCCGATTTTTATTTGAAATCGTGCTAATCTGTAAAAAGTTACTAAACTTTGGGTATTTCTGAATAGACAGAATGTTCTTTTTTTATTTTTTTTATTAACTTGAGTATTTCTTATTTATATTTCAAATGTTATTCCCTTTCCCGGTTTCCAGGCAAACATCCCCCTAATCCCTCCCCCTCCCCTTCTTTATGGGTGTTCCCCTCCCCACCCTCCCCCCATTGCCGCCCTCTCCCCAACAATCACATTCACTGGGGGTTCAGTCTTAGCAGGACCAAGGGCTTCCCCTTCCACTGGTGCTCTTACTAGGATATTCATTGCTACCTATGAGGTCAGAGACCAGGGTCAGTCCATGTATAGTCTTTAGGTAGTGGCTTAGTCCCTGGAAGCTCTAGTTGCTTGGCCTTGTTGTTCATAAGGGGTCTCTAGCCCCTTCAAGCTCTTCCAGTTCTTTCTCTGATTCCTTCAACGGTGGTCCTATTCTCAGTTCAGTGGTTTGCTGCTGGCATTCGCCTCTGTATTTGCTGTATTCTGCCTGTGTCTCTCAGGAGCGATCTACATCCGGCTCCTGTCGGTCTGCACTTCTTTGCTTCATCCATCTTGTCTAATTGGATGGCTGTATATGTATGGGCCACATGTGGGACAGGCTCTGAATGTGTGTTCCTTCTGTCTCTGTTTTAATCGTTGCCTCTCTATTCCCTGCCAAGGGTATTCTTGTTCCCCTTTTAAAGAAGGAGTGAAGCATTCACATTTTGATCATCCATCTTGAGTTTCATGTGTTCTATGCATCTAGGTAATTCAAGCATTTGGGCTAATAGCCACTTATCAATGAGTCTGTGCCATGTGTGTTTTCTGTGATTGGGTTACCTCACTCAGGATGATATTTTCCAGTTCAACCATTTGTCTATGAATTTCATAAAGTCATTGTTTTTGATAGCTGAGTAATATTCCATTGTGTAGATGTACCACATTTTCTGTATCCATTCCTCTGTTGAAGGGCATCTGGGTTCTTTCCAGCTTCTGGCTATTATTAGACAGAATGTTCTTAAAGTGTTATTGCTCTCTCGAGCTAAGTAACACAAAAATTAAATTATTTTGAAGATATTATGTTATCTTTTTGGACTTCATAGGTATATGTTATACTATTAGCTGAGTTCCTGTTTCACTTTTTGAAAGAAGTTTGTTTTATGAAAGAAGTTTATTAGTCTATGCTAGAGAAATACAATGGTCAGTTACTAGATTCTTGGAGAAAATCTCTTTTCTGCTATTAGTAGACATGCTGAGTGACTTCTCCAACCCTCGACTTTCCCAGCTGTAAGATGGGACTCCAACTACCTATGCTGTGATCATTTAATTGGCTCTTATTCAAATTCTTCTTATTAACGACATGATACTCAATTTTGCCATACTGATACATTGCAAAAAGCATTATCTTTAAAAGAAATGCCACATGGATCTGCGTATGACAGTTAGTAAGCTATGTCTCGTGAATATGATCCCAAGGTTAACAAACTCTTAGTCTATTCTGAAGCTGGTCCACGATTGGCATTCCGAGACGTTAAAGAAGCCCAGTGCTTATGTATGCTACTTGGATGCATTTACACACATGCAGTTGTTGTCCACACTGTATCTTATAGTTTTTTACTTGCATGTCCACATCATAGCAGAGTTGCTGGGTCACCACTGATTGTCTTAAACCCCCCAATGCCCTATCTGTCAATCACATGTTAGAATGGTGTGACATTCGTCAACCAGGGGAAGGAGTAGCACCTCTCTTATCATAAAACCAGTCAACCTATGCTTATTTTAGCAGTGTGACCAGTGGTTATTCTCTATTTTCTTTCCCTAATGAAATCATTCTGCTATTAGAGCTAATAGGTGAATTTTCTGGGTGATGTACACAAGGCCTCTTGTAGGCACCCACCAATCTCATCATATATGAAAGCAGTCTTTCTAGTGGGAACCCAGGAATTTCCATCTTATAAAAATGTGCTCATAGCCTGCTTCTATCACCAAATCCTTGTGTAGCTTTCATCACATCATATAACCCTGAGATGTAGTTCCCTCATCTGCAACAAAGCTGTCTATGATTAACTTTTCTAAGGCCTAGAACTGATAGATAAATGTTGTGCAAAGAGTGACACACTAGGTATTCCATATACCCAGTGTTTCTGTCCTTAAGATCAAGTAACTATGTTTGTGTTTACCTGGTGCATTTGACAAGAGCAGAGAGTAAATTAAAGTAGATTTCGGTCTCTACAGTGAAAGTGTCACAAGATTTCATTTGTAATTTTTAAAGATAAAAGTCAAGAGGTTGTCTTAGTATTTTGTTTTGTTTTGTGTGGTTTTCTGAGACAGGGTTTCTCTGTGTAATAGAACCCTGGCTGTCCAGACTTCATTTGTAGACCAGGCTGGCCTCCAACTCACATATATCTGCCTGCCTCTGCCTCCTGAGTGTTGGGATTAAAGGTGTGTGCACTACCATGCCAAGCTGGTTGTCTTGTTTTGAAGCAGAGTAATCCCTGGCCTCTCTTTGTCTTCTAGATTCAGGGTAATATCACTCCTCATGCTATCGTCATCTTGCCTAAAACAGACGGAATGGAGATGCTTGTCTGCTATGAGGATGAGGGGGGTGTATGTGAACACCTACGGCGGATCACTAAGGATGTGGTGCTCCAATGGGAGAAATGCCCACATCTGTGGGTAGGTTAACCATTCCTTATCTCCTTCAGCAGTTACACCCCCCAAATGAAACGAAGGGCAAGAAATGTGAAACAACCATTTGAGTTCACCAAAAAAAAAAAAAAAAAAAAGTCTGTGACTGACACTTGTAAGACTTACTTTGTCTGTTTAATCTCAAGTCCTTTGTCTTTTTTGTGGTTAAGATGTGAACAAATACTGTGAGATGTTGCCCATCTAATGTTTTTAATGCAGTTTTGGAAATTCCTTTTGACAGCCTACATTCATTCCAATCAGATAATGGGCTGGGGCGAGAAAGCTATTGAGATCCGGTCAGTGGAAACAGGACATTTGGATGGAGTGTTTATGCATAAACGAGCTCAAAGGTTAAAGTTTCTATGTGAAAGAAATGATAAGGTAAATCCGTTTCAACTTTGCTTTAGTGTTTGCATTTTAAGAGACCACCAGGTACCTGTGAAACCTTCATTTTCCTTTATACCGACTTGAGTCACATCTGTGTTCAAGGATCAATGACAATCTTGAAATGGCATTACTTGGTTTGATTCATGTGAACATTCAGAATCTATGACTCATGCATCCAAACCAACATAAAACATCTAAAACTTTCTTGTAAACTCTTGGTAACTTTTGTGGCCCAAGGGCCTTCTGGTGACTTAACAACCATTGTAGATTCTCCTATGCACTTAGAACAGCTAGCCCATCATCAATCGCCTCATAGTGGGTTAGCCTTATGCCTTCACTTTTAGGCCTTTCACAGAGACACTGTTGGGACCTAGCTTTCATAATATATTCACCCTTAAGTGTAGAACATCTGACATGTAGAAATATGAACTTCTAAACAATGTCACTCATTCCTAAGAAACTTAGCCACAAACTCTACTCCTGCCATGTCCTGTCTCATTTCAGCCATGTGTCTCCTGACATGTCACAGGGGTGGGGGCTACATTCCAATGCAAGTGACCATGCCTGTCCAGCATGATTCGTCAACTCACAGGAGTATACTGAAGTGGTCATGCTCTGCCTCACCCTTCCTGGAGAGTAAACCGGAGTCTTTAATAGCTAATCTACATTTGTGAGCCCGCCCTTCGAGACTATGTTCACCCTAGCAACCATGTCCACATAGAGAAGAATGGGATGGGTTGAACTGTTTACATTTCTATGTTCACCCCAGTTCCCCAGGGGCCAGTCAGGTCTTCATTCCAACCCTGGTAATGTGGATCTGGATTCTTTGACCCTGGCTAACTGCTTCTGACCTGGTGTGGTCTAGTGGACAGTAGCTGTGGGAGTCAAGGATAGTTACCAGGAGTCTGTCAGAGTACGTCAGAAAGCAGACTTAGAAATTGAGACTCCAACACTTCTGCAGTCCCCAGATCCTAAGACAGGAAATGTCCTGGGTGTGGACAACCATACTGTAGTTCTCGAAGACCCACCCCAGGAGTCCTGGTCCAACCCATCCTATCAGACTAGCACCTCTGGTTTAGTCCCTGAACTCACAACTAGCAACCTTTTCAGCACATCCCAACTCTTCTCCCTATTTCTATTCCCTGGCCCCTTAGAGTAGCCGTAGTTTCCTCTGTAGCTTTAGCTAAATGTCAAGCAATTCCACAGGCTTCTTAAGAAGCCATGGAAACAACATAGCACAAGCTTTCACTAGTGACACACTCATTCCTCAGACCACAGACACTGACTGACTGAAGGGCTATTGCACAGCCCCAAATAGTGTTTTCCTGGGGCAGCGGTTCACGGACATTCAGCTCAAGCAAGCAGTAATCGAAATTCTGCACACTTCTCCCAGGCCTTTGATAAAATGATTGAACTGCCTCAGACCTAATGGACTGTGCTTCTGCTTAGTAATGTCATTGCCTCCTTTGGCCTGGGATCTGCCAGCATCAGCAGAGAGCCTAAGTGTTAACCCGTAGAACACCAAACCGAATAGGCATTCACCATCTTAGCCTGTTCAACCACAGCCACTCTGATTTCCTTGCTTCCAAGCTCAAAAATAGAACACTGAAGTTGCACAATTGTCAGTAGGCTGCCAAATTCACACATGACTTTGGGAATTTAAAGGGATTCTCTTCCATCTGCCTCTATATCAATGATAAGGGAGAGAAAGATAGTCCCTGTACCTTTTCAGAAATTGTCATTGTCCCAGGCCAGAAGCCCAGCAATAACTAATGTTAGAAAATCTAAATAGGACAAGAAGGTTTCCATACACCACTCATACATGAGTCACAGACAGTGACTCAAAGTCACTGTGAACACTGGCCATTGACACTTAGCTGACACAACTGAGGATAGGACGTGTGAGAGAAAATGGCTGGACAGGTGAAGAAAAGAAGGGGGAAACAGAAACCCATGAAGTTGAACTAACTTGTTTTTAATTTCAAACAGGTATTTTTTGCATCCGTGCGATCTGGAGGAAGTAGCCAAGTGTTTTTCATGACCCTCAACAGAAATTCCATGATGAACTGGTAACAGAAGAGCACTTGGCACTTATCTTCATGGCGTTATTTCTAATGTAAACGAGCATAACTCATGTGGACGTGTGCCAGTCTAGAGGCAGAATCAGAAGGCCTGGTTGAACATACCGCTCTCTCCGTTTCCTCTCCCTCCTCTCTCCCAATATAGTCCTTCTTTCTTTCCGTGCGTGTTGCAGCCCGGTTGAGGAGAGAAAGAGGTGGCGGGAATGGCTGGGCGAGCGATCCCGAGGATGCTGCATTGTCTGTGGACAGAGATGGACCTTGTGCCCTTCGGCGTTAGGGATAGAGACAAATATTGTGTGCTCTTATGACTAAGCTGTGTTTATGCTGGCTTTTCAGTTCTTTTTGGTTTGGATTTTTTTTAACTTTTTTTTTCTTTACCACCTTACTTTGTAAGAATGGGGGGAAATGCATACTGGGAACTTAGTCTTTTTAAAATTCTGTCTGCCTGCTAGCTTTAAGTATATGGTATGTTGTAAAATTTCCAACTCCCAGTAGTGAGAAGCAGCGCAATAAATGGAACTTATCTCCCTGCACTAGGCCATAACCGCATAGTGGGGTAATTTAAGAATTCTCTTGCCTTCACTAACCCAAGAGGTTGTTTTTATTTTGTTTTCTTTTGTTTTGTCTTTTTTTTTTAAATTGCTACTGGCTAATGAATTTTTGAAAGAGAAGCAAAATAGCTGGTTTTCTCCTCTCTGGGGAAATAGATTTTAAATGGCTAAACTATTAGCCTTAATCTAATAAAATCAACTAGCACTCTTGTGAGTCTGTCAGGCCATATTTTGATATGGCCCTTTCTAGAATGGAGGGTGTTGAATGGGACAGAGATGCCATTGAGTTGAATGGGCTTGTGATTGGGGAGGGATGCTGGGATGCGACTGTCCCTCAATTATTATGCAACAGATCAGGGCAAAAGATGGGATGACAGGTGGGTCGCCCAGAAGGAGCTTCTGAGAAATGAGCTAATATGTCTATGTAAATAACACACATGTTCTTTCTTCAAGGCACAAAGCCTTCTTGTTAAGAGGTCCCTTCATTTGGGCTTTGTTAAGACTGCGACTGATTGAAATCTTACCCAGAGCTGAGGGTTACATGACAACCATGCTCTGGAAACCCACCCAAGGGTGCCACTTTTTTCAACATAAAAACTGTGATGGAAAAGAACTACTAATAAATGTTTCTGAGCTGCCTGTGTTCTTACTGGGTCAAGGGACTAGACTTGCAAGCCTACCATGGACACAGCAGGCACCAACAAGTCAGATTTTAGGGAACCTGAAGGCAAGGCTTTGACAAAATTCTAAGATTCTAATCATGTTATGTTCCTCCAAACTTCCCAACATACTGTTAACAACATCTGTGCAGAGATGTGTATGTATTTAGTTCAGGTTGACTTGTGTCCTTATAGAAACCCTTACTCGAATGATTTGAACCTTTATGTGACTGACTGGGATTTTCCCCAAAGCTCTAAGCATGGCCGCCTATGGTATCCAGGTGTTGCAAAATGGTATCTGTGCTGTGCTTCCTGTTTTAACCTACCTCGTTTTGTTTGTTTTTGTTTCTCTGTTCATCACAGCAGTGTTATCTCCAGGAGACATATAGAGAGCTCACGCGGCAATCTCAGCTGTCTTGAACATTTTCAAAACAGTAGTTGACCAAATTCTTCTTTAAAAAATTGGAGGGAGAAAAAAAAAATCTCCAATGACAAGAAACTAATGCGAGCTATTTTGAAAGAATGCAATTACTGTAAATGGATCAAAAAAGAAAGACAAAAACTGTGGCTCTCCTGATCTTTGCCTAAACAAATGAGCAGCTGATGTTCTATTAATGAGAACGAAACACATGTTAGGAAAACGGTACCTTTTT
The DNA here is from genome assembly GCF_011064425.1 of Rattus rattus. NCBI lineage: Eukaryota > Metazoa > Chordata > Mammalia > Rodentia > Muridae > Rattus > Rattus rattus. The sequence goes on along the minus strand of NC_046156.1, from coordinate 126,007,495 downwards.
AATCTGGTGGTTGGCCAAAGGGGATGAGAAAGAGAACTATTCTGAGTTCTGGACTAGGTGAATCTGTAATCCCCAAAGGTGATTATTATTTGTAGTTCTCTGAAGCAGGTAACACACAGAAATACAGTGAGGGTGGTCTTCAAGTGATCACCAGGATGTGCCCATCATGGCCCCTCTAGCTCTCAAAGGCAATGAAATCCTCCCGTTCTCATTTTTACTGCTGGGGTTATGCTGCCGAACAACACTGTCCTTACGAATTCCACAGGACAAATTCAGCAATAGCTCTGGGTTGAATTTAGCGACTACCATAATTGGATGCTGATGCGGACAAAAATAATATGGATTTGGGTCTTGTCTCCAAATGTGATTGCCACCAGCTCTTTATATCACTGCTGTGATGTTTTCAACCTGAGGCTTCTTTAAATTACGTTGCAAACTGATCTTTTGTCTTTATGTTTCGTTCCATTTTGTTCTTACTTCTAAGCGTACATCTGAAACACACAGCTTTAAATGATTTTTTTATTGTGGGACTTTGGGTACAGTTAAGAAATAAAAGGGAATCATTGTGTTTAAACATAAGGTAGTTTGTGAATGTATTTTTTAAAATCTAGATTCATTGGAACAAGAAAACCATAAGAAAACATATTAATGCTGTCTTGTTTACAGTATGGACAGTGACATAACATTACATGAGCTTTTTCTGGTGCCAACAAAATAAAACACAGACGTTAAACATCAAGCCATGCCTTTTATATTTTTTTGTACAAATATTTTGCACTGAGCATACAGCAAACCAAATTTAAAAGGGCCCCAGTAATCTCTGCTCCTTAAAGTACATTTATAGAATCCCTTGAAGCAGTTATCCTCAAAAGTAAATGTCCTGGCATTTATGACAGGTCTCAACCCTGATGTTATGAGACTTTGGTTATGTAAAATGTATCGGAGTGGTGTCCTAATGATTCTTCATGCAGATCCCAAATTTGGGGTTGTTTCTTGGCGGGTGTGATCTATTTATCTACTATAATCTAAAATGTCTTCTGTTTTGATCTTTCCCTTTAAAAGTTTTCTTTCTAGAAATTAGCCAGGTTTCTCTTTTTCTACAAGGAGGAATAGTTCTCACCTCCAAACCCCAAGTATGCTTTAGTAGACCTGTCTATTCTCAATGCACCGAGATTGCTGACTACACAGCAAACCCACTGAGCATGCCCATGCTACAGCTTTGGTCTGGGACCTAGAAAGAGACCATTGTGTGTGAGTGCTGGCTAGGCTGTTGTAGCTTAGATTCCTGTCTCCAGTGAATGGTACAGATAGATGGACTGTGAATCGTCCCCACACTGATTTCCATTCAAATCATACATCGCCATCTCACACCATACAAACAACTTGTATTAAGTACCACATGGAACCTGGTAGCTTTAGTTAGATGGAGCTCAGTGTTTTTATTGGGGAATATTAAACTTCAAGAACTAGACTTTGTTATTATCGCTGTGTTTATTCAATAGAAAACATTGATGTTAGGGCAAAATCTCCTGAGACCACTTGGAGGGGGTTCCATGTCTCTTAACACTACCACATTACCATTATTTTGGGGGATACACACCGAATAGACCTTGCATCGAGTACACATTTTTTAAAAGTCATTGTAATTCCTGGTAGTCACTACATACTTCTAACAGTTTTCTGTCTGCTCTTGTGGTGCACTGATGACTGTGTGTCTGGTCCCCCTTGTGTGTTAGAGTAGAAAAGAGGCGTGTGATACTCAGGCCTGAGCCATTAGGGTTTCGTCCGTGGACAGGGAAGGGTCAAAGTCTGACTTCACAGTCCATAAAGTTCTCTTTAAAAACTGTTTTCCTTGCTGCTGTGTGTACAAGTTCCTGTCACTGTATTCCTAAGCCATGCCAGCGTTCTGTGTGTGTTGTCTTGGAAAGTCTGCATGAACAGATCCACTGCCTTTGTGCTGACTGCTCTGCAGTATACGGTGTGCTGCGTTATTTTTGTGAAAGAAGTTACAGGGCTTGATGAAACTTGATCTTAGTGCATTGCAGGAAAGCATGAGAGTTTCTACCAGGTTCCACATACTCCAGCGTCTCTCTGGTGTTATGTTCTGACCATCCCCACAGTTGTAAATGATTGATTACCTTTTAGTTCATTCCTGAACATTTAAACTCAATTTATCAAAGAACACATCTGAACCATGTCACAAGTCAAGAACTTGCTTTCCCTGAGACAACATAATTATAACACAAAATTTAGCCTCTAAAGTCTACTTTTTTTTTTTAACCTGATGGAGTTTCACATAAAGGTCATTGATATTTGGTCTTGCTCGCAACAGCAGTAATAGGTACTCTAAAATGAGCTGTCCTTCCATAAGTCTCACACAGTGTGACTATAAAATGATCTCTTTTCCAGAGCCAAACAATCAGTAGAAGTGCTTCCCCATTAGTAGTTCCCCAGGTGACAACACATAACTTTGGAGAACTATTCTCTAGTGTTTCTTTTTATTTCCATACTGTATCATTGTTCCTGAAATTTCTCCATGGAAAGTTGTAAGATTCAACAATTTGCACAGCATTAAACAGTCTGAGATTGGGACCTGTGCTATGAACTTTGCTCCACCTGCATATGTCAGTCCATGAAGGCCCACCATACAGACCAACAAAGATCTCCCCAAAAGTTTTTAAGCAAAAACTCCCCAGATAAGGCTTGTACTGTTTATAAGTCAGATCAAAATCCCACTGAACATTTGGCTGAAATCTAGGAAATACAGTTGAAAATAAATAAATAAATAAATAAATAAATAAATAAATAAATAAAAAATACCCTGAGTGTTTCTCCACTTCTGACTGTGTATAATCAAGTTTGCACTCACGCGCTCACTCTGCATGAGTTTGGTTTTGATGATTTATTTCTTATAAATAGCAACTTGCTTTGCAGAGTCAAGGGCTCGTGAGGGCTGATGGGAAGCATGTATTCATTCCCAGCAACGGGCAACCATTAGTCCTTACACCTATCCATAATCCAGTTGCCCCTTCATGTATCCCTTCGCCCAGCTTACAGAACAGCAATGCCTACTGCAGTTTGTTTAAGGAACCTGAGACATTTCCCTAAGATAGAATTTCACATGTCCCATAGCAGCAGTAAGGGGATGGACAAAGGTCTAAATGCATTTTTTTTCTAAATGCATTTTTAAACCGCATTTTTAAAAGGGACTTTCTTTTTTGACATTTTAGCTATCGTGTACTACTAATGTAACTGTAGAGAGGTGGCAAATCTGTAAGACTAGAAAGGAAAGGTGTTCTTTTCCTATGCCTATGATTGCTTACAGTTTTTAAGCCTCTAGTTTTCAAAAAGTTTTTGAATGGTCAAAAATCTGGCAAACTGGATATAGTTGTACCCGTGGATCTTCCGGTATGACATTTTATTTTTAAGTAGGATTTTCCTTCACTTATACCACAGTTCAAGTAATTTCTACAGATATTCACACTGCAGTTGGGAAGACTTTGGTCACCTCTAAGCAAAAGAGTACCTAGGCCCATAACCTGAGTATGCCATGCTCTGTCATTACAGGGGGAATACAATATGTATGAGGAACCATTAACACAAACAGACGCATGATAATTCCTCATTGTCATTTCCAGGTCACAAGCCCTCCTTCCTCTTCCTAATACCCACTTCTTTGAAGCTCTTTCATCCAGTGAGAAAGTTCCTGGGTCCCCTTCAGTCACTCTTTCATGCTGTTCAAGTATTTAGCCTTTGGCCCCTGCCATTTCCAGCACTGAGTACTTGATGACTTTAATACTCATTTACCACAACTACAAATACCCTGGCTCCGCCCCCCCTCACCTGGTGAAGCTTATTATCGATTACAATAGAAGTTCCTAAAGGCAGAGTGAGAATTTCTTCCCATTGGCTCATGGTGTGTCTTATACATCCTTTCCAAACAAAGGCCATTGCTGCACCTTTTATATCTCTATCTCTTTTGCATTATCAGTGTCTCCCATTCTACTGGAGGATTTCACCCATGTCCTGTGTTACAACCCTCCCGTTGGCCTTAAACCCCATTTCATGTCCATCTATTGGTCTGCTTCCCTTCAAAGAAAAACTACCCTAGAGGAACTGTGTCTACCTACTAACTACATTTCTCTCTTTCCTTGGTCTTTAGAAACATTTAAACTTGATCTTTCATCCCCAGAATGGTTGCTTCACTAAGGACATTAGTGACTGCCTCCCTGCCCAGTGCAGCAACCCCTTTGGTTGCATGCTGCAAATCTTCAATCTTTGACACAGTGAAGAGCTGCTTCTTGAAATAGTTCCTGTGCCTTGGATTTCCCTGATTGCTGGCATGTGCTAGTAGTTGGTGCTGGGTATCCCTTTTTAGGTGATCTCTTCAATGTTGAGCCTCAGAAACCATCTATACAATGGCATAAGACACATCTTCATGTCCAACCCAGCTTCCTTCCTGTATGCTGGACTCATAGGCCTAATTCCCTAATACATATCTTCATTTGGGTATGTGCTGTGTTCCTCCACCCCAAAACAAAACAAAACAAAACAAAACTGATTTATGGCCTTCTCCAGATTGGCAAAATGTCAGCTCCACTCTTCCACGCCATATCATTGTCAAACCCTAATTTTACTCTTTCAAATACTATGTTTTAGAAATGTGGCCTTTCGTAGATTCGGGGTATACCCATGATCTGATCTGAGCCCCGGCTACTTTCTACCTGCCATAATGCTTTTAGAATCAAGCCAAAAAGTGCCACCCTTCTTCTAAGCTCTACAGTGTCCTCCTAGTTAGCTCAGAATAACATAGTCATATGGCCAATGAAGTCTGCCCTACCTTTTCATCTTCCCCAGCTACCATACCCCTTTCTCTGACCTGTTTTTCTCAGTCCACTTGGATCTAGCTATGTAATCCGTGCTTCACCCAGAGTACCCTCACAACATGCTCCTTCCTGATAGGCTATTCAAAAACTTCACCTATCACCTACCTACATGGCTTGTTCCTTCCCTTTCTTGAGATCTTGTTGACAAATCTTTTCCCCTCAGAGAGCTACTTATAGAAAACCACTACCTACATCTTCTTTCTGCTTTATCACCATTCATAGCCCTTCTCACCAGCTACTTTGCTCCTGGGTCTGTCTTTGAAGTGCTTTAAAGAATACCTAGCAGACTGTAGCTACTCCATAAATGTCTATTGAATGGATGCTTGAATGGAGATAAATAAGAACAATTTTGAAATCAAAAATGGCATAAATTATGTGGTTAATTTTAGTTTCTATACCAAAATTAAAAAGCTACCTTCAGAGATCATAAAATTATAAAACACGGCTTTGTTTTTATACAGAAACAGAAAACCCTAAGGATTTTTCAGTCCTTTCAGGGAAGACACCTGACTTTGACCCTGGCTATCCTTTCTTGCTTCATGAATCATCTTCACAAACTAGGTGGCAGGATTAGAAGAGAAGCTATTACATATACCACTGGAAAAAGTAGCATTTCAAAACTCTTAGACAAACACAAATAATGGCCCCCTCTAACCTATTATCAGTACAAAACGATGATGGAGATTTGGGGGTATGGGAAGAGGGCTCTTAATTTTGTTTTATGAAATAAATGTTAAATCACATCAACAGTCAGAGACCTTCTGCCAAATATAGTTTCAAAAAATGCCTGATGACATTTGGGTCTTAACAGTCCTTCAAGTGACAAGAGTTGTGAGGCCTCCCTGAGCCTTTTACATCTGTATATATTCAACGTCATTGAATGTTGTTGCATGAAGTTTCCTTGTAGGATATTGACACATGCCTTCTGATGGATTTATTGTCTCAACCAAGTCTTGTAAAGGGCACATCTTGTAGTTCCATTTGTTCACTCATGTATTTATCTCCTTCCTTAATAAAAAGAAATATTTTAAAAAAAAGAAGGCAGTCAATGATGTAACTGAAGCAGCCTAGCAATGAAAAAAACTGTTCCTCCCAATCTGTGTCTTCTCACAAAGATGCTGAGACAAAGAACGACTCATTATAAATAGCCAGGGTCAAGGTCTTCATCTTTCCAGGACCAAACCATGTAAACTTGCAGATATCTTAAGTCCTTTATAAGAGAATGGTTACAGAGATAGATGGAAAATGTAAAACAGAAGTATCCAAACTGTGACAATAATCCAGAACAATCTAGAAACCAGAAACTTCAGTTGTTAAAATCCAATAAATATTTTTAAAATATATTTGCCATGGATTTTTCATAAAGTATCTTGCTATTTGCTTTCTCTAAAGGTGTATCACACCAGCTTCACAACATGCTTTCCATGGTTACAAATACCTCTGACCATGTCTTGTGACAATAACAACTTGAAACACTCCTGATTTCCTCCCCAAAAATAATTATTTTGTTCCAAGTTAACTTACCAACTGAAGTCATAAAGACAGGGTCAGTGAAGCTGTGACTTCACCAGAGACTATATAATCTCAGGTTTCCTCTTTTTCTTAACCAACTTAAGAAAGGAGGTATTCAGAGCTAGAGGCCATTGCTGCAGCAGAAAGAAACAGTACTCACTCAGAGTTGGAATTATTGAATTATCAAGGTTATCATGGATGGAGTCAAAATGGCCCAATGGGCTAATGCTCACATTCAGAGCTGACAATCATCACATTAGTGTTCAGACATGGTTGAGACAAATATTGATAAGAGATGGCTGCCCATTTCATTAAATGTTCCCATGTGGCCCATTTAATGTTGGCAGCTTGGAGGCTTGGATGATTTTGGTATTTCATTGGCTAGTGAAATCCAGAACATGGGAGCACTGCTCAAGAGGATTCACAAATGAGCAGACTTATGTTAGGACAGAAATACACTGCCCGTCTCAAAAATTGGGGCAATAAAACCCAACATCATCCTCCTACACTAGAACCTAGTGGTACCTATCCAGAATCAACAACCAAGACTGGCTTCACAAGGTAAGTGGTAGTATGTAGGGTGTAATTTTTGCTATTCTGCCTTAAGCTCTAGCCAAACAATGCTATCAGCCCTGCCCAGAGAATATTGGATCTGTGGATGAAAAATACAGACACACATATTGCTCAATTTTAATCCGCCTTATTGCAGACTCAATTGCTGGTCTCTTCTATCCTTCCTCAATTAGCATGCCCTTTCCAATACTCTTAGCTCAGCACCAAAATCTGCCCTCAGCATTAGTTGCTACCCCAGGCCCAGTTGAGGAAGTGGCCAATGACCACTCCATCCTAGATCTCGCATGGCTGGTGGCCTTTTCTCCCTCCGAAGTATGGAACTCTTCCTCCTCTGCATCTCCTCACCCTTCCTGGGGGTGGGGGGGCCTGGAAGTCCTACCTCTTTCCTTCCACCCAACAATTGGCCCTGGCATCATCACTGATAGATCAAGAACCAACTGGGGAACAGGACCTTAGCATCAGAAGCACCCCCTACAGTAGTGACCTTATATAGCATTCCCAAAACCTCTATACCAACTGCCAGTGCCATCGAAAGATGGACATGCTGTGAGATAGAAGTCACCACAAAACTCACCATATTCCAGGTGCCTTGTCAGATAAACACTGATGCTCAGTCTTTTAAAGTATGATGAGTGTCATATATGCCAGAGAATTGAAAAGCAACAAAAAGTTCTCGAATACTTTCAAGTGAAGCTCCATTTTACAAGCAATTTGGGTATGCATGACATAACTGCAATGCCTGGTGGACACATGATGCAAATGAACCCCTTCCTGCAACTACCAGCCTGGCAGAGGCCCTTAAGGCTTCCATTTAGATCTTGGTTGTATTTTATGACAATGTTCATATGTAGAGAATATGCTAATGATCATTGGTTTAGTTCATTCTCATAAAGCTATCTTAATCACATTCACATGTAAGTGGACTCAAAACAATAACATTTTAACTTTTGGTCAGTTCTTATGCCATCTGGAGGCCACGGCTACCCATTCTATGTATGTGAGTGTAAGCAAGGTACCTATTTGTTTATGCAGCTAGCCCCACACTGGACGCTGAGGTAGAAGCTGCTGCTGAAGAAATGAACCCTGCCTACCTCTGTTCCCCCTCTCAAAAAGCCCCAGTCACTTAGGTAGCTGAGATGAGTAAGACAAGGGGCAGAAAACATGCATTCTCAGATTATAACAGAAGGATAGTCTAATTTTTGACAGAGAAATGCAAAAACTTCTATGGAACCCAAGAGAAGTGTGTTTTCCTGGAGAAACACAAATACCTATTTGCCCAAGATAAGGCACTAGCAACAGATCAAAGAATGATTCCACCAAAGTCTAGTTTAGGGCACACGGAGTTTATTGAAGTTACAGGAGTCTGGATGATTCACAGGTACTTGCATCAGCAAAAACAAACAAACAAAACAAAAAACAAACAAACAAAAAGCCCACCACACCCCCAAGAGGTCAGTGCAGTTTGGTATGTTATAGAGTTTTTCTACATAGCAATTGTTACTAGTTATGTAGCTGCAGGGGAGTCCTTATAAAAGTTATAAGATTCAGGAACTTCCTATGCCTTATAAGTTTCACATATTTCCTGAGTCTTAACAAGCTCCCTACAAGAGAGAATTTTCAACATGGAATAGATTGTTATATAACAAAGATTATGGAAGCTTTAAGAAATGACATTCCCCAGCCTATTAAAACAGAAAATAAGAAGGAAATCTCTTAACTAGTTAAAGCCAAGGCCCAGAGAAATGGAAAACACGTGGATACAAAAAATGGCAAATAGTTCAACATAACAAAGTGTTGGTAGAGCAGAAAAACAATCCTCTGGTCATGTGAATACATATCATGTCTTCTGGGCCCATGCTTACCTTTCCACTTGTGACAAGGGTTCCAGAAGGGAGGTAGCCCACTTCCTGGCCTCTAGTAAAAGAAGAACGTCTCTTAGGACTGTTGCTGAGTCCCACGTGTTGATGGAATGTGTTCTCAAGCCCATACCCCATGAGTAGATTCTTTCAGATGCTTCTTGCAACACTAAGCACCCCAGTTTTCCTCCGGGAGCTCCAGCTTTGCAGGATGGAACTGCCCTGTTGTTCTACTGGCTCAAACGCTCCTGGTGAAAAGACTCAGTTGCCTATTACTAAGGCAACATTTTGACCATCCCACACCATGTAAGCAGCAATCAAGTATGCTGGTGCCATCAACCTAGACAATGCATGACAACCTCAAAGAAACATGACATTAGGTCATGTGCTCTTTCTTCTTCCACTTTGCACAATCCCCTGACTGGCCAGAAGGTACAGAGATCAAATGCCTCAGAGTCAGATAGACAAATTAGTTGGTAAAGCATTTGCTGTGCAAACATAAAGATCTGAGTTTTATCTCCAGAGATCACATGAAAACAATGCAAAACAAGACAAACAAAATAAAAACAAACAAAAACCAAAAACAGGCATTGTGCTTGTTTGAAATCCTAGCACTAGGAAAGTGGGAAGAGGGATATCTCTGGGGCTCACTGGGAAACAGCCTAGCCCAGTTGATAAACTACAAGTCAGGGGAAAACCTGTCTGAAAAATACTAAAGTGGATGGCACCCAAGAAATGACACTCAACATTGACCTCTGGCCTATATATGCACACATATACCTGAGCACATTCATGTACACACACACACACACACACACACACACACACACACACACACACACACACACACACAGAGGAAATCAAGGCTCACTACTTCCTCATCTTAACTACAATTTTTTCCTATATAAGGCTTTGAGAAGAGAGGTTGAGGGGTGATAATTGCTCACCTTACATCCTTATCCTCACAGCTCACCTAGAGTTAAAACCCCTGAGTGAGCCTATTGCTGGAAACACACCCTCCTGCTCTCTAAAGCACTGCCACTCATTAGAGACTTGGGCCCCCTACTTGGAGACTCTAGGCTAGGGCACATCAACTCAGCTAGAAGATTCTGCCAAGGCATGAGACTCATGGCTTTGTAGCTCAGCCATTCCAGTTTTAACTTGAAGTTAATTCAGTAATAACTTTTAGTATGTAGAAAGTGTTCATTTTTGTTTACAGACATTCTCATTGACACCACTCTGAACTGTCTCACTGTTCATGTTTACTGTCTTATTAATCTTCAAGTCTGCATTTATTTAGGTTGAGAGTAAAAATTTGATTATTTCATACTCATCTTTTATGCATGACTTTTTAAATAGGTTTTTCCTTTCTATCTGATTTAGTAGTTGTCTTTATTTCTACTTTGTGATTCTAAAGTCTTCATTTTGCTTCTCACATTCTTTGACTATTTAAGCTTTTGCATACTTGCATATTTGAAAGCTTAAGTTCCGCATTTACCTTTAGATGTTTTTAACCCTTACTGCTGTTGGTTTATATTTCATCTGTTTCTATTTTTCAGTGTATCCTTATGTACCCTTTTTTATACATTTTCCCTTAGTGTCTTAGAACCTTGTTACCATTTTATGTTTCTGAATGTTTGGATTATATTTCTCAAGCATTTCAATTTTTCTCTCCAGTTTTCATTTGAATTTGTAGTTTATCCTGTGTCATCTATTTTCTCATAAATAGGAATGAGAGCCTGAGAGTCCTTGCCCAGGTCTGGCTAAGGGCTCTGAGTAAGAAGCCATCGCTACTGTCACCATCACAGCACAGGGGGATGGGGGGGGAGAGTACCCCATTCTATGAAACAAGAGAACCTCCACAAGAGCTCACCAAAGATCAGTCTGTCAGAATCAGTGTTACCAGTGTCAGCGACAGCTCCCAGGGCAGCTTGTTCCTTGGCCTTTGTCTAAGAAGGAATGTGAAAATAAAACAAAAAAGAGGAGCATGGAGAGAGGGATGCATGGAGAGACAGACAGAAGGACAGACTTATGAAGTCAGGACAGTGGGAACCAGTGAGGAGCTGGCCTCGAGGAATCACCTTCTGCTTGCCTGTTTCCTGTTCCTGTCACATGGGTCAGACCATCCTGCCTACCTCTGAGTAAGGTCTGTATGAACTTGTTCAGCAGTGGTTCTTACAATGTGCAATAAGGAGAAAGGTTGGAGGAGTAACTACAGAAAAGGATTATTATTCGATTATGCTACATATCTACGTATCTAAAAAGAAATCTGTGTGTTCATATGTGAAGAGTTAAAATTTTGTGAGTACATATGTGTGTGTATGTGTGTGTGTGTGTATGTGTGTGAGGATAGATGAATGTGTGTGTGCATATGAGTGTGTATGTATGTATGTGTGTGTATATACTATCTGTGCTGTTCTAAGTTACTAAGAGCAAATGTTTCCCTGTCCTCATTCACACACTTTTAAAAACACCAAATCACAGCCAGGCGGGGTGGAGCACGCCTTTGATCCCAGTATTTGAGAAGCAGAAGCAAGTGGATCTCTGTGAGTTTGAGGCTAGCTTGATCTACATAGTAAGTTCTAGGACCGTCAGGACTACATACTCTGTCTTGGGAAAAACAAAAACAAAAGCAAACAAAACAACAAACAAAACCCACCAACTCCCTTTGTTTGGTGCACTTTCGATCTGGTGTCTTGGAGTTTATATTCCTGCTACCTTTCATAGGAGTCTCCTTCACCTTTCAAGCTTTAGGAGGTTTTGTTTGTTTTTCCTTTTTTTTAAAAAACATAACTTTACTTCATTAAAAGGTATGTTTTCTAAACAAGGTCGAAGCCTCAGATTCAGTTTTCCTTTGTCAATTCAGGCACTTTCGCTGCAAACCCAGTTTCTCCCCGCTCGGCTTCTTCCTCTGCCATCCATGGCAGCAGCAATCTTCGGGAAAGCTCACAGTGGGGCAGACTGCTGCCGAGATGCTGCTCTCTTCCCTTCTCAATAGACCTTTGAAATATCAGTCTTCCGGACTCTCATGTTATCTCTGGTAGAGCTGACGCAGCTCAGCATGCTAAAGGATTAAAATGCTAAGCAGGCTCTCATCTGACAGGAAATCTGAAAAGCTGGTGAGGAGTCCGGTTGTTGAGTCTATGATAAGGACAGGAGGGTTAAAAGGGCACTCTTGCTGGGGTTATCATCACCAGAGAAGAACCGGACAAGAATCTCTTACTCAGGACACTAACCCCAGTGGGGCACTTGAGACTCTCTGTGCTTTTGAGAATGGAGCATCAGCAGAGACCCACCCGTACCCTTGCATCTCCTCACAGCATAAAACGTCCTGGGAACTTAGTGTCTAACGTCTACTGAGTGAGCTGAGTAGCTCAAGTGGCCCTAGGGCTACAACAGGAGAGGAATGTAGGCTTGGTGGCAGAGCACCCGGGGCCTACATCCCTTCCACTTTACCTGACTCTGCCTAGACACCCAGCTCTCCACACAGTAAAACATGGAGCAATTTGTCCCCATCAGTGGCAAGGCAAAGACAATGGCCTTGGTGTGTTGGATGGATCCTTGCAGATGGCTCAGAGGGAAAGAAGCTTGTGCCCTGCTTTCATTACAGGAAGAATCTCCTAAGGAGAGTTTTAAAAGACAGAAAGAAGGGAGGGAAAAGACAGTGTAGTCACAGGCTAGACTGCAGTTTGTGAAGAGAGGATAGCTCATACTATTCCAATCTGATGCAACCCTGAACATCCCATAGTACTGTTCTAAGGACCACAAAGCTGCATCGTTGGCTGCAGTGACCTTAAACTCTGATTCAAGCTTGCTTTGGATCTCTGAAGACCCAAAATGGTGCCTTCCCACCCCAAACAACTCATAGTGTTTTGACCAAATGCACTCACCCTGCTCCAAGGCAGGAGGTGACCTCAGTTGGGAAAAAAAAGGGGGATATGCCCTTTGGGCTTCTCCCACTAATCTTATCCCTGACTCTCAGGGTATCTGAAGAGGTGCATTCAGTGTTTGCACAAGCATTTTCGGCTTTCTGGGAGGACAGGGTTAATGAAGTTGGTCGTTTTTTTAGAGATCCACAAGACAAAGGAGCCCTTGGGTCAACAACTTGTCCACATGGGGTTGCACCATCTGCTTGTTTCCGTACATTCCTGGAACTCCTATCTCATAAACAGCTGACATTCGACTCCTCTGGCCCTGACACGGCTCCTTTCACCGGTGACCTGTTGATCAATAACACCGAGCAGCATTGTTTGTTAACCCTCAGCAAGGACCTCATGATCTTCGCTCCCATTTTTTATGTCCACCTCATCAGCTTCCCTCAGCAGCCTGCAAATGAGCTGCAAATGCTTTTCGAGGCAATGGCAGAAAATAGCTCAAAGAGTATCTGAAAATGATTAACCCAAGGACATTAAAGAGACACAAACTCATAAGAGAAAGATGCCCTGCAGAGTATTGTGTCCATTTAGGTACATTCAATTGGAAAAAGTGGTTAGGAACAGAGCGTTTTAATTGACTTCATTTAAACCTGGATGATTCAAGGATTATAAACAAAAATTTTCCGTGTGCAGCACTAGCATTCAATTTAGATTAAATTGCCTGGTGATTAATTAATTTAGGACAGTGCTCACCGAGAAATTGCCATCAATACACATCTGTCGAACCAATTTGCCACAGATTGTCACACCTCTGGGGTATGAACAGTACAAATCCAGAGGACACCCCTTCTGTAAGTGGCCTCTTGCTCTTCCAATTAAAAATTCCATGATGGCCAAATATCATAAACTGCAGATGGGAAAACAGAACACAGCTTCTCTAGAAAGCTAGCTCAGAGGTCCCCAGGGATCCACACTAGCTGTTGGAGAGGGTATTTTGTTGAGAAGAAGGAGTTACTGAAACTGAAATCATAGAAATGTTAAAAACCAATACCAGTGAATGATCACAGTGTGTTCGGATCACAGTGCGTTCCGCTTTGTTCTGAGCACCACATCCAGTCTAAGTTATTTTGTTCCACAAAAATCCCATGAAGCTGATGTTCTTCCCATCTCACAGAGGACTTGTCTTACAAATGGTATCTAAAGAAATGAAACAAGAATTGCCCATTTTCAAGGATACAACCCTGGCAGACAAAGGACAAAGCTAGGTCTCTTCTCCCCCGGTGCAGTGCTCCAAAGTCTCGTGAGCATAAATTCTCTTTCATAGATGCCTTGGGTTCTAAAGAAACATTCTAGAAGGGCTAACTTCCCTTCTTTCCAAAGCCATATTTAGCACATTCAGGGGGAACCAGGGGATCATCTGACATGGCAGGGATAGTGAGACATCTGGTTCTCCCTTGTGCTACATCTTGGACATGTGGAAGCCTGAAGTGTTGGGCAAAGGTGTCCAGCAAGGTACTTGAGCATGCATGGAGGAACTGTGGACTGTTTGTCTGTAGAGTTCTGTGCCATACTGAAGAAGACAGATTGAAAGAGGAGGGTAGATGGGAACAACAATAACCAAACTGAAAGCACAAAGGTGACTTTAGAGATGTTTGTGCCCAGGTGGAGGCCAGGACATCTGTAGCTCATCACGGGATTTACAAATCTTCCCCAAGGAGCATGGCCTTATACGTTTGCATTTAGCTTGATGGTCAAACAAAACACATATTTTTGAAAGTAAAAGAATAAAGAAAGGGAAAGTAGGAATGGCTCTGGCAATGGTGCACACCGTTGGTAACTTTTATCTTGCACCTGTAGTTCCAGTGTGGGAAGGTTTGAATGTCCCTATCCTCGTAACTGACTCCTCCTTACCTAATGCTACAGGCCTGGGGTGTGAAGTCCTACAGGTCCAACGGCCAACAGAAACCTAGGAGAATGAATGTTTGATACATTGACACAATGCAATTGTATTCAACTGTAAAGAAAAATAAAATTATAAAAAATTTCAGGAAATGGATGGCTCTAGAAAGCATACTAAGTAGGTAACCCAAACTCAGAAAGCCAAAAATATATTCTCTCTTAAGTGTAGATCTTAATTTGTTATGTATACAAATATGTGGTATGTGTGAAGTGGAAAATTTTGGTTTCTTTAGAGACTCAGTTGTGCTATGTGATGTTTCTCTGTAAACTGTCTTATGAGAGGATGTTTTGCTGAGGCAGACATGTGGGAGGATGTATTGCTAAGAACAGACAGGTGGTGCTTTTCTGGAGGCAGCCTGGAAAATGGCACGTGAAGTTTTGGTAGAGAGGATGCTTGAGAGAACACATGATGTTTAGAAAGGAGATAAATATAGTCCAATGGACAGTGGACAATGCTGGATGATATCGGTACACCTTGCCATTCTTTGCTGGTCATTGTTTGTCATGACTTCATAGAGAGAAATGCACCAAAGAACTTGTGAAGTTCCAGTGGCTTCTTGCTGCTTCCACAGACTCCAACCAATTGGCAAAGCCTTTCAGTTTCTTCTGGATCATCCTGCTGTTGCTGATTCGTGAATGGTGTTTGCAAGTGGATGGAGCTGCAGCTGCATTTATGTGAACTGAACTAGTCATATCCTGACAATGTATCTTAGAATTGCCTCAAAGAACTGTTTCTAAATAGGCCCACATCGTCCTTTGCCCTGTTAATCCTTTCTTTCTACTACCTCTGGTGGGTAGTGGGCTAGAATGGGAAGATAAAGAATTTAAGAACCTTTATTAAAAGTGTGTGTGTGTGTGTGTGTGTGTGAGAGAGAGAGAGAGAGAGAGAGAGAGAGAGAGAGAGAGAGACAGAGAGAGAGAGACAGAGAGAGAGAGACAGAGAAAGAGAGAGAAAGAACATAGATAAAGCCTCAGAAACTGTAAAGAAGACCAAGACGAGGAAACATATAGCTGACAAATAAAAATGACACAAAAGAAACCATGGGACACAAAAGAAAAAGAGAAATGGGGAGTGGAGTTACAAGAAGGGATAGGGAAGCAAGGGTTTTGAAGAGATGAAGGGGAAGGAAAATCTACTAAAACAATTTGAAATGTTCTAATGATACTGCCTAATATCACATACTAAATCTTAAATAAATATATATATTAAAGAGTATAGGTTTTATGTTAAGTATTCTTGCCTCATTTCTAAATAAAATACCAACACCACCTAGTACTACTCATATGATAATTTCTGTTTAGCTGAAATAGATGGAGGTTAATAAGCTGTAAAATTGAATGTATTATGTCCTTTTCAACATAGTTGCATGTGCAGGGGACGTATTGCTTGGAGCAGTTGTAGAATGTGCAGTACCATTCTTTATGTGTGTGCTTCCTTACTAAGTTATGGCTCAAGCATTTCAACACAAGAAAAGCAGGATTCTAATCATTCTGAGCCCCAGTTTTCCTGTTATCATCCATGGGTAGGAATGAAGGCTAAGCAGTATGTGACAGACTTTGATGACAGGGACAATGTGTTTGAACAAAATAACTCAAGAGACAAAAGATTTATTTATTTTTCCCATAATTACAGCAGTTTTGGTCTGTCATCGGAGAAGGGGGCATGATGGAGTGCCTCATACCAGGACAACTACAACCATGGGCTACTTTCTCCTTTCTCTTTTATTCCTTTTGGGTCTCCAGTTTGCAGATGGTGTCAGTTAATTCAAGTCTTTCTCCATGGTTTCTCTTCTTTGAAAATGGCCTTAAGACTCACCATGAGTCTTATAATCTCCTGGGTTTCTGTGGAGATTGGATGAAGTCCTGAGTTTGACATGGGTGCAGCCATACATAGGACCCGGATGTCTGACCCATGGAAGTGATAAAGCCTTCTCTGTGTGAGGCTCAGAAGGATGGAAAAGTCTTACTTTGAGTATTCATCAATGACTGACCAGTGTGTACACAAACTATTATCACAGCTTCCTCATCCAGGATGTTTACAACCTGAGACTGTCCCTCTGCAGAGACCTCTTACTGAGCCTAGATAACCCTGTTCCTTTGCCCAATACCAAAAACTCCCCTCTTTGCCCAGCTGTACACCATAAGCCTCCTTGTTCAGCTGCATATAATAACCTTCATCCTGCATTCAAATGTATAAATACATGAAGCCCTGAGTAAAGGGGCTGACTCCAGAAACTCCAAGTCAAGGTTTCTCAGCACAAAGGAGCTATATTTGCCCCAGAGGAAGAAAGGGCAGAAAGTAAGAGACAAAAGCAGGAGGTAGAGTGCTAGGGAGTGGAGGAAGGAAACAAGGGAAGGGGAAAGGGATATGTGTCCCAGAGGGCCAGAGTACCATCTCTAAATAGAGAGGATACAACCATGGTCCCTAGGGAAGTAGCAGCTTTTAAAGGTTCAAACCATGTGTTAGGATGAGGTGTTTCATTTTGGCTGAACATGTAAATTAGGTGAGCCGAAGGGGGGCTTTTGATTGCTGGACTTCAATACTTTGATAGCTAGACCTTGGTAGTCAGCCTCAAAAGAAGACTGGCCAATAAGGGAATAGATCTTGATGGCTAGCTTTAGGGTTGTAATCTAATAGTTTTTAGCAAGGCAGAGGACAAAGAGTGGGGAAGCCTGTAAGAGCCCTGTTTGCCGTGCTCTTGCCTGCTCGAGTCCCTTCTGAGTTGGCATTCCAGCTGATGCCCTTCCTCAGTGAGAGCACAGCCCACCTGATCCTAGCTTTTCAGTTTGCACCTGTCCTTTCTTCACCCCTCATCTTCCTGCTTGGGTTTGCCCCTGAAGCTGTTCAAAGCACAGTTTCTCTTTATCCAGTTGAGAAACAAGATCAGTCACTACAGTATATGCATCAAAATGGCCTACAAAAGCAGTGCGAGTCATAGCTGCATTAAGTTTTTCCTGTTAAATCTCATTAGGAAAAAAACAAATCTTCAGCCAATGTTGTAAGTGGTGTCTTAGTTGTAAATAAAGCAGTTTTGAGAACATAACAATATAAAAGAAACATTCTTGCTTTTTATCCCCTACTGTAAGAGGTTCCTTCCACGGGGAACATTATATGATTTATTAATGTGATTTATTTTCCTTTGTGTCATTTCCAAGATCATGATGCTGTACTCCCATTTATGCATGCAAATGCATTTATGCATATGCCATATATACATTCATTCCTCATAAAGCATAATACTAAGAAAGTGATTTATAGCTGAAAGTTTATGCCATTCATTGAAGGAAGAAATTCAGTTTTCTTATTCTTCTGTTATATTCATTACTTCTTCACACTTTATGGGTTTTTCTGGCATTCTCTTGTGGCTCTGGACCTAAAAGTGTATTATTAGATTATTATAACTCTTGGATATCCCCCCTCCTCCTTCATGTCTATTTCATTTTTGTCTGTTTCTTAGATACAGTCTCTCATTTAAGCCTTCAAAGAATTCTAAAGAGTTTTTTTTATTTTATTAAAGTATAAGTTATCTACATTAAAGTCATCAAATTGCTGTAAAAAAAAAAAAAAAGAGAGTGGTCTCCTAAGACTGATGTATATCTGGTTCTTCACTTTGGACTATGTATCTCCAGGTTAACCTACAGTTATCCATCAGAAGTTACTAATTCTTCATTAACCTATCCACAAAGAGCTTCTGGACCAAATTGTAAATACTGTAAAAAAAAAAAAAAAAAAAAAAAAAAAAAAGGAAAGAAGCCAGGTGTGATAATTTGCCTCTGTAACCCCAGTATTAGGGACATGGAAGTAGGAAGACCAGAGTTCAAGGCCAGCCTGGGATATTTGAGACCTTGTCTCAAAAGGCAAAAGAAATAGCAGGTGGAGGAAGAAGAGGAAAAGGATGATTGAAGAAAAAATAAAAGAAACGGTATGCTTATTGGTTTTCCTTCTTGGTGTAGCACAGGATGCTCTGGTAAGAATGTGCCTAGATCACAAATGCCCTCCTTTGTTCCCTGCTAAGGTTCATTTCAAGAGGAAATCCAAATAGTTAATTTAAGTCCCAGAGCATCTACCAAAGGGAATCAATGTCAGACTGATCAGGCTCCCCTGGAGACTCAAACTCTGGTTTACTACTATTGTTGTTGTTGTTATTGTATTATCATTGTTCTCCATCTCTTTGTTCACACATCATATTGTCTGCCAGAAACCAGTTTATAGTTATAAGATATTCTTTCTTAAAATCTATGACTTCAAAACTCAGGCTTTAGTTCTTACTGACTTATCTAAGTGTGGAATTTGTGTATAAGACATGCTTTAGGAAACAGTGAGCTACTGCTTCTTTTCTTTTTAAAAGATACAAATGTTAATTAAGGTTTGAAATTAAAACCTTTCTTTTTTGAGCAAGGTCTTGGTATAGCTCTCGGTGGCCTGGACCTCTCTATGTAGATCAGTCAGGCCTTAAACTCACTGAGTGCTGGGTTAAAAGTGTGTACCACCACGCCCAGCTGAAGTTCAATTCAAACATTTGTGTGTGTGTGTGTGTGTGTGTGTGTGTTTGTGTGTGTGTGGCAAGTAACTTATTTCTAACATTTGCTCAAAATACAGTCTTCTAAAACTGAGTTGTCTCAATGACTCAATCCCAACATCCTCAATAATATAGTCATCATATCTCTCCTTGACAAAGAGAATCTAGCAATTCTTATTATATGGATGATCTTAACAGAAAGATTCCTCTGTTGATTGTGGGTGGGGCTATGATAGGAGGAGATAGGAGGACCCTTAGACCCTTGGTAGTGTAAATGACTCTTCACAGTGGTCAAGAGTAGTTATTAACTGTTGCATAAGTGCTCTGCAGCACACAACTGTAGAAAGGACCAAACATTCCATGCTATAGGTCACATGAATGATAAGATGCATGTTTTTCAGCACAGACAAAACAGAAAAGGCCACAGGAAAAAAAAACTTAATTCAACTGGATCTTAAACACTGCCTAATCCTGTGACTTTGAACAGATCACTAAACTTCAAATATCACCTGTGAAATCAGAACTATAATATAGCCCGTATCAGAGTAATGCCCTCAGGAGATGGCTTTAGTTTGAAATGTGAAAGACTGTAGGATCACTTTTTTGGAGAATCATTATTATCACAAATAGAACTCAAAACAATGAAGTTCTAATGGGTATTTGAACTCACTTAGCTAAATCTGAAGGAGTTAAAATTCAGGTGATGACATCTGCACCCTCATAACACTGAGAACTGGGCATAGGCCTTCGAGATTTAAGAAGTAGCACATACTCAGGTCATTCATGTTAAGAGAATGCAGTCCAGGCTTTACTGAGATCTCCTTATATACAAGAGGCAAAAGTCATGAAAAAAATAATAAAGCAGGTGAAAATCCCCAACCAGGAAAACAGGAAAATCTGTGTCATGGAAAGTCCCAGTCCCAAAACAGGGGCATAAACAACTTCTTATCAACAATAAGCTGAAAGGCTCAGCGAGGGGGCAGGGTGTCATGGAAAGTCCCCAAATCAGGGGACAAGAGTAGTTGCCAAGGGTGTAAACAATTTCCTGCCATAGCAGGCTGAAAGGCTCAGTGAGAGGGAAGGGAAACACCCCAAGGTAGGGCCCAACACTCAGGAAGAAATCATTTACTATATGGAGGTAAGTGGATGTAGGTGGGAAAAGCATCTGTATAGGTGGAATTTGTGTATAAGAAATTAATTATTCTTCAGTCTACTTTCTTTAAAATAAGCCTTCAGTCTCCCTTCAAAGTAAGTCCACATTCCCCAAATTGATCACATGGTTGAAACCTATAGCACTAAGTTGAATCCCCTAAGCATACCATCCTGGTGGTAGATCATCAGTCCCTCCCTGGAGCCATGGTGTGTGAGAACTATTACCTTCCTAGAGAGCTTCTTTAGAGCATTGGGATAGTCCAAGGAAATGGACACAGGTCAAGTAAAATGCAACTAAGTAGTCTTGAGTTACACAGTATAGCTCAGGGTTTCATTATCTAAATCAATAGGCTTAGCATTATCCTCAGACGTTGGAGAGAAGACAGAAAATTGCTGCTCTTAGGCCCTCTGACTTCCTCTTCTTTTCTTTCATTATGGATTCACCAGTTCTGAAAGAACTAAAAGATTAGCCTACCATTTATGTACTGCATATCTTTGCTCTGACCACATAAATCTACCGGTGAAACCATCTGAACTCATCTAACTCTCCCACCTTGGGGCAGCCTCTTCATTGGTCACAAGACCCATACATATCTCTTACTTTCTGACACAGAGGTGCCATTACTGCTCCTTAGATACTGTAATTTTCCTCTCAGTAAAGAAGAAAATGAAGTTGATTGTCTCCAACAAAATCGGGAAAAAGAAATATTAAACGAAGAGAACCTTGCATTTTTTAAAAGAAAATGTGTAACAGCAACTCATGGAGAAAGTGATAGGTATGTGCAATTGAATAATACACACAGCATCTCTAAGCTGAAGAAGAGAATATGTAGCTAGTCTCATCTTCTATATTATATGCCTGACCCTGACATGCACTTAAGCACATTTAACTTACCAACAATTTCACAATGTCTTTGAACTTCAGGATTGTATCTATCTTCTTTACAGCTGGGAGTATCATACAAGCTCTTGTACTCAGATGATGTTCATTAAACAGTTGTGATCCTCAAGGTTGTAGTTGTTCACTGTTCTGATGTGTTCCTCTAAGAACCTACCTCAACCTACCTCAGCCCCTGACAGTTGGTCACTTAGACAAATTCAAAATACTCTCAAGAGAGGATCTAAAATGTCGACCTCAAATCCTAAAGAAAGTGAAATTCTAGAGGACAGCATCCTTCCTGGACTGGTCACTGCTGTCCCCAAGCATGACACAGAGTTGATAATTGGCGTGTATTTGTTATAGAACTAACTGAAGAACTAAGCACTGCAACTGATTAGACTCAGAGCCTGGGTCTAATCCTTACATTGGAAAGCTTTGGATTTCCCTCTGATAACAAGAGGAAGATCTCACATCCTCAGCCTGGGCATGAAGATGCAGCACTAGAGTGGGTTTGGCCTAATGCTGCTTGTATTCTAAGGTTAATTTTGGTCCCCAAAACTGCTTACATGAGTGTCTACACAGAAGACACTAAAGGGACCTAACCTCACTTGGTTCTGATTAGTAAATAAAGATGCTGGCAGCCAATGGCTGAGCTGGGCATTCAGAGTAGGGACTTGAGGACTTCAGGGCTTGGAATGAGAGGGAGGAAAAGGAGATCTGCCATGCTGGAAGAGATGGAGGAGAAGAGACACCATGCCTGAGAAGAGTAGAGGACAGGGAGACATGGCAGCCATGTGAAGGAGTCAGGAGAGTGCCACCCAGAGGGCTGCCCAACTGGGTCCAGGGCAGCTAAGGTAAAATATAAAATTAGTAAGTAATAACTCAGGATTATTGGTGGTAACCTCATGGAGGTTAGACAGTGACCCAGCTATTGTAATGACTAAGGCATATTAAAATATAAAGGCTGTATGTGCGTCTTTCATTCAGGAATGTAAACCATTGAGGTATATAGCAAACCTGCCTCCAAAACTTATTTAATTATTGAATTCAACACAGCACAGTGTAGTTGTGAACTGTAATGTGTGCTTTCAGTGGTTTAGAATTGGTAGGATTCTCAGTGTTTCTTATTGGTTTGCTTATGAAGCTCCCTTTCACCTTAATGAACAATTATCAGGACCTTTCACTATCAGACAAAGACTACAGAGAGAAGATATGACCTTTCACTATCAGACAAAGACCACAGAGAGAAGATATTTATGTCCCACAGGGTTGAAGGTACTAATATGGAGCCTCCAGTAAGAAGTCTGTGTTAATCAGTTAGGTCTACTTAGATTACATGATTTCAAAGTCATTGAACCTTTCTTTATCCGTGGGCAAATGATACTTTGAACTGATTCCTGAGACTAATTCTACCTGCCATTGATTTAAAAGTGGAATAAATAATTTCTAGTAGCCTTTCCAAGACATTCACAAAATGAATTTAAATGCATTGTCCTAAAGCAACTTTGTTATTTGCTAGAGAAAGGTTTTTTTTTAACTATTTATACTTCTGGGCATAGTGGTGAACATTTTTAATCCAGCACTTGGAAGGCAGAGTCAAGTATATCTATGAGTTTAAGGATAGCCTGGTATCCCAGTGAACTAGACTGTTGGGGGGAGGGCGGCAATGGGGGGAGGGTGGGGAGGGGAACACCCATAAGGAAGGGGAGGGGGGGGAGCTTGCCCGGAAGGGGATAACACTCGAAATGTATATAAGAAATATTCAAGCACAAAAAAAAAAAAAAGGATAGCCTGGTATGCATAATGAGTTCTAGGAAAGCCAGAGCTACACAGTGAGACTCTGTCTTGAAATGAAACAAAGCAAAGCAAAGCAAGACAAAACAAAATAACACATACAATAGAAGGCACAGACTATATCTGTGTTCATATAAGAATGTCACTGCCTCTGTTAACTGCCTGTCATTTACAACAGGCTTCTTCTATCTTATAAGATAGTATTAAGAATTCTCTGCTCCCTTAGGATAGCAGTAAGATGGTACCTTGTAGAAGCTCAAATGGTGATGTTGAGTTGGCTATTGATACCTAACCATCCTGAGTTCTCAAGGAGACAGCTTTGGGCTCACACTTGACTAACTACTTTGACCATTTCTTTCCCTTACATCTTGCTTTTGCATAATGGACCAAAATACAGAAGACAGAACAACTGTTTTCCAGATGATGTATGGATGAGATAGGGGTATGGGGGAGGAGAATAGGGAGACCTGAAGTTGCAACATGGGAAAGTTGGGTTAAAAAACTATAAATACTTATGCTAAAATGCATGTGTATTTGTTTTTAGCCTCATGGATTTAAATATGTACTTGTGTATGTAATGGCACATGTTTAGTACCATGTTTAGTACTGATGGGAGCCAGAAGAAAGCATCAGACAGCCTGGAGCTGGGTGAGGTGGTGCTGAGAACAGAGCTCTGGTCCTCTGGAAGAGCAGCAAAAATTCTAACCACTGATCCGTTTCTGCCCCAACATACAGCATTTTAAACTTGGTTAATTTTTTCCCACTTAGTTTTTATTTGTTCATGGGTTTGTAGATAATTAAATTTCCTCCCCAAAGGTGTTTAGAAAGTAAAAATAGTAGGACTTCTATTCTTGGGAAGTTAGAACAGATGTCCTTGACCCACCTCTCCTGCTAAGTACAACACCTAGGACACCAATGTAAGACAGAGACAAGAAGAGTGAGACGTATATTTTTTAGTTTCTTTTATATAGTAACTGCTTTAGTCTGGCCAACTGCCATCAAAGATAATATATAATACAACACAATGAGCCCAACCTGTGTCTAGGCCCAAGGGAGTCTAGACTTCTACTCATGAGGATGCAACAGCAAGATGATGATGATGACGATGATGATGATGAAGATGGTGACAACAATATTAACAATACAGACCTCTACAACTGGTCACATGCAAAGAGTAGGAGACCCTGAGTGCTCTACTCTAAATGAGACATCTGTATCACGCCCCTTCCCCTGAAGCTTGGGAAAGCTTTAAAAGAAAGAAAGATTGTAAGACCCAGAGGGGATGCATGTTTATAAAGAAACAGCATTTACTGGACAGGTCAGTGCTGTTGTGCACATGAACTCAGCAGCTGTGGCTGTGACTGTCTGTAAAAGGCTTACACAGGAGCGATGGATCCGGGGAGGGTTTGTGAAGCCTCACCCACAGCTGGAGAACTATTGGCAATTGAAAGCTGTTGCAGAGAGAGTCGAGTTTCTTCAGGGGTGTGGACCCGAGGAGGCTACCCATTTTCCTGTAATGATCCTAAACCCATGGTCAGGCAGCCAGCCACTCAGTGAATTTGAAAAGGGAAAAAAAGCAGTTGGGACTAGAGAGGTAGCTCACCGTTAAGAGCAATGGCTGCTTTTGCAGAGGGCTCGGGTTTAGTTCCCAATAGCCACACCCAATACACATCCTGTAAGTCTAGTTCCAAGGCATCCAAGGTCCTCTTCTTGCCTCCACAGATACCAGGTAGACAGTGGGTACACATATGTACATGACATTAAAACATGCATATGCATAAAAATAGAATAAATTTCAATCTTAAAAAAGGGTGTGAAATATGGAGGTAAAGTGGTGGTGGTAGAGATTAGAGAAGAATCAGCAGAAGGATTGAGGGGAGTGGACTTGATCAAAACACATTCTATGCATATATGAAATTCTCAAAACCCACAATACAAAACAAAAACAAAAACAAAAACAAAACAAAACAAACAAACAAACAAAAAACCAACCAACAAAAACGAGACCTGAAATCACAGCCAGGATAGTGCCAGAGCAAGCCAGCGGAAGTCAGTGTATTTAACCCCAGTATAGCTTCAGCCAATACCAGAAACCACTGGGAAACTGGACTTCTACTTCCATCTACAGTGACAAAGCACCCCATCTCTTCCTCCTGGGTAAGCTGTCAGAGGAGGTACGGCAGAGAGTTAGGAACACACCAGTCGCCCATCACTAAGATGGCTATCTCTGCAATGGTCCCTAAACACCATGCTGGGAGCTGGAAAGGCCATGTTTACTCAGTCTACCTTGGTATCAAAAAGGGCAGAACCATCGGTAATTGGGACTTCAGTCTCCACTTGGCAATAAAGAGCAAGTCCATTGTTGTAACTATAGACTTCAGCATCCCCAATTCAACAGACAGAGCAATGAGACCAAAGCCTCAATGACATCGTCAAGGAGACGAGCTCTAGGTAACCATTGCATCAGAACGTAGAGCACGGTATGAAAGCAGGATAGACAGACAGGAAAGAGACAAGCTAAACGAGAAGGAAGGGTTTCTCTACCAAGTTAGGCCTGGGGTGCACAGCAATACGTGCAGACTAAATACCCATACCCACAAAATAATAATGGAAATTAAAATTAAAGCCAGAATGAGGTATCACTACATGTAAGTAACAATGACTGAATTTTTTAAGCCAATAATATCAAATTTTAGTGAAGCTTTATGAGAAAATGAGGGAAAATGTTCATTTCTGCTGGGAAACAGTCCTCTAATTTCTAAAAAAAAAAAAAAAAAAAAGAATAAATAAAACCTAAATAAGCAAACAAATAATTATTCAGCAATAGCATTTTTTTCTAGATGAAAGAGGATGTTTGTTTACATGAAACGTATTTTTAATGACATATATAACAGCTTTATTCCTAACTGCCAAATATTGGAAACATTTCAGATGTACATCAAAGACAAATGTGTCAATAGCAGCAGATCTAAACCACGGTCTACTGTGCAACTATGAAACTATCGACACATAGGACTGGATAAATCTTGCGGGGATTCTGCTGAGTAGGAACAGGCCACACAGATGATTCCGATTAACTTTATAGGAAGACTTGCCTGGATCCACCAGGGGTGAGCTGAGCACTGATAGCAATAACCTGGTCGTGACTTCAGCCGGTCTTAAAAGATGTTATCACTAGGGAAACCAAGGCGAACAGCGCATAGGCTCTCTGCATTGTCTCTTAGAACTGCACATAGATTGGCAAATGCCTCGAAATGCTTAATCTTGGGGGAAAATGGAGAAGAACGTGCCTGATTCATTTTTGTGGGGACTGGGAGGGAGCTCTGGATGGCTACTCCAGATTAAAGGCCTAGCACCTCTAATTGCAAAGGTTATGTCTGTCACCCCAGGTTAGCAAGCAGGAAAACAGTCCGGCATCTCCCATCCCCCTCTCTTAAAAACATTACCATTTTCTTTGTGCCCCACAATGCACCTTGAGCTTGTTACTCCTCTTCTTCCCTACCATTAGCCAGGAGCGAGCATGAGTGGTCACTGCTCTCTTGGCAATTTACTTCTCTTCTTTTTGGCTGATTCCCCCACCACCCCAATCCACCCATCACAAAACAGCAGGGACTATATTTTGTTCTATTCTGGGGTCAGTACTGTTCTTTGAGACAGGGCTTCCTGTACCCTAAAGGTTCTGGAACTCCCTAAGTAGCTGTGAATGACTGGATTCCTAACTCTCCTGTTTCTATCACACACACACACACACACACACACACACACACACACACACACACATGCCGCCGTACTGGTGCACATTTCTGAGGTGCTGGGAATCAGATTCAACTGAGGCTTCATGTAAGTCAGGCAAGCATTCTATCAGCTGGGCTACATGCCTGCCACTAGAGGCAATCTTAAAACAAATAATAGATCACAGTAGTCTGCTGCCTGTTCTCCCTGGCGATTTCCCATGGCCCTTCATGTGAATTCTAGCCCGCCCTGGTGGTCTCCGAGTTCCTGCATATCTATGGCTGCTGTCTGTCTCCCCAGTACTATGACAGACAAATTCGATGTAGACCGCTGAACCCTGAGTAAGAAAGACAGCCTCAGAGTCAGACCTACCTCAAGTGGGCCCCTTAGGCCAAGGTGCACCGTGAGAGTTAGCTGCTTGGGTGGGGGACTGTGGAGACTGACAAGCAGGTTTCATAGTGTGAGTTAACAATCTTGATTTCTACATCACAAACGTGCAATTGGACTAGAGGACCAGAGAGGCCAGGCAGGGGGACCTGACCTTCAGGACGGAGTTCTTCCCGTGAAGAACTTGCTTTTCACTCCTGCCTCTGCCCTTATCTCCACCTGACTCAACAGGAGAAGAACGCAGCAGGCTTCTCTGAGCTGTCTCCTCTCATTTATAGACAAAACAAAATTTAAAAACCCATTCCTGTAGCTTTGCTAAAAGAAAAGATAATGAAGGGGCGAAAGGGAGGCGAGGTTGCCATTTCCGATTCTAGGCGTTTCCTCTCTTAATTAACGATGTAATCAGGATGTGACCTGAAAGGTTTTAAAGTATAAAGCCAGGTCTATGAGGACCCCTGCTGGGTCAGAACATTTGCTCTGCAAACACAAGGACCTGAACTCAATCTCTAGTACCCAGTACTGGTTGTGCCTGCATATAACGGGCACAGGGGCACCGAAGCACCGAGACAGAGGGATCATAATCAGAGCTGGTTTTGCAGTGCAGCAGGAATCTCTGAGTGCTTTTGAGAACTCAGTAGGTAGACGTCATCCCAGGGCAAAGTACAAAGAGCCAGGTTTCCTTGCCAGACATTATCCCACAGAAACCCGCAGCTCCTCTGTGCGCCCTGAAGCCACCGTAGCGGTTTCGCATGAGGTCGGTCTGTGACCTGAATTCACCTGGTAAAATCAGCCTGTGCAATATCCTCCCTCCAGCCTCAGCCTGCAGGTATGTTTAGCCCACCCCCAGAAGCTGTAAAGTCTAAGTGAGTCGTGCCTGCAGTGGGGGAGGAGCAGCGCCCCTGGCCTCTGGCGACCCGCAGGAGTCAGCACAGCAGTCTCGGACTCCCTGGCACAGCCATGATGAAGACAAACACCATGACTTCAAAGCAGATTTAAAAGGACAAAGGTAGAAAAACAACCCAAGGCAGCCGTCACTCCTAACCATGGCATAAGTGTGTTTTCTGCAGAGCCAAGTCCGTGGGAAACACTGACAGGGCATCTCCACTCTGGGTCGTCAGTGGTGCTGCATAGGACTGGACGCAGGAACCCTTGGCGCATCTTGGGGTGCTGGAAAGCCCGTGCCAAAGCGGAACGTAGCAGCTCTCTCTAATAGCACCACACCAGTACTCTGTGATGAGTAAGCCAGTCAAGCCCTGAGAAGCGCTGAGCAGACCTTGGGACTGAAAAGCACGCTATAAAGATTAATGTCACTGCTATTAGCACTCTCAGCGCCTGCCTTCTAAGACACTGCATGCTGTGTCCCCACTTCAGTCCTGGCAGGAGGTGACTGGGTCTCATTGGTGACAAGTTAGAGCATATGACCATGATGAGCTCCACTGAAGTTTGGGCTTTGAACTGAATTGTTTGCTTCTCCTCTTGTCAACTTACAGAAATGAGCTGCTGAAGAGGGAGCTCAATGGGTAAGCAAAAGGACCTGGGTTCAAGACCCCAACACGTAAAGTCTAGGCATGGCCTGGCAGTGCCTATCATCCCTGCACTGAAGTGGATCTGCTGACCTGTGAAAGTCATGCATGTGGCTTTCAGATTCTCTGAGGTCCTGCCTCAAATAGAGACAGGTATAGGGTAGTGGAGGAAGACTCTTAACACCAATCCCTGGCCTCCACACAGAGCAGTACAAACACATGTGCATACAACACACATACACAGAGAGAGACAGAGAGAGACAGATAGACAGATAGACAGAGAGATAGACAGACAGATGGACAGAGAGATAGAGAGGCAGAGAGAAAGAGAGACAGACAGACAGAGACAGAGAGACAGAGACAGAGATAGACAGACACAGGGAAACAGACAGAGATAGACAGACAGACAAAGAGACAGAGAGAGAGGAGAAGAGAAGAGAAGAGAAACAAAGAGATAGAGAGAGAGAGAGAGAGAGAGAGAGAGAGAGAGAGAGAGAGAGAGGATATGGATGAGGAGAGGTGGGAAAGTCAGGTCAATTAATTCCAGTTTCCCTCTGGCCATCATGGTTCTGTCTTTTACCATCACCTCTCACATTTCCTCTGCTGCGAACTGGCCCCATAAGGACTCTGTGGGTGCCAGTAACCACAGCTGCCAGTCACAGTGAAGCTACACTAACTTTGGTATCTCCCTCATTATTTTTGGATCAGATGCCAGAGGGGATTCCTAGAAAGAAACAAGATTAAGACATGTGAGTAGAATTTATTGGAAACCCAAGGCTATAACAAACACACTCCCTCTCCCAATCAGGGTCTCTATGTGTAGCCAAGGCTGTCCTGCAACTCCCATGACATCCAATGAGCCTCCAACTCAGTCCTCCTGTCCCAGTCTCCCCAGTGTGAGCATTACAGATGTGTGTCACCCCATCCGGCTGCATGTCTCATCCTGAAATACACTGAGTTAATAACAACAGAAAGCATGTGGCCACCATCTACCAAGAACTTTTTTTGTATGCCAAACGTTTATCGTGCTATTTCGTTTAATCCCCTCAAAACAGAATGCCTGTGCTATTATCTCTATTTGGTCAAGTCAGAAACCAAACAATACAAAACTAAAACACAGAAAAGTCACAGTGCAGACCCCTCCGGCCCTCACTCAGATAGAAAACCAATGCCTCTACAGTCTGTGGCTACAGAGCCCACAGCACTAGCTCTCTGCAGAGCAAACTGCTCTGCACCCTCCCCCCTCCTGACTTCGGCTTCCCCACAACACAGCATGGCTCAGCTTCTCTAAAATACCCCACAGGTTGCTCCTCTCACCTGTCCCCATCCCATTTCTGCCACATTCATCAGCCCTTAAAATGTGACTGCCTCTGGCTTGTAACTTATGAGACCTCCTATTGTTCTCAAGCCACAGGTCAGGGTATATTGATTGAATTACCATCAATACTCAGCCTCAATTAAGGTTAGAATTCACCTCCGCTTGCTCCTCCTCCTACAATGTATAACCAGGCAGAGCTGAGGACTCTGGCTGGTCAGCTACTCATCCACATTCAGAACAGGACCTGGATTGAGACAACAACTCCCCACAAGCACTATGTCAGAAGACAAGGTACAGCAACCTTGGGTTCCTTTGACTTTTGGTTTTGAGGCAGTTGGGAATCTGTTCAAGACAAGGGAGTCTGTTCAGTTTATGCTAACACGGAGTACAGTTACCACAGATTTGGGCTACCTCTTTGGTCAATTACTTATCCTTTTGGCTGCTAAGTAAATCTCACATTTCTTATTCTATAATCAGACATCTAAGGATACTTGCTGTTTTGAATAGCCTGCTACTGAATGTGCCTATCGCCCCCAAGAGCTGGGGCAAGTTAACAGGAATCCAATCATGAACTTGGATCTGGATTGTTCAAAAATGCTCAGGAATGAACGAGAATTCTCGACTAGGAGACTGAGAACTGACTGTTGCAGGTTACTTGGGACCATGGGGAAGAAGAAAAGATTAGATGAAGCACCATCTGGGGGTTATGACTTTGGGCTGACTCTTAGCTAGTATTACCATAGCCTGTGGTGTAGTCATGGGTGTGACAGCATTGCAATCAGACAGGGAGATGCCTATGTTCTTAAGGAGAGTCCCTGTTGAAGTCATAGAAATGAGGTGGCACAGATACTCTGTAGCTCGTTCAGCCAAACAAATCCACATTAAGAAACCAATGCGGTGAGAGTTAGGTAATCATTGGGGAGCAAAGTGAAGGCCATGGGGTTTTCATTTCTCTGGTACTTCAATGTCTCTGTAGATAGAATCCTTTGCAAATAAAACCTTCAAACAGGTGTGTCATTCTCTGTGCTTACCAGCTCTCCCCAACCCCTGCATACAGTAATAGAAGTTGATAAATCTTTAGCCCTGTTAAGAGTGGGGCTCTCACACACTAACATGGTGAGGACTGAGCTGAGCGCCCCTTGGTGAAGGACACCACGTGTTGTGGAATCAGCCAGGCTCAAAGGTGGGTTCTAATGCTGTGTGCTGCTGAGAGTCAGACTAAATCAACTGACCTTTGTGTTGTCTACACTGTGCCAATGTAAGGACTCCTGGGCTATGATATGGGCACTCTAGGCTTTATGAAGCCATCTCTCTGGAGCTCAGAGTAAGAAAAAGACAACATGAGGAAGGCTTAGAGGGCAAATGTTTAAATGTCAGTTATGTATTTGTGCAACACATATTTAAAGAATCTCTAAGGAAATAGAGATTCTGTGAGCACTATAGCTCAGGATACAGCTACATCAGGAAAAACTGTAATGACTCACTAACGATTCTG
This sequence comes from Rattus rattus, assembly GCF_011064425.1. Lineage (NCBI taxonomy): Eukaryota > Metazoa > Chordata > Mammalia > Rodentia > Muridae > Rattus > Rattus rattus. Next base: position 125,976,033 of record NC_046156.1, on the reverse strand, counting down.
AAATTGGTAACTACAGGGATGTTGTTCAGATTCAGGAACTGTGGAAAGGCAGCAGTCATAGACCTGATGCCTACATGATGTTGTCAAGAAGAAGGTACTATGCTTAACAGCGCCAGTCCAGAGCAGTTCAGGCTCTGGTAACTTCCCTGTGCTTTAGAGACTAAAGACGAGTTTTCCTCAAGAGCTAAAGATCTGCCTAAAAGAACACAGAAGATGTGGGGACCAACATAAAGAATAGCACGTTTCAGCTTTGTGGACCCACTGGAGTTTAAAGGCACAGGCAGCGGTTGGGGCTCAAGAAAGTTAGGGGTGTCAGTGTGGACAAGCCCGCAAGGCACAGAAAGTTCAGAGGAGGGGCAGACTCTAAGTTCTCCATTTCTTCTGTTGGAAAATGGAGGTGCCAGATAAGCTTGTCACTTCTTACATTCCTTTCCGACTGAAAACCCTATGGAATGAGAACTAGCTGGCCTTTTTCAAAGTTAGATGCGAACTCACCTTTGGCCTGGTTTTCGGGAGCACGTGGAGGCAAATCATATGTTTTCCTGTCAATCAGTCATCACTGGAGAGTCTGTTCTTTGATTAAGCAGTGGGAATTTAAATGTTCCTTACTGGGATGTCTGCCCCAGACTGGTTAACCCTCCCTGAGCATGGCTTCCTCAGCTGCAGAGTGCACATCCTCTCTCAGACTTTGCATGTGGTTCTGTATCTTATTGATGTTGTGTAGAAAGTTGATAGATGGTTATTGATAAGCCCAGGTCATGACATGACAGTCATATGACTAAAAAGCCTTCGCTGTGTGCTCTCTACTTAAAGAACAGCATGCAAGGCACCTCCAGACAACAGTCACAGTATGTCAGTCCTCTGTCACCCGCGGTCACTGCTCTTTCATAAGGAGCAGAAGCATAGGGATACTGGAGGCCATCTAGGACCCCTTTCTCAGTCTTCTGACTTTCTCAACTACTTGTCCATGCCAACAGATGCCACATGACTTCTAAGCCACAAAATAAATGCCATATTTTCTCTCATGTTAAGGCTCAGCTACTTTCTTATTCAATTTAACATTTTTATTCTTTGTGTGTGTATGTAGTGTGTGTATGTGGGTTTGCATGTGAGTGTCTATGTATATATGCGATGTGTATTTGGTATGTATGATGTGTGGTGTGTGTCATGGTATGTGTGTCTGTGTATGTTATATTATAATGTGTGTATTGTGTGTGTGGTATGTGTCTGTAGTGTGTGTGTATGTGGTGAATGTATAATTTGTGTGATGTATGTGTGTGATGTGTGGTATGTGGTGTGTGTCTGTGTGTGGTGTATATCCTGTGTGTAATGTGTATATGTGGTGTATGTATAATGTATGTGATGTATGTGTATCTGTGGGTGAGTATGTGGTGTGTGTCTGTGTGTGGTGTGTTATGTGTATGGTGTGGAATATGTGGTGTGTGTGTGTGTGTATGTGTTTGTGTGTGTGTGTTTGTGTGTGTGTGTGTGTGTGGTGTATGTGCTTCTGTCACAGTGCACACGTGCACAGAAGACTACTTCTCAGAGTCAGTTCTCACTTTCCACCATGTTGGTCCCAGGAATTGTCATCAAGTTTGGAGGCACCTGCCTTTAGCTGCTGAGCCATCTCACTGAGCATCTCCCATGTTTCTTCCTATTCTATCCTTCCATGTCTATCTGCATTATATTTTAAATAGGAAATAGGAACTAGTTTCTCTAACCAAAATGTATTAAGCCCCAAGTAAAATTTGACTATTAAAAATATGTCTAGCTTAGTTTATTTCATGGTCTGTGAAGAAATTTAGGAAAAAGAAGATTTTCTTCCACTTGCCTTCTGTACAAGTTCTATCCATTTCCCCATTCCCCCTTATTCAAACAATGACTAACAGCAGGGTCTTTGGGAGAATAGGTAAACCCTTTAGGAATCCAAGGCCTCAACTGAATGAGGTCCCCTCTGGATTCTCAATATTTTTCTTAGCTTTAGCAAGCTCTTTGCCATTAGACTGGGTAATGGGGGTAGTTGGGACTTTTTGTGCTTAGTGGTTTTCATAAAATTTTCCTGTCATGACCAAACCTTTTCAGACTAAGTAGACAGCCACACCACCCAGATGACTCTGCAGGTATAGGATCTCTAAGGACCTTGAGATGGAGCAGCATGCTCTAGGCTCATCCAGAGGTGTTAAATCTAATATCATGCATTCCTGAAAGTGATGAACTTGTCAGGACCTGAGGGGTACAATGTATCCAGGACACAGCAGCCATTGTTGGCTATGACGATGGAGGAAGACCATTCTTAGCCAAGGAGTATGCTGGCCTCTGCAACCAAGAGGCCTCACTTACAGCCAGTCAACTAAGAGTCCTTACACCTCAGCATCCTACCACCACTAGGAAGTGAATTCTGTGACCAACTAAAATTTTTCTTCTTCAGTTTCCAGAAAGGAACATAGCCAGCTAACATACTGATTTTAGTCTGCAGGAACTCAGACCAGACCTTTAACCTGAAGACCTGTAAGATAAATTGGGTTGCATTGGGTTGCTAGGAATTTTTGTAGCGTCAGTGGAAAATTAATGCCAGGAATAAATGAGATAGTCCCTATGAAGGAGCGAGTAGGCATGCGGGAAGCATCCTCAGCATTGGGCTCTGAGGCTGTGTTTGTGCTGCGCCTCCCATCAGTGTCCACACCGGTGATGGAGAGTGTGTTAGAGCCAGTGTGTTAGAGCCCGCCCAGCGTATCTGGTCCCTTGTTGCTGCTGATAATTACTTTCTGTAAACAAAAAGAAACCCTGATCCTTGGAAACAGCTTGAAGGAAAGATGACTCAAGATGACAAACCACTCACCCGGGAAATAGTCCCATTTTAGCTTTTATTTTAGATGTCTCACTACAGTTTAGAAAGGCATTGAAAACCTTGCATAATCCTATACACTATGTGCCATATAGTATGTGTGTGCATGCATATCTTAAATATTACTTTCTTGTACATAAGATATTATTATGTGTAAATGTGTATCTTTTATTTGTAATAAATATATAATATATGTGACATGTGTGCATGTATGTATCTTTAGAGTGTGAAAAAAGAGAAGGAGAGGGAAGGAGAAAGAGGAAAAGAGGGAGGGTCGGAGGGAGCAGTGGGGGCGGAGTGGGAGAGAGAGAAAATGAACACCTGTTCTATAGTCCTTTCAAGGAACAAAGTTGCTGACTGGGCCAGGCTGCAAAAACAAAAAAACAAAAAAACAAAACAAAAACAACAACAACAACACTTAAAGCTAGAAAAAAAAGAAGGAGCTGTGTAACCTGCAGATTCCACATGCCCAAGTGAGATTCTGAGCTAACAGAAGGACTTGCAGTGGGGACGGAAGGGTTCTAAGAGCTATTCATGTGCTAAGTCCCCAGAGCAGAGGAGGTTTTGATTCAGAGTCAGTGGGCGGGAGAACTTCTAGGTTCCCAAAGAATGAATGTCCGTGATACTTCATTGATGATAACATTGAGCTGTTGGTTTATTAGAAAATCTGGGCCTGGGATAATTATTTATTCTTTATGCCCAAGTACAGAGATTTAAAAATCTCACAACTCAGGCAAAAACTAAAGATCCTATAAGGAAAATAGGCAGAGTCACTTAAAAAAAAAAAAAAAAAAAAAGAGTCAGAGGCAGAGGGGCAGAGGCAGAAGGGCAGAGGCAGAGGCAGAGGGGCAGAGGCAGAGGCAGAGGGGCAGAGGCAGAGGGGCAGAGGCAGAGGCAGAGGCAGAGGCAGAGGCAGAGGCAGAGGGGCAGAGGCAGAGGGGCAGAGGCAGAGGGGCAGAGGCAGAGGCAGAGGGGCAGAGGCAGAGAGGCAGAGGGGCAGAGGCAGAGGCAGAGGCAGAGGCAGAGGCAGAGGGGCAGAGGCAGAGAGGCAGAGGGGCAGAGGCAGAGGGGCAGAGGGGCAGAGGCAGAGGGGGCAGAGGGGCAGGCAGGCAGAGGCAGAGGCAGAGGCAGAGGCAGAGGCAGAGGCAGAGGCAGAGGCAGAGGCAGAGGCAGAGGCAGAGGCAGAGGCAGAAGAATCTCTGTATGTCTGAAGCCAGCCTGGGTCTATATTGTGTATTCCAGGCCATCCATTAAAAATAATAATAAAAATAAAAAAATAAAACCTACAACCGAGGCCAGTACATTTGTTCACATTATTTTTCTGAGCTGCTCTCTAGTGTGTTATATGCAATGTGTATCATGATGTTACGATTGGGTCTATTTAACCGCCCCTATTGAATGGCGTTTGGGTTCTTTCTATAGCTGGCTGTTCTAAGTACCTGATATGTGAATCTGTATGCATGACTAGATGAGTAATTAATTGTGAGTCGAATGCTCTGTGGGGTTAGCTTAGCTTCCTTATGTCAGAGAGGAAGCACTGTAGCTCGATTCACACCTCTATGCTCAGGGCCATGAAGGGCTGAATCCTGAAAGGTATCCATGCCTGGATGCGGGACAGATAATGGTGGTGACCCTTAGGCCCTTGGCGGGCACCTCTGTAGTGTGGAAATGTCTGTAAAGCTCTGATCTCGTGCTGATACAACAGCACGATTGTGTCTGCACTGACATTTCTTCTTCCCTGTAGTAGCAATTCTATTTCTCAGCTCTGACTTTAAATATTGAAAAAAAAATATTGATGTGGGGCTGGGGATTAAACTGGATTGCTGAAGTATTCACCTAATAGGAAGAAGGCTGTGAGTTTGTCTTCTAGTAGCCCATAAACCGGGTATGGTGGTACATGCCTATAATTCTAACATATGGGGGTGAAGGTGGGGAGAGAAGTTCAAGGTTATCCTCAACTACAAACTGGGGGGAAGAGGGGATTCAAACCTGCCTGGTTGATAGCTTCTTTCTACCTCTCCTCCCTACCTCTCTATACCCCCTTTCCCCATCCCCAATGTGGGGTGTGTGTGTGTGTGTGTGTGTACATGCACATATGTATAAGAAACAAAAAAGAAAGTTAAGTTAGTACCCTGGAAAAGCTGTTCTGCTGGGGTGGGCGGTGTTGTTGATATAGTTGTTGCTTGTTTTTTGGGTTGGTTGTTTTCTTTCCTTTTTAGCAATATAAGGAAAATGGTGAACAGCTTTCCCATTCTCCTTATGAACTGCCTTCTGAGCACGGGGCTACTGTGAATGGCTGTGGGAGGGAAAGAAGGAGAGAGAGCCTGCAGGGAGCTGGCAGGGAGTCGCTGCAGTCTGCAGTGGAGGACCAGAGGTCAGAGTGGCAGAGACCAAGTTTACAGCTTTCTGTTTTATCCCTCAGATCACCGGAACCTTGGCTTTCACTGTCTTCACTGCTGTGCTGGGTTCCTTCCAGTTCGGATATGACATCGGTGTGATCAATGCACCTCAAGAGGCAAGTGAGACACACAGAGTTCTTTTGGGGCCAAGCCCTCTCTCAGTTCCTACTGCCTGCTGTATCATACGTTCCTCAGTGAGATAATCTGTCCACGTGGGAGACATGGGGCAATCCTGGTACAATGTGCGTTGGTCCACAGCTGATAATTTGGCCTTGACTCCTGGGTTAACAACCCTCTGAGTCAAAAAAAGGGCAGAGCGTAAGTTTTGATCTCTGACACTGCTGTGCTCTGAGCTCAGAGAAAATGCTAACTCAATACCTCGTGCTCAGGAAGTCTAAAGGCAGGAATTCCTTGCAGCATTCGGTCACAGCTGTCCCCCTAGCATGGATGAAAAAATGCCAGGGATCAAGGGTAAACAACAGAAAGACGATGCAGTCAAGGCAGTCATAAGCACCTACTTACACACTTCAGGGTTTCCACAACCATATCAGCCCAGGCAAGCACTTTGTAAGGAAACATTAGATCCTGCCATTTCTGTGTGTATTCTGTGTATCTAGTTTCTGTAAAGCAGCAGATTCTCATGAGAGAGAGAGAGAGAGAGAGAGAGAGAGAGAGAGAGAGAGAGAGAAACAGAAAGAGACAGACAGACAGACAGACAGACAGACAGACAGACAGACAGAGATCTCACACTCCCTCGCTGCCACAGCTGTTAGGGAACCAGGACCCTGTCCTTGTGCTCCAACTCAAACTGGGAACAAGCACATCTGGGGAGAAGTGCAGTAAGGAAAGAGAACTGAAGGTGTGTTGGGGTAACAGACACACTCATCACGCCTTATCATTTTATCAGATTTTCTTACAGTTCTAAGGAAAATGTCAGATGTCATGAGGTGTGAACACCTGGAATGTGTGTTGACCACAGTCCATTAGCTGACAGGGACTGCTCCTCAAGCTCTTTGGCTGAAAGACAGTGTTCTCATTAAGTGTGTATCACATCCTAAGTGTGTCAAACCTCCTGTTCTGACGAGGAGGGAATAATGCAGGGGGTCAGGAGACCAGGGTCAGGGTCCAGGAGACCAGGGTCAGGCATCTTTCTATGGATAATGAAAGAATGTGCAAATTTGGCAAGCCTCCTAAAATCTGGATCAACCTAGACACCCTTCCTTTCTCTAAGTCCCACCCTACTCAAAACCACCTTTTCTGGTCTTATCAGGAAGATTGGGCTGAGACTGCCCCTCCTTCCATCTAAGCCCCTGAGTCAGAACTGAAAATAAGGACTTCTGATGGCATTTTCTCCTGGTTGAATAACATCTAAAGGCATTTTTAAATCGCAATTTTTCATGAGCATAAAAATTACACTTGCCCATTGAGAAAACAGAAGACAAAAATCACCTGCAATTATTTCTGCATATGTATTAAACCATGCTAAGAATGGTTTGCCTAATTCCTTTCAGCCTTTTCTCTATGCATACTATCTCTATAGGGCAGCCATCAGTTCCACAGATGTCTTGGTCAGACCTTCATAACACGTCTCCCTTTCTTAGCTTGTTTTACCAGATAGGACTGTATTCTTAATAGGAATGGGGAACAACTGAGGTCCAGTCTTGCTGGAGGAGCTACTCAGTTTACTGGGGCTAAACAGGGACCAGGTCACTGCTAGGAACGGGAGGAGGAGGAGTGTGTTGCTAGAGTCTGTTTTTATGCTTCTTCATGGCTACAGAAGCACCATATAAAATGTGGCTAGAAATTTAACTTTGAGGACCGTTCCTTCTGGGACATACTGACCTCTCTGAGGATCCCTAGAAGTCTTTATACCTTCTTGGTTCTATCTAAGGTGTTCCTATCTTGAAAACTCATCAACTCCAGACTTGACCACTTGGATCTATTTGCACTAACTGCTAGGAAGTCTATGACTCACTTTATAGCTCACATCTACCAAGTAATAGAATATTACCTAATCCTAACTTTAGTTTTTACTTAGCTGTGTTCTTTTCTATTTTATTTCACCATTAAACCTTTTCTGCAAAATTAATACTGGTATACCATCTCTACCTGAAGAATGCCTTCAGAGTAAATAGCTGTCAACATTTAAATCTTAAAAAGCTTTTCATAAAAGCCAACACCTCTGGCAGGTGTTATAAAACCCAAGTCTGCTTGCTAATGCCACTTTCCTTTGCAGTTTTCCTGCTTGGTTGGAGCAGAGAATACCGTGCCACAAGGCAAGTGCCTGCTCCCATCTTCCTGCTGGTTGACAATGTGTTTCGGTGCTGTTCCTAGGTACCCCACGCCGCTTTCAGGTGTCTCTTCCCACCTTGCTCCCCTTGGCTGAGTTTGTCATCTGTTTTATAGGACACAATGGAGTATAAATCAGTCTACCCACATCTGTATTAGGCAACCCACACAATTAGGATACCCTGTTTAAACACCTCACAGACATTTAAGGGCAGATCAAATGCTGTATGGGGAATTCTGAAGTCGTGGTTTTATTTCCTCAGGTAATAATATCCCATTATCGACATGTTTTGGGTGTTCCTCTGGATGACCGAAGAGCTACCATTAACTATGACATCAATGGCACAGACACCCCACTCATAGTCACGCCAGCATATACAACACCAGACGCCTGGGATGAAGAAGAGACTGAAGGATCTGCTCACATAGTCACTATGCTCTGGTCTCTGTCTGTGTCCAGCTTCGCAGTGGGCGGAATGGTCGCCTCGTTCTTTGGTGGGTGGCTTGGGGACAAACTGGGAAGGTAAGTTCTATAAAGTAAATATGAACACAGCTTTGATACTTTGTCACTGCTGGAAATTTTATAAACAGATAGCATCTTCCCATTTGTGGAAGTATTAGCATTTTTTTCGATTTATAATCCTCTGAGCTAGGTCACTATTGGGCCAAATTAATAAAACTGTTGTTATAAACCCCTGGTAACCCTAGTTGCTATAAAAGTGTTTGAAGAAACGTGAGTTCTGTGTGTATTTCCAGAGAGTTTGATCCTCTAGCTGTGTGAGTATTAAAACCCATGAGGAAGGCTCTACCAAGTTCCATCAGTTCTCAAACATGATTTTCATTTTTAAATTAAAATTTGACACTTGTATTGGTTAAGCCCTGTGGCCACTGTACCATCCTGACAACTCATTGCACACAAGGCACATGGCTTTCACTTTCCACAATTATCCTGCTGCTATCCCAAAGCCCCACCCAGAGAAGAAGCTAATGAAGCACTTCCCAACTCCAGTCCCTACACCACACTTTAGATTTAAACCACCAGTGTCATTGACGGAAGGCTTGGCTCGGTGGCTAGGAGGCAATACTGTACTTGTAGTGGACCTGAATTTGGTTCCCAGCATCCTCTGCCTGTAACTCTAGATACAGGTGACCCAGCTCCCATTCATGGCCTCCAAGAGAACCTACACTCACACTTGCACGTACCTGCCCCAGACACACAAACACACATACTCAAACTTTAAAACAAGACAAGCAAGCATCAGTGGAGTGAGCTGCATCATACACTTGCCAGTGGGTGTGGCAAAGTCATTAGGAGTTCTGATAGAATAGTGTGTTTTTATTTTCATGTTGATTTCCTGTTAATTCCAACTTTTGCTTGTTAATTACTTTTGATTGTCATAATAGAATTAGCACATGTAAAACATGAGAAGTGCAAAAAATTTTCCAAAGAGGAAAAAAGCAATTTGGTAATTAGCATAATAATGCTGGATTTTAACTTGTTTTATTTTTCCATTTCCTACTATAAATTGTAGTCTTGGACTCATTAATTATAATTCCGATACTTCTATGAAGTTATATAAAATTCAAAAACTGGTTAAAAAACCCTGACTATTCACAAAAGGAAACGCCTTTTCAAATCTATAACAAAACTTGTGGCGTTATTGTAATATCTTTAGTTATGAAAACTCCTGGTTTTATATGTGAACTTATAGAGGTTTGCCTGCCTCTGCCTCCTTAGTACTGGCATTAAAAGAAGTGTGCTACCACACCTGATCACTACGTGGTTTAAAATGTTCAGAGTAATGGCTGTGAAATGACATTTCCACACATGTACACGGTGTATTTCGTCATGTTCATACCACCACCCTCTAGTCTCCCTGCCCCACCTCCCACTCCTTTACTCTCTCAGACTCCCCTCCTCTTAATGAACTAATTTCTCTCTCTTTCCTTTGTTCCTTTCTTTTTTTTCTTAGTGAACCAATGAGCTTAATTAAGGTACCTTACACGAGCATGGGGGAGGAGTCTTTTTCAGGAGCATGGCAACCTAACATGCGAAGAAAATCTCCTTCTTCCAGCAGCCATTTGCTGCCTATCGATCCTTCGGGAGGTCATCCCAGCTACTGGCATCTACATAATGCTAGAAACTTGTGCTACACATGGGTGTACTACCACCAGTAGCCTCACACAGACTGTTTGTGGTGCCAAGCCTCAACTTCTCTGCATTACTCTTCCAATCCTGAGCCTTCAATGGCCACTATGGTTACACCTTTACCAATGGCCTCTCCTGGTCTCTCATGGTGCCAAGCCTCAGCTGCTTTTTTTTTCTTTTGGATATTTTTTTATTTACATTTCAAATGTTATCCCCTTTCCCAGTTTCCTGTCCATAAGCCCCCTATCCCAACCCCCTTCCCCTTCTTCTATAAAGGTGTTCCTCCGCCCCAACCACCTCCCTCTTCCAGCCTCCTCTCCCTGACATTCCCCTACACTGGGGAATCAAGCCTTAGCAGGTCAAAGGGCTTCTCCTCCCACTGGTGCCCAACAAGGCCATCCTCTGCTACATAGGCATTTGGAGCCTTATATCTGTCCATGTGTACTCTTTGGATGGTGGTTTAGTCCCTGGGAGCTCTGGTTGGTTGGTATCGTTGTTCTTACGGGGTTTGCAAACCCCTTTGGCTCCTTCAGTCCTTTTTCTAACTCCTCCAATGGGGACCCTGTTCTCAGTTCAATGGTTGGCTGTGAGTATCCGCCTCTAAGACCCTTTCATGCCTTCAAATCCCATACTACCTGAGTGACTCTTACACTACCAAGTTCAGCTGCAGGATGAGGTACAACCTTGAATGGCTCTGGAACACAGCTTCTATGTCCTCTCAGGAAACACTTCCCAGAAGATTTCATCTCAGTGATGCGGGTCCCCTTAATCACTACTAATCTCCCAGCTCTGACTGAGCAGCATTGAGTATCCCAGCAAAGCAAAGGTTTCGCTTTAGTAGTTCTGGTCTCTTGTTAATCACAGCTGATTCTTCATCCCCATTAACCAGAACCACAGAATAACCAATGGCCCCAATAGTCTTTAAACTTTCCTCTAAAACTTCACAAACCAGGCCTCCATCTTCTGCACTGCCCTCATCATTTTTTTTTCTTTTTTTTTTCGGAGCTGAGGACCGAACCCAGGGCTTTGTGGTTGCTAGGCAAGCGCTCTACCACTGAGCTAAATCCCCAATGATGAGCTAAAACCCTCATCATTTTTATCTTTCCAGCTCCTACAGAGCAGCTCAGTGAACTCTCAACACTCAATGACTTTTCTATCCCAAAATTCCAAAGCCATTCCACAATCCTTCTAAAAACTCATTCGGATCTGTCACAGCCATACCACACTCGAGGTACCAACTTCTGTCTTGGTTAGGGTTACTATTGCTGTGATGAGACACCATGACCAACGAAACTTGGGGAGGAAAGGGCTTATTCAGCTTACACTTCCACAACACTGTTCATAACCAAAGGATATCAGGACAGGCACTCAAACAGAGCAAGAACCTGGAGCTGATTCAGCGGTCATGGAGGAATGCTGTTACTGGCTTGTTCTTGTCGAGCCTGCTCTCTTACAGAATCCAGAAACAGCAGCCCAAGGATGGCACCTCCCACAATAGGGGTTCTACCCTCTCATATTAATCGTCAATTAAGAAAATGCCCTACTGGCTAACCTACAGCCCCATCTTATGGGGGCATTTTCTGAGTTGAAGCTCCTGCCTCTCATATGAATTTAGCGTGTGTCAAATTGATGTTAGAACTATCCAGCACACCATCTCAGAAGGGCCTCACTCCATTCCCCACTTCTATGATGGCTTCTCCTTCTCTTCTGCACTTGCAATTTCATAGTTTACCTGAATATCCCAAGATACTCTTCCTGTCCAAGACTGTTATTGTAATCACCTCTGCAAGACCTCTTCTGCTGGATATGGTGACATTTACAGAGCTTGGGGGCTAGGACTTGGGCTCCTTAAGGACACTATTCAGCCTACTACGTGGCTATTAGGCAATTGCTACAGTGTAGACACCTAGCTTTTGTTCCTAAGGAAAAGGTATGTTTGGACTTGAAGATGCTTGCTTATAAAAAGTTCCCTTGTCATCCGAGTATGAGACATTGATAGAATGACAAGGAGGACTCAGCAAGGGGTTTACACGTCACATTTCACTGTGGCACCAAAACCGCCAAGCCTGTCTGCTCAGATTCTTGTATTGGCTTTGTTACTTTTGACTTAACTTTCAAGAAAGCTCATGTGTGATTTTCGTATGATCACTTTTGTTAGTGATGTTTTTATTGCTATTGTCAGCTTTAAATGTACTTTACAGCAGAAGCACGGGGTGGCCCATGTCTACACCTGAAACAGTGAGGAGGACGAGACTTAAGAATTGCCACAGGCTGTGCCACAGAGTGAATTCTGCACTAGCCTAGACTCTGGAATGATGGCTTGTCTCAAAAATAATGTAATTCTTCACATTTGGCTAATATTGATCATAAATTTTACAAAGAAATATCTTGGTTCTGGGTGAAAATGAGGATAGTTATAATTGTGTCAAGCTTTAGAAGGACATTTTAATTTATCCAAACAATTCTCACCAAAGGAAATCTGAGTTCAAAGCAGCAACTACAAACCTTTACTGTCAACAAAATGATAAAGAGGCAAATGATGGGAAGCAACTCCAGAAATCAGTTCTTCTGCCACCAAAAACAAACGAGTTGTAGAAAAATCAAACAAGGAGTAAGTATCAGAAGTGTCATAGTAAACTTAGGCCTGTAATCTCAGCATTCTGGAAGATTCCTGAGACACGAGGAACTCTGAGAGCTCCAGGATAACCTGGACTACAGAGTAAGGTCCAGTTGGCCCAGGCTAGAGAGTGAGTCCCTCACCTCCAAAACACAAAAACAAAGAGCAAAGCAAAGGAATCCTCTCATGAAAATAAGAGACAGGTGGATGAAAGTCTCCCATCATGAACAGTACTCACAGCTCCACACATCAGATCATACACAAGGAAGTAGCAGACATCCTTCAATGAATAGCTTTTCAGTACAAATAAAAATAGTTATTCATAGGTAAAAGTCTCATCATGGTCTGAAAACAAGTAATTTCTTCGCATTTTGGTGTTGAATTTATTTATTTTTTAAAATTTCAGGATCAAAGCCATGTTGGCTGCAAACAGCCTCTCGTTGACTGGAGCCCTCTTGATGGGGTGTTCCAAATTTGGACCAGCACATGCTCTCATCATTGCTGGAAGAAGCGTATCAGGACTGTACTGTGGTGAGTGACAGACAGACAGACACACACACACACAGACAGACAGCATTGTCTAAATGTTAGTCTAGGCAGAGATCTATGAAGCTGAATACAGCATCACAGAAGGAAGACAATAGGACACAATAAAAGTCAGTGGTGACACTGTCTGTGGCACAGTACAAGCAAGTTGTGATATCATCTGTGTTTGCCCACCCCAGGAATACCACTAGTATTTGTTTGGTCTCAGACGAATTATGTAACTGATTCTCTTTCCTTATCTGTGAAATGAAGATGACAATAACATCAGCCTTTAGTGGAACTGGGAGAGTATATGTAAACTGTCGAGCATAGCATCTGGTGGATATAAACCAGATAAACACTAGCTGTTACTACTGCCCCTGCGTTGCAACCAACAATTGGTTCTCTTCAGATCCTACCTTGCACTGATGGCCTATGCTATGGTGTCTCTGTCTTTCATTGATATGGTAAGGCCTGACCTCTTAGACCTATTTCATTCCAGACATGGCTGTCTAGAGCAGTAAAACTGTGATGTTCATAGGAAGAGGGAATTGGACAGAAACAGATAATGGACTCTGCCCTCCATTGAACTTCATAGCTAGAAGAAGTACTAGTTTTTGGAGACAAGGTTTCCAACCTTCAGAGGCAGGAGTCTGAACAGAGATAGGAAAATTCAACAAAGCAAGAGGGATGTCCTAGCAAGTCAAAGCCCTGGCCACTAAGACTGCCAACCTGAGGTCAATTGCTGAGTCCCACAGGGAAAGAGATAACAGACTCCTCTGACTTTCACCCAGACAGATGGACACACACACACACACACACACACACACACACACACAGAGAGAGAGAGAGAGAGAGAGAGAGAGTCTAAACAAACAAATCAGTCAATGTAATAAAAAAGATATAGAAAGCATAATGGCTCAGTACTTTTAAAAATCTTTGAGTTTAAGTCCTTTTTTCAAATAAAATCTGTGGATTGCTTTTGGTAAGACTGCCATCCTTACTATGTTAATCCTATGAGTATGGGGAATCTTTCCATCTTCTGAGATCTTCTACTTTTTTCTTCAAAGGCTTGAAGTATTTGTCATAGAGGTCCTTATGCTTGCTTGGTTGAAGTTACCCTCAGTTAGTTTATATTACTTGAGGCTACTGTGAAGAACACTGTTTCCCTGACTTCTCTCTCAGCCTATTTGTCATTTGCATATAGGAGGACTACTGGTTTTTTTTAAGTATCTAGCCACTTCACTGAAGGTGTTTATCAGCTGTAGGAGTTCCCAGGTAGAAATTTTGGGGTCATTTACGTATACTATTATATTATCTGCAATAGTAATACTTTGACTTCTTTCTAATTTGTATCCCCTTGTCTCTTTTGGGTGTCTTTATTGCTCTAGCTTAGGCTTCAAGTACTATATTTGAATAGCTGTGGAGAGAATAGTTAGTATTGTCTTGTTCCTGGCTTTAGTGGAATTGCTTTGAGTTTCTCTCCGTTTAATTTGATGTTAGTTAGAGGCTTGCTGTAAATTGCTTTCTTTATACTTCCATATGTGTCTGTTATTCCTGATCTCTCCAAGACTTTTATCGTTAAGGGGTGTTGGATTTTGTCAAAGGCTGTCTCAGCATCTAATGAGGTGATGATGTGAGTTTTTTCTTTCAGTTTGTTCTTATGGTAGATTACACTGACAGAGATTTGTAGATTAACCCATCCCTGCATCTCTGGGATGAGGCCTACTCAATCGTGGTGAACTTTTTTGATGTGTTCTTAGATTTTGTGAGCATTTGAAGCCTAAGATTTTTTTTTTATTTTATTAACTTGAGTAATTCTTATTTACATTTCGAATGTTATTCCCTTTCCCGGTTTCCCTGCCAACATCCCCCTAACCCTCTCCCTCCCCTTCTTTATGGGTGTTCCCTCCCCACCCTCCCCCCATTACTGCCCTCCCCACAACAGTCTAGTTCACTGGGGGTTCAGTCTTAGCAGGACCCAGGGCTTCCCCTTCCACTGGTGCTCTTACTAGGATATTCATTGCTACCTATGAGGTCAGAGTCCAGGGTCAGTCCATGTATAGTCTTTGGATAGTGGCTTAGTCCCTGGAAGCTCTGGTTGGTTGGCATTGTTGTTCATATGGGGTCTCGAGCCCCTTCAAGCTCTTCCAGTCTTTTCTCTGATTCATTCAATGGGGGTCCTGTTCTCAGTTCAGTGGTTTAATGATGGCATTCGCCTCTGTATTTGCTGTATTCTGTCTGTGTCTCTCAGGAGAGATCTACATCCAGGCTCCTGTCAGCCTGCACTTCTTTGCTTCATCCATCTTGTCTAATTGGGTGGCTGTATATGTATCAGTCACATGTGGGGCAGAAGCCTAAGATTTTTGATGCAATGAAGAAGCTAAGTTGTCCTTACTGGGCAGCTGGGAGGAGCCCTTGAGTTCCTTACCCTCGCCCCCTTCTGCAGCTCCATACCACCCAATGGAGATCTCAGGTATCCCAATGTGGTGCGGACTCACCTAGGCATAGAACCTATGTGCAGCCCTCTTCTCCACTGAGGCATTGCCTCTCTCCAGAAGCCAACTTCCTTGATGTTAACTTCCTTTAATCCTACAAGTCTGGATGGTTATTAAAAATCCTCCAAGCTCTTTTCTCAAGACAACCTAAGCTGCTATGATACAAACTAAACTCTAACATGGAAACATTTTAAAGTAAGATCACAAAAACTGCTCAAAATACAACTAAGCATTTCGTTCCATTAATACTTCTAACACCACCTTCATTTAGTACAGTACTAACCAAGGATTTCTCCATAAACTAATAGCAGCCAGTTTTTTGCATAAACCGTGCCCATGTTTGGGGACAAGGGCTCCTCCAAGACATCTAGGGAGTAACTTTCAGTAAGGATGCTGATCATAATTGAACTACACAACAGTTATTGAAATGTCCCAGGTTGCATTTTAACATGTGTATGTTTGTGTCTCATACAGGGCTAATTTCAGGACTGGTTCCAATGTACATTGGCGAGATTGCTCCAACCACACTCAGGGGTGCCCTGGGCACTCTTCACCAACTGGCTATTGTCACGGGCATTCTTATTAGTCAGGTAAACTCTCCTCACCCTTACTTTGGCCACCTTCTACTTCATTTCCCCTTTCCTGACTCTCATCCCCACACTGACTGCAGATAGCCATGGCCAGGGAGGGATGGGAGCATTGTTTCCCACAGTGATATGAGGTGGTGGAAAAAGCAGGCCTTTAGCTCAAAGGTGAATTATTTCCACTCCTCATGTCCAACTAGGAGCTGCTGGTGGGGTTAACAATGCATGTGAAAGTCCTAGAATTAACATGTGAATGCCAAGAAATAGCCAACTCCAGAGTCTTGACTGCTTGAGGTTTCTTTGCTCTGAGTGAGTTATCTGGTGATTGAAATTCAAACTCTTCTTCAGCTGGTACACCCTCTGACCATTCTACCCTCTGACCTCAGGAGGACCTTTGGAATCCTGCACTTAAGATATCTAAAGGGAAGTCTATGGACTACCACGTGGAGATCATAAAGCTGGTTGTTCTTCTGTGAAATAGTTAAGCTCTGCATAACCTAAGATGGGCTTTTAAAGTGAAGCACAAAGTGACATATCCCCCCTGTGTGTGTGCATGATACACTTGTTCATGTGCGTGCACAGCATGAGTCTCTGTAGCCACCAGAGGGTGATGTCAGGCATCTTCCTCTGCTCTTCTCCACCTTGGTTTTAAGAGAGTCATTGAACCTGCTATTTCGGGTACACTGACTGGCCAGTGAGCTCTGGGGATCTGCTTGTCTCTGTGTCCTCTCGGGGCTTTGTTACAGACACACATCATCATGCCTGGTAGCCATTCTAACAGTACAATTCCACCTTGTTGCCTGCAAAAGCATGGTGTGTTTTGCTTCTGATACTAAATGTGTTTATAAAAGTTGAGTTGATCTCCAGAATAAATATCCAACTGGAGTGAATGAAGACAGGCATAGATGAATTCTTTACTAACAAATTGTTCTTGACTTGGTTTGAATGGAACTCATGAATGACAGCCGCCTCCTTTTTTTGCCAACATGAACTAATAGTCAAGGATCACTAATAAATTTCTGTAGACCTCAGGCCCAGTGTACTGTGCAGCTCATAGGTTCCTTCCTTGTCTTTTCAGATTGCTGGCCTCAGCTTCATTCTGGGCAATCAGGATTATTGGCACATCCTACTTGGCCTGTCTGCTGTACCAGCTCTCCTGCAGTGTCTGCTCCTGCTCTTCTGTCCAGAAAGCCCCAGATACCTTTACCTAAATTTGGAAGAGGAAGTCAGGGCAAAGAAAAGTAAGTCTGTAGCAGGGAATTGCCTTTCTCTTATTGAGGGGTTACCAGCTAAAACAAATAGTATGTGTGAATGGTGAGTGGGTGCTCATAAATTAACATGGGACCTTGTAATTGCTCTGAAGAACACAAAGGAGTTAGCTACAGCCACTGTGTTGTGATTTTATCCAGAAGTGACTGGCGAGCTGTGTATTCACCCACAGCAGGAGCTCACATGTAGCCTACCAGATTTAACCAGAGGCTTCCCAATGACCATTCTCAGAATTGTGGGTTTGCGATAAGGAGGAGCTTCTCTCTCTCTCTCTCTCTCTCTCTCTCTCTCTCTCTCTTTCTCTCTTTCTCTCTCTCTGTCTGTCTCTGTCTCTCTCTCTGAAGTCAGATATTCTGTTTTTCTTCTTTTCTTTCTTTAATCAAAGAACAAAATTTAATTTTACAACAACGTCAACAACAATCTCCAGTACCAATGCTGTTAGGTCAAAAACACGGGCATGCACAAATAGAGTGCCTTTGTGACCAGAATAAAAATACTCATTTCTTTTGATCTGGGCTGTTTTAACCTGACTGTTTTGGGGGACAGGCTTGAAGAGACTAAGGGGAACTGAGGACGTCACCAAAGATATTAATGAGATGAGGAAAGAAAAGGAAGAGGCGTCGACTGAGCAGAAGGTCTCCGTGATCCAGCTCTTCACGGATCCGAATTATCGGCAGCCCATTGTGGTGGCACTGATGCTACACTTGGCTCAGCAGTTCTCTGGAATCAATGGGGTAAGCGTAAGAGTGCCTACCACTGATGAGCAAAGGAGCTGAGACAGAGACAGAGTCAGGCTTAAGTCACTAAAAGGCATTTGTGAAAAGTGACATCAAGGGTTATTATATGTTTAATGATGATTGATTTCCCATGCTTTGTTTCAATGGCTCTCTAAAGTTAGCTCAGTATTTTAAAAATGTCAACAATAGGACTTAGGTCCATTAAGAAGGAGACATTGGGGCCCAGTTGGTATATTGCTTGCTGCTGCAAACAAGAGGATCTGAATTCAGAGTCCCAGCACCCACATACAAAGCAGAGTTTAGCTATAACTGTGTATAAAGCCCCAGAACTTAAGAGTGGGAGATCTACTGATTCCTGGATCATGAACATGACAGTCTCTCAAACTGATGAGCTTCAGATTTTGAAAGACCCTGTCTCAAAAAATAAGAGAAGACACCTAACACCAACCACTTACTTCTATATGCAAATGCATATACACTCAAATGCACACATGCAAGCCAGTCTGCATGCATATACCCAACACAAGAAGTGGGGGTATACATGTATGAGTATAAGGCAAAGGCTGTAATGAATAAAAGGCAAGAAAGAACACTAGTTAAGTTACTTCTGACCCCCAACCTAAATTAGAATGTTCTTAGAATGTAAAATCTCAGACTTCTAATAATCCACACAAAAAGGAGTACATGGTTCCATTTGGATTGTATACTTCAGATAGATAGTCAGATAAATATATAGATAGTCAGATAAATGATAGATATATAGTCCGATAGATGGTAGATAGATAGATAAATAGATGATAGATAGAGAGTAGATAGTAGACAGATAGATGATAATAGCAACCAGAACTGTTATATATATGAGTGAGTATCTACTGAGAGACACAGCCAGAATACAGCAAATACATAGGCGAACGCCATCATTAAACCAGTGAACTGAGAATGGGACCCCCATTGAAGGAATCTTAGAAAGGACTGAAAGAGCTTGAAGGAGCTTGAGACCCCATATGAACAACAATGCCAACCAACCAGAGCTTTCAGGGACTAAGCCACTACCTAAAGACTATACATGGACTGACCCTGGGCTCCAACCTCATAGGTAGCAATGAATAGCCTAGTAAGAGCACCAGTGGAAGGGGAAGCCCTTGGTCCTGCTAAAACTGAACCCCAGTGAATGTGGATTGTTGGGGGAGGGTGGTAATGGGGGAGGATGGGGAAGGAACACCCATAGAGAAGGGAGGGGAGGGGGTTGGGGATGTTGGCCCAGAAACTGGGAAGGGAATAACAATCAAATGTAAATAAGAAATACCAAGTTAATAAAGATGAAAAAATAAATGAGTGAGTATATAAAAACTTTATTACTTTTTTGGAACTGTTAGGCAGCATCTATATCAAACCTGAATTTATAACAGACACCATGACCCAGTAATTCTAATTCTGGGTGTAAATACTCACATACTCCACCAAAATAACTGTTAAGAGTATATGCCTGCCAGAACATTGGTGCTTGCCTTTAATCCCAGCACTTGGGAGGCAAAGGCAAGCAGATCTCCATGAGTTCAAGGCTAGCCTGGTATACACAGTAAGTTCCAGGACAGCCATGGCTACACTGAGACCTTGTCTCAAGAAAAACCAAACAAATAAAAAAGTATATACCCAGCATCACTATTTATAAACACCCTAAAAGATCAGATACCTAAGAAGCCACCAGTAGAATAGGTGACTAAATTGTAGTGTGCAGGTATATCAGAATGCTACGTAGTGGTGCCGATGAACAGTGGCCAAAGCACAGGACAGCGAGGATTCTCATGGAGATGATGTTTAGCAAAAGAAGCCAGAAGAAGACCACATGTGAGATACATTTCCATTTATATTGAGTACAGGACCTGACAAAATCCATCCATCATAGCAGATGTTGGGGCAGAGGGGTTCATCAGAGTTGTCAACTAGTTGTTCCTTGACCTGAGCTCTCCTTACATGGGTGTAATCGCTTTTGAACATGATTGAGCTGCTTGCTTATGTGTACTGTTATAGACATGTTATACTTTAACAAAAGCTTTAGAAATTAAACAAAGGAAAGGATGTATAAGAGTTTTCAGGCTAAGCCAAGAACTTAGAGCCTTAAACACTGATGGAAGACTTGTCTAAGGAAAGGGTGGGGTCACCCTTAGAAGACTCTAGGGACCGTGATACACTAAAAATAAGCAGCCATGTGTCTCGCCTCCAAGACTTCAGTGGGAGGTTCCCTGCCTAAGGCTGGCCGGTTCTTATTTTGCAGATATTTTACTATTCAACCAGCATTTTTCAGACAGCTGGCATCAGCCAGCCTGTGTATGCAACCATCGGCGTTGGTGCCATCAACATGATCTTCACGGCTGTCTCTGTAAGTCATTAGCTCGATGAACACTCTGCTTGCTCCTTTGCCCAGGAGTGGAGGTGGGACGGTGGCACATGTCAAACAGTGATCGGCAACTTTGTCCACATGCACTGTGTGTGTTCCTGACATAAGAGATAGGTGCAATAAGTAAATAGTGGGAACGTCCTGTGCACACCCCAGCCACTGCCAGTGCTGACAGAGGCTGCCCGAGGTGGTGAGTCACCGGCTCTCCATTGTACAGGATGCCAGTCACTTACTCATTTGGTGAATTAATAACTCGAATTAACAACTGGCAAGACTTTCTCTCTGTAGCAGACGCTGGGTTCCGGTCCTTCTATTCTATTTAAACACCTCAGGGCCTGTGCACAAACTGCCATTGTAACAACATAGGGCACATTCCTCAGCCTCCCTGCCTGCTGGAGATATCTCATTCTGGCATCTGGGGGAAACCATTTCAAAAGCTAATAGATAACTAAACCTGTAAACGGAATTAAGCAAACGGCAAATTCCTATGATGTTAGCTCACAGGGCAAGACTTCCAGGGGGGTTTGTATGGTTCCTAGTGATACATACAAATATGTGGTCTGGGGAGAATGGATATAAATTATGAAATGTCATTATTTTCCTACTTCCAACAAAAGAAAGAAAGTTATTTCTTAAAGCCTGTGAGTAGTTGATAGTTTAACACAATAAGAAAAAGTACAAAGATTTCTCAGAGGGGAAACTACAGTAGAGATGAAATATATGAGAGAAGAATAAAAGAAATGTAGGGGCTGGAAAGATGGATCAGTGGTTAAGTGCACTGGCTGCTCTTCCAGAGGATACAGGTTCAATTCCTAGCACCTACATGGCAACTCGCAACTGTCTGTAACTATAGTTCCAGGGGATCTGACACCCTCTCACCAATGCACATTGATATAAAATGAAATTCACTCAAAATGAGATTAACTTGGCTTATTTTTATCTTTGAATACAACATGTTCAAAATGCTTTTGAGTTTTCATGTTGGCCATAAGACTGCACTCCTCTTCTTTTGGTCATTTGTGCTTTTTCTCTGTACATGGACTTTAACGTTTACCTTGGGGTGGTCAATAAATTACAGCCTGGCTCCCCAGATCTTATTAACTAGTGCCAGATCTCAGAGAGCAAAGAAACACAAACAAATCACAATGTCATGGCTCTACAACTCCACTTTAGAGACAGTACCTGCCCAAGCCAAAGGATGCTTCAGTCAATAATGGCCATTGCTGGGACACAATCCAAGAGACTCTTTGTCAAATATATATATTTACAAAATGGTCATTATTACTAAAACAAAATGCTTATAATAGCATTTTCTATATAAAGCATCAAGCTGTTACTATTGGGTAACCCAAATTCTGAGGGAAAAGAACCACAGGAAAAAATTTATGTAGAAGTTTATTTCTTCCCCCTGTACTCTGCCTCATTTGAATGGAGGACCAGTTTAATTGATAATTATCACAAATTATAATCAGCATTTCATTGTTTTGAATATGAAATTTTTTGATCTCATTCCTTTCTTTTACAAAAACTTAAAGCAGATCACACACACACACACACACACACACAATCAGTTCATTAACACTCCACAATTAGAGAAAGCACTGGAGGTTTTTATATTTAGTTTGGTCGAGCGTTCAGGAGGCAGGGGCAGGAGGATCTCAAGGCTCTATAGCAAGACACTGTAGCAAACCAAACCATATCAAAACACAACGAAGACATTTTTCTGTGTGTGTCTCTGCACTTGAAGGCAACATTCATGCTGCCTGGTGTAGGAAGAATCAGAACTGTGGTTTGTTTCACTAACCCAGAAGCAACATAAACCACTCAGTGCCCCTTCTCAGAGTGCTTGAGGCACAGCTGTTCCCAGTGATACTCTGGCTCCGAGGCTCCTGACTTCATCCACGGTGATGGGAACCGTGCCTGGCTCTGTTTTCATCCATATTGATGGGCTCACAGAAGAAAAGAATGAAACAGGCAGAAAGATGGAGGGACCTGAGAGGCAGTATGGCTCTTGGAAGAAGGCAGTGGCTGCCTAGCGTCAGCAGATGTTCCAGCTCTCGAGTGCATTCAAGTGTTGCCTATCTTCCAGGAGAAAATGTGACTCAGTTTTCAAAACATGCATTTTTAGCATTTATTATCTAGTTAATATTTTTATAGACAGAGGAAACCGATGTGAAAGAGCCTTTGTTCCTGCAGAAACATCCCTGTTTCCCCATAACTTGACAATACTATGTCAACACCATGTTTCATCCTACCAGCTTTGAACAAGTTAAAAAAAAATGTGTAAGAGGCTCTGGGAGTCCTGTGGAGGGAGTGGGGGAAGCGTCAGAGGAACCAGGGAGTTCAAGGACACCACAGGAACACACGCCAGAATCAAGTGACAGGAACTCATGGGGAATCACAGAGATCAGGGTGCCTGTAAGGGTCTGACATAGGTCCTCTGCATGTATGGTATGCCTGAGTAGCTTTGGTGAATTTGTGAGAATCTTAACAGTGGGAGTCGGGTTGTCCCTGACTCTTTTGCCTACTTGAGGAACCCCTTTCCTCTTATCGGGTTGCCTTGTCCAACCTTGATGTAATTGATGGTACATGCCTGGTCATACTGTAGCTTATGTCTTTTTTTTTTTTTTTCAGAGCTGGGGATCGAACCCAGGGCCTTGCGCTTCCTAGGCAAGCGCTCTACCACTGAGCTAAATCCCCAACCCTGTAGCTTATGTCTTGTTTGCTTGATGTCCCTGGGAGGCCTGCTCTTTTCTGAGGGGAGGCAGAGGGGGTGGACGTGATGGGAAAGGGAAGGTGGGGACCTAAGGGAAGCAGTCAAAGGAGAAACTACAGTAGGGATGTAATGTATGTGAGAAAAATAAAAAAATATATAGGGGCTGGAAAGATGGCTCAGTGGTTAAGTGTACTGGCTGCTCTTCCAGAGGATCCAGGTTCAATTCCTAGCACCTACATGGCAGCTTGCAACTGTCTGTAACTATCGTTCCAGGGGATCTGACACCCTCCACCAACACTCGTTGATATAAAAAAAATTTTTAATGTATAAGAGTGTTAGAGAAGTGGCTCGGAGGATAAAAGCACCAAGTGCTCTTCCAGAGGACCTGAGTTCAATTCCTGGCACCCACACAGTGGCTCACAGCCTTCTTTACCTCCAGTTCCAAGGCATCTGATGCCTCTTCTTAGATCTGCAAGGACTGCAGGAATATGGTACAGACACGTACACATGCATACAGCACCACACGGAGAGAATAAAATAGCAATTTTAAAGAAATATATAGGAACTCTTTTCTTGGTTACTTCTCAGTAATTAAATGTGGGTTTGCTGTGGACTTACTTAGATTGATGAGCATGGGCAGTTCACTCGTGTGTGTGTGTGTGTGTGTGTGTGTGTGTGTGTGTGTGTCTGTGTCTGTGTGTGTGTGTGTGTGTGTGTGTGTCTGTGTCTGTGTGTGTGTATCCATCCATCCAGCACTGACAAGATTCCATGGGTCAGACTCTAGTCAACAAATATTGATCTTGGTTAATAGCAAACCTCGCTCATTGATACAAGGGTTCATAACTCAGTGCCAGGTTCCCTCAGGACGCAGAAGCACCCTAATGTCTTGCTGTGATGTCTTCTGTTTCCAAATACACATTCACTCCCACAGCCCGCACCTATCAGCACGGCAGGAAAACACAGAGCTCACTATTTTAACCCAATGATCAAATTCTAAATGTCACCCGGTAAGTGGTCATCATTTGACATTAAGTACTGAGGAGTTGCATAAGATTGGCTGACACCGGACTAGTCACACTGTCTCCAACATCTGTGGCATACAGACTCTTAGGATTAAAACTAGCAGCTGAGAAAAACCAGGGCCATCCTTTTGGTTTTAGCACAACAGGGCTTTCTTCTGTGATGTTGGAGATTGAATCCAGGGCCTCGTGCATGTGAGGCTAGGATGCGAGCTACCACCTCAGCCCTGATGAATCATTCACAACCTCATTGTAGAGATAATCTTAGGAGAGAGCAGGATATAGAACCTCTCACTGCTGTAGTCAAAGGGATGACCCCAGGGTGTTGGGAAGACCCTAGTCTATTTCAAGACTGCACTTCTCAAATCAATATGGTCAAGTTAAGCCAGCATTTAATTTCCACTGTTCATGAAGACTAGCACCACCATCATACACAAGCATCATGTCTCACCTCAGTTGTGCATCTGTAAAATGGGGTCACAGCACCGCCTTGCCCCCATCCATACAATGGATGCTGACATCACGTTCTGTAAACCTTCCTAGGTGTTGCTTGTGGAGAAGGCAGGGCGGCGGACCCTGTTCCTGGCTGGGATGATTGGCATGTTTTTCTGTGCCATCTTCATGTCGCTGGGACTTGTGTTGCTGGTGAGTTTGGTACCGGGACTGGTATTTTAAATCTTGGGCCTTTGGGGTAAAGAGCTCTGTGAGTAGCAAGCTCTCCAGACTGGCTTATGAAATAAAGGAAGAGGAGAAATGTAAAGGAAGGGGAACTATGTTCTTGGAATTACAGGCTTGTCATTAGCCATTGCTGCGTGTTTGGTCAGGGCACAGTCTCCATGGGTACCTGCTGGTATAACCATGGGCTGGGACCTAAACCTCCCCTCTCAGTCCAGTGTCCTCATCCAGCTTCGGCTGGAGTCACAACCCCTGTCTGGCCATCTTGGTAGGAAGACTTTAGGGTTATGGACCTTCTTGCTTGTCACAGGGAGAAAGAGTGGCCATGGAACAAAACCCAAAGACCCTAAAGCAAGAGGTTGGCTAGGCAGAACCTCCTAATACAGAAAAGCCAAGGTGCCCTAAAGCAAGGGATTGGCTGGGCGGAATCTCTTAATGCAGAAGCAAGATGTGGGTCAGCCTAACTTGTCACAAACTGAAGTCATTTAAACTTTATGGAAAACAAACACATGAGAAGAACTGTGTCCACCTCTGAACCTGGCCTGAGAGAACACAGAAGCTGCTAAACTCTGCCCCTCTCACTTAAGATGTTCTCTTTATCTTCAGGATAAGTTCACCTGGATGAGTTATGTGAGCATGACGGCCATCTTCCTCTTCGTCAGTTTCTTTGAGATTGGGCCAGGTCCAATCCCTTGGTTCATGGTTGCTGAATTTTTCAGCCAAGGACCCCGTCCCACGGCTCTGGCACTGGCTGCCTTCAGCAACTGGGTCTGCAATTTCATCATCGCCCTCTGCTTCCAGTACATTGCGGTAAGTGCCCACACTGTGCGAGTCCACGAGGACAGGGCGAGCCATGCAGCTGCTGACTCTACTGTTTGCTCTCTTGCAGGACTTCCTCGGGCCTTACGTGTTCTTCCTTTTTGCTGGGGTGGTCCTGGTCTTCACCTTGTTCACATTTTTTAAAGTTCCAGAAACCAAAGGAAAGTCTTTTGACGAAATTGCTGCAGAATTCCGGAAGAAGAGTGGTTCGGCCCCACCACGCAAATCCGCTGTACAAATGGAATTCCTGGGGTCTTCAGAGACTGTGTGAGGATGACCTGCCTAAAATCCAGGAACAGACCAGAGGGGAACCATGTGCCCCCTCTCAACTCGAATCCTTCATGAGTGTAGGACTACACCCAGAAGGATCATTTATTCCTTTTGAAGAATTTGTACAGACTCCGATTAGAAACGTCAACCTATAGCATTACCAAAGAAAGTATTTTTTTAACTTAGAGAATCTATTTTTGATGGTAAAACTCTTCAGAAAACCAGAGGCTGTTCTGCTTCTCTACAGGGAAAGCGCGTTATAAGCTTCCTCACCCGGCTCTACTGAAATTGGAGAGCTTTCAACGTATCACTGCTCTTAAAAGCACGTGACTAAGAAATCTGAAGCTACAACTGATATCTATATATTTAAATATAATTCCATTGGAATTTTCTTAGCCACAGATCTGGTGCTGAAGGACCTATGGCTGGCAAGGCTCACACTCAAACTGACGTCTCTGTTACCCACCTCGGTTTCTCTCACGTGTACTAGATTTTGTGTTTTGCTTTAAACTATTTTTCTGCATTTTTATATAGAACTCCTGAGTGTGTTGAGCTATATTTGTAATGAAAAGCCTCGTCTTTATAGCTACCAAAATATTCATGTAGTGAGAGAAAACGTTTCAGTTTCTTTGATATATATTGTAAGGTAAAACGCTCGAGTTTTTCCTAGCCATTGAGTCTAGATTATCAGTTAATATTAGCATCTAAGCCATGTTAGTTACTCTCCATTTCAGTCCTTTGTGTTGTACTTTTACTTGTTTTTTTTTTTTTTAATTGCCCATGGCACACACTTAAAACCATTAGGAGTCAGGCATTTTGCATATTGCCTCCAAAATCTAATAAACTGGATCAATCACAGGGAAATCTGGAATAAAGAGCAGCTCTATTTGTTAATTTTTTTTTTAACATTCTGATATCTCAAAAGAAGTTGAACTCTCAGGCCTCCTCTTTAATTTCTCTGGAAACACCAAGTGGGTTCCCAACATGTCAGAGTCACCCCTTTTACCTGGTTCTCTTTACCTTTACCGTGCACAGGTCCCTATTGCTGCCACTAACCTGTGCAGGCAGAGTGGCAGTACTGTCCCTAATTATAGTTAAGAACACACAGCTCTGATGCTTATCAGGCACCGAAAATGTCTCCAAATTGTTTTCCTTACAAAGTAGACGAGAAGATCAATTATTCATGGATGGATGGATAGATGAATGGACAGATGGATAGATGGATAGATGGACGGATAGATGGATGGGTGGGTGGGTGGGTAGGTGGGCAGATGGACAGACAGATGAATATTGAAGAAATATGCTTAACTTTTCATTTGGGGTAGGGAGTCAAGTTGGAGTCCTGTGCATCCTAGGCTGGGCTCTCGAACTCCTACACTGACCTCCCAAGGGCCAGGGCAGACATGAGCCACCAAACCCACCCAGTGAAAGACACTTTTCAACAAAAGCACTCCCGAAACATGAAACCCTCACTGGACACCTTGCTGCCTCTTCCTTCTTTTCGTCTTTCCTCCTCTGTCCCTCTCTCTGTCCCATCTCTCTGTTTATTTATGAAAGAATTTCTGTAGTCTTCCATGATCTGGACCTTAGATGAAGTCAAGGCTTGCCTCAAACTTGTGATCCTCCTGCCTCTGCCTGCACCACCAAGCTTTACCTTTCTAGTGCTTTTTGGGTTTTTCTTGGCCAAACTTGTTCAGATATATACATTCAGTTTAAACCAGCATGAAATTACTTCTCGACATATGTTTTACTTTGATGTCTTTCTCCTTTGGGAAAGGTTTGGGGGATTTTTTTTTAATTTGAAGTTTCAGAAGTCAGTCTAAAAGTGAGCTAGAGTGGTTCAGCAGTTTGTGTGCTATGCTGTGGATGCGGAGCAAAAACGCAGCTCTCTAGGTAGGGCAGGGGCTCTCACCCTCCAGTGAAGAATTCCAACAGCCTCTGGGAAGTTCGAATCCCAACAAATGAGACAGAAACCTAATGAATTTACATGGATGAATGTGCTTTCTGTCAATTCGTGGTCCCTGGCCCCATTCTCTGAAAGAATAAAGTAGTAAAGTTTTCTAAAATCATAACCCCCAAAGATCACTTTTAAGATGTACCCGCTTATCTTAACTGACCCCAAATTCAAGATATTCCAATCCTGACATTTTCTGCCTCAGAGAAATGTAAGTAGTCTACATTGTGCTCCTGGCTGGGTTGGGCATTCCTCATCCCCCACTGCACCTACCAAGATCAGCAGATGCTCAAGGCCTTGGATAGAAAGGTGCATCCTCCACAGGCAAAAGCCATCTCTAGGTCACTTGAAAGACAATGCAAGCACTATGCAGATAGTCATTGTGCTCTATTGTCTAGAGACTAATGGTGAGAAAAACATGAATGTATGCTCATTGAAGGTGCGGTTTAAAACTCCCTCTGAGGATGCAGAACCACCAGTATCAATGAGCAGCTCTCTGTGTTTGCTGAAGAAATATTAAAGGAAAACAAAAAGTGAATAAAGACAAATGTACTTGTTGACATCATCATCACCATCATCATCATCATCAAACTATTGGCCTTTAATGGTAAATAGCATAACTAATGCTATTACATTAATTTCCAGGAAACTCAATTTCCAAGTATTGTTTTTGTAGAAGTATTTTCATACAAGTATGACTTTTCTCTCTCCTTCTCTGAAACACAACTAGACTTCCCCATCTGGCCACATAACTGCAACACATTGTTACTGTCTGCACTTGGGAGAGGGTTTTGTCCTGGGCATGTTCTACTCTGTAATACATTCTGTGCTGTAGAGAGACATTGTTCGCACACACTTTAGGGAGTTTACGGTCTAACAGCAAATTAAGATAGACAAGGGGGTTCAAGAGCCATGATGCCTTTTGGTTTCCTTCAGCTGCATTTACGGAAGATGGAAAGGATGACCTTTCCTACCTCAGCAAACCTGTCCTGAGTGCGAACCACAGGGCGAGCATATGGGGTGCTCCACAATGGCACCTAGAACTGTGTTCAAGAGATGCCGTCAAGACATGCTCCACTATGTTCACAGCAGCCTTATTTATAATAGCCAGGAGCTGGAAACAACCCAGATGCCCTTCAACAAAGGAATGGATTCAGAAAATGTGGTACATCTACACAATGGAGTACTACTCAGCTATCAAAAACAATGACTTCATGAAATTCATAGGCAAATGGATGGAACTAGAGAATATCATCCTGAATGAGGTAACTCAATCAGAAAAGAACACACATGGTATGCACTCACTGATAAGTGGATATTAGCCCAAATGCTTGAATTACCCAAGATGCAATGCACGGACCACAAGAAACTCAAGAAAAATGACCAAAATGTGGATGTTTTATTCCTTAAAAATGGGAACAAAAATATCCATAGAAGGGCATAGGGAGGCAAAATTTAGAGCAGAGACTGAAGGAACATCCATTCACAGCCTGCCCCACAAGTGGCCCATATATATACAGCCACCAAACTAGATAAGATGGATGAAGCTAAGAAGTGCAGGCTGACAGGAACACTGAGAGACACAGCCAGAACATGTCAAATACAGAGCACATGCTAGCAGCAAACCACTGAACTGAGAACAGGATCCCTGTTGGAGGAATTAGAGAAAGGACTGAAAGAGCTTAAAGGGGCTTGAGACCCCATAAGAACAACAATGCCAACCAACCAGAGCTTCCAGAGACTAAACCACTACCCAAAGACTATACATGGACTGACCCTGGGCTCCAACTGCATATGTAGAAGAGAATAGCCTTGTTGGGGCACCAGTGGAAGGGGAAGCCCTTGGTCCTGCCAAGGTTGGACCCCCAGTGTAAGGGATTGTTGGGGGGGAGTGATAATGGGGGTGGCTAGGGAGGAGAACACCCTTATAGAAGGGGAGGGAGAGGAGTTAGAGGGCTGATGGATAGGAAACTGGGAAAGGGAATAACATTTGAAATATAAATACCCAAATTTTAAAAAGTGGAAAAAAATAAATAAATTTTTTAGAAATCTAAAAAAGGAGAAGGAGGAGGAGGAGGAGGAGGAGGAGGAGGAAGAAGAGGAAGAGGAGGAGGAAGAGGAGGAGGAAAGAAAGAGAGACAGACAGACAGACCATCAAGATAAAAGTAGTGGCGTGGAAGACAGCTCCAGTAGTTCTTTCAAATAGCAGGAGTTTATAAGTACAAGGTAATATTCTCTTACTTCAAGGAAAAAATATAGCAAAACAAGTCAATGATAAAATGCCACAGAAGGTCCTAACCTAACTCCTAGATCTAAGTACAGTATTTCCAAGTTACTCTGGAAGAGTTTTTATCTTGTTTTTAAAAACATGCTTTTAAAATATAACATAAAAATTTATGTTATGCTATATTAAGGGATCTATGTTTAATATTATTTCTTTGGATAATATTATATACAAAGTAAAATGGCATATATTGTATTTAAATGTAATGTGTATAAAAGGATTGCAATAACAGGACAAAAATCAAACCTTACTTATAATTCTTAAAGATTGTAAAGACGCGATTTGCCCACATGTATGCACTGAATATGCTTTTCTGCAGGGCTGTGCCCTCCCCACAGAGCCAGCAGCACTGCAGGGCTGTGCTCTCAACATGGTGTTCTCAGCCGAGTCATTCTGGGCAAGTCGCAAAGTCTCAAGTTTCAGTCACTCACCCCTGTGTGAAATGAAAATAAAGACAGCATTAATCATGCTTAGACCCAAACAATCATCCTCAAAGAATGCATTAGCTCAAGTATGGCTGTGTATATGCAGGTAATTTTGTCCCTAAATGGTGGATCAGCCAGCCTGTGCTGCTGACAAAACTCACAGAACAGCACTGAACGGTTTCTCACAGTTGCAGGCAGGAGCGTCCAAGGCCACGTGTGCGCTCTCAGCCTATCCTGTGGGTGGCCAGCTTCTCACTGTGCGCACTAGGGGAGAACAAGAGACTTCTAGCACATGTGCTTTCTAACAAGTACACTGTCCTTAGATTAGTCCCCCACATACGAACTCAGTGTACCAGAGTAACTAACTGAATTTGGAATATTGAATGTGAACTGAAAGAGAGGTGGGTGTCCGTTCATAACGAATGGTACAGAACTTCATCCATACGCTATGCAGACAATTGGCCTATTCGAGTATTGGGTTGACAGAATTTTTATTTGTGCATGAAGAAAAATAAAACCTGTAGGAGAATGGATAAACGAAGCAAGGCGATCAGGGCTCAGAGAGACAAATACCTTCTGTTCTCATTCCTCTGTATATTGTCTCTTTGGTCATTTAATGTGTGTCTAGGTGGGAGTACTGCGGGGAAAGGCCAGAAAACTAGAAAGGAGCCCGTGAGATGGGGAGGAGACTTTAAGGGAAGGGCAGCAGGAGGAAGGTGACTGCATGGCATATAAACCGAAAAGAGCTGCGGGAGGTGGCGGGTGAAGTCGGGAGAGGGAGCAGGGGAATGGGAGTAGCAAGCTAAGAGAAGGAAGGATGTATCAATGCCCCCAAGAAAACCAGTAAAGCTGTGTAAGCTAAGCTTTTAGACATTGCTTATTTTATTTTACCTGTATGAGCTTTTCCTTGAATGTGTGTGTGTGTGTGTGTGTGTGTGTGTGTGTGTGTGTGTGTGTGTGTGTGTGTATACATGTGCGCGCCTGCTGCTCACAGAGGCCTGAAGAAGGCATTGATCCCCTGGAACTAGAGTTACAGTTATGAGCCACCACATGTACGCTAGGAACGAAACTCAGCAAGAGAAGCAAGTGTTCTTAAGTACTGAGGCCTGGTAAACTAATGCTTAAAAAGAACAAATACAAACGCCTAACAAATACATATGTTAAAAAAAATGTTTAAGCAAAACTACAGTGAGATTCCACCTCCCCCAAGTCAGAAACAACAGCTCATGTGAGGGTGTGCAGAGAGGAATCTCTTACACACCCCTTGTGAGCATGCATTAATGTAAACACTGTGACTATCAACATTCGCCAAAACGATATGAAGTGAGACTACTATATGATCCTGCTATCCCACTCCTGGATATGCACAAGACGGAATCTAAGACAGAATATCACAGAGATATGAAGATATCCATGTTTATACAAGAGTATTCGCAATGGCCAAGACAAGGAAATACCCAGATGTCCATCCAAAACGAATGGATAAACAAATGTGGTGCCCACAAGCACACGCATGGGAGCATGGGCGCATCATCTCCACCATACAGGAGGATGGACACATGCCGTTTGCTGGAAAGTAAATAAAATGGGGATCATCTTATTAACTGGAATAAGGAAGGCAAACGTGACAAATGTTGGTATAAAGAACACACACATACACGCACACTGCTCTTCATCTCTGTATATATCTTACACACATCCCCAATTTTTTTAAAAGTGAAAAAGAGATACCCCTGAAAGAAAATGTTAGCTTCTTACAATCTCTGAGCTAATATCGAAGCAAATCTACCAAGGAGACTTGAATGAGCTTTTTCATCGTTTGAACGGCTCCCAAGGGTAGAGTCGATAATAATTAACAAGAAAATACGACATCAGAAATACATGAATTACAGCTATACGTTGTAAATTCTGGGTGACTGAGAATGGAAGATGGAGCCCCCAGTACCACCAACTTTAGCACAAAGCAGGAATGAGCGGTCACTGTGCTCTCAGGATAATGTGCAGCCTTGGGAGGGCAGGTTGAGGTGGCTACATCCGGAGCTGGGTTACTCCAGATGTGACCATAGCTGACTGTCCCCCCGCAGCAATCAACACAGTCAGCACTGACTAGATTGAGAACATCTGACCAGTCCAGTTCAAACTTGTTCCCAAGTGACGACAGTGATTATTTTTATCTCATGATGTTATAGTTTAACTAACTCACTAATGATTAAGAGTGTTTTGAACACTGAGCAAGCCCCACCAGCTAAATGGTGACTGCACTTTAGTTAACATGCAAAGGGTGTGTGTTCCCTGCTGACAGCTAATAACGCGTTCTAATTAATAGCACTTGGAGAAAGTGTCCTGTCAGCGGGGGACCCAGAGGTTGTTTTCCTAATACATTAAGGCGAGCTCCATCAGCTCTCTCCTGTTTTGTCAAATAAGTAACTGGAGCTACCACTATCCTGATCCTTTAATTCTAAAAGTAATTTAGTTCCTAATTCGAAACACTCAAGCACTTTTTTCACAAGTACTTTCTGGAACTGACGTGTGCTGTGCTGTTGAAAGCACACAGCCCCAGCCTTATTTACTCACCTCCAACTCTGCCTGTGTCGCCATGAGGGCTCCAGCAGGCAGAGGCCCAGGGGTTCCAGGGCAATGGTTCATTTTCTCCTCCTCATTTATTCAAAAGCATACGTGCTGATGTACGTACTGCATATCACATGATATATTACGCGTATTTTGACCTATGGTATGTAAACTTTTCTGTATTGTCTCATTCTTTGTTGTAACTGGAAAGGCTCTGGTTTCACACAGGGAGGTCAAGCTGGGATGCCCTAAGCACTCGACTGCACCACCTAACACCAGTTTGCTGGCCCGGCAGACTAACTGGTGGCGAGGACTTCTGAGAAGGGCCGCTGGGTGAAGCAGTGGCAGTCCTATGACCGGTGATTCTCTCATGTGATTGATATCACAGAAATATTTCTAGAAGCCGGTGCTCATCCTCCAACATGCCACCGCGCCCCCAGCCCCGCCCTTTCTCATCTCATGTCTCAGGAGGAAAAGCCACAGTGCCATAAAGGAAGCAACTGCCCTCACTGGCAGCTCCCTGAAGATATATAAACAGTGCAAGCATGGAAGGACCGAGGTGGGAAGGGAAGACGGGCTGCACGTAACGCGAAACAAGAACAGTTTTCCTACCGCTCTGCAACTGTACCAAATGTCCATTCTAATTGCATCAAAATCAGATGCAAATAAAACGTCTACTAACCCTGGCCCTGGCAGAGAGACTGTTGAATGCTCGGTACCATGGGCTCAGTGTTCTATGACCGCCAGCTGGGAAAATGTCGGTCAGGTCTTCTGCTTCCTTACTGATTATTTGTAAGGACTGAGATCTAGCCTGTTCTGAGGATTACTGATGGAAGTGTTGAAGTCTCCAGCGGTAAATATAGCCTGCACCGCTATCACGCGCGGTCCTTCCCACACTGTCACAATTCTGGACTCTGCTACTATCAGATTTTTCTTTAAAATAATTAATTTTTTTTTTTAGAGAGAGAGAGAGAGAGAGAGAAGAGGTCCGGCCCCCTGGTGCTGATGTGCTGGAGTTACAGGCAGTAGGGAGCAGCCTTCTCAGCTGGTACACAGCCAAGCAGGATTTGAACTGAAGTCCTTTGACTCTCAGGTCCCTCGCTGCTTCCTCCTGTAGTATGCTGCAACTGACCTTATGAATTTTAAGGGTTCTAGAACATGATTGTCAGTGTTGCGGTTTAATTACCTGGTTGCAGCAGGCTCTGCGATCTTTTCAGATCGGACATTTCTCCTACAGATTTGTTAGTGCGTTTATCTGGGGATATTTGTAGACAACTGGTCACTGTATGACTCTTCCCTCACGGTCTACTGTAGCAGCTGTAATAACGACAATATCCATGGTAAACACAAGTATTCTCAAATTCCTCTGGCAGCATGTCTACAGATGTCATTACACATGAAACATTTAAAAACAAACAAGACAGAGAGAGGTTACATAGACTCTTGAGGTTTTTTTAATTGTATTGTATTTGTTTTTATTCTTTGACGGTTTCATGCATATATAATGATTTTTTAGTCATGTTTCTCCCCTTATTTACCCCTCTTATGCTCTCTCCCTCTGAGCCTCTTCTTTTTAGCAGCCTAGCCCTCCCCCCAACTTGGTTTCATGTCCTGTGTGTGTGTGAATGTGTGAATGTGTGTGTGCATATGTATGAGTGTGTATATGTGTGTGAGTGTATGCATGTGTATGTATGTATGTGTATGTGAGTATGTGTATGCAAGAGTATAGTGTGTGTGTGTGTGTGTGTGTGTGTGTGTGTGTGTGTGTGTGTGTATGAATGTGTCCTATCAAGTTTCATTGTGTTCCTTTACAGTTTCCTTGCCTGGCACATACACAAATTTTCTGGTGGCCCAGGTTGTGGTTACTTTTTTAAAGCCGATATATATATATATATATATATATATATATATATACACATACACACACACACACACACACACACACACACACACACATATATATATATATATATATATATATATATATATATATATATAGAGAGAGAGAGAGAGAGAGAGAGAGAGAGAGAGGCGCACTTAGAATCACTAGAGCTGGGCAGACATCAATCTTTTATGCTAATTTGGCTACTTCCTTGTCAATAACCCCAAGATATCACTTGCAATGTTCTTACTAGGCCCCTCCTACTCGAGCAAACCTGCCTTCATGTCCATGTGCTCATGATTTACCTACCCCTCATGGTCCATCCTGGGACCCACAAACCTGGGACCTGAAGCTCTGCCTACCTTTCTTCACCCCAGCCTCGGCTATAGGCATCTTCATTAACCAATCAGGGACAGCTTGGGGGACAAGGTTTACATAACAAAAGCTGATACCTGTGAGGATTCACTGGTCTTAGAAAAAACAGATCTTGGGGTACAGTATTTAGCATTTGAATAGAAGCAGCAACAGTCCAACCCCCTACATGCCTATTCAACCTTTAGGGCTGTTCTAGAGTTCTACTTTCTAGAAAACAGGCTCTAAGCTCTCCTTCCTGGAGTGTCCCCGAGCAGAGCATCCCATTTCTCCCAGTAGTCCTCACCTTTATGTACACAAAGCACTCACCATATCACATGAAAAGGCCCTCAGCTGCCTCCTACACTACTGCAAGCATTACCTCATCACAAATAGAGCCTCCTCAGTATTCTGCAAACATGCTCATTTTGTAGAATAAGCATGGTGCCTAGTATCAGTTAGGTTCTGAGACTTTGGGGGAACCCTGAGCTCTGTAATAGGAAGGGGGAAGCATCAGATGACAGATAGTCACTAAGATCCATTCTAGTTCAGGGGCACCATGGTTCTGAGACTTGGATTTGAGCTTGGACTAGCATAAATTGACCATCACCAAGAAATGAGGAAAATAAGAAAATCATTTCCTGGTCAAAGTTAGACAGACTACCTGCCCGGGCTGTTTATTAAAATAAAAAATATAGTATGTTGTAATGGTGTCTACATGACACTATGTGCTATGGTATTCTATCCAATACTATAACCCACGGTATCCCTTACACAGTATCCTATACAATGCTAATTCCAATTTTCCAGTGGAAATTTCCACATAAGCCCAAGCTTTTATATTATTTTACTACAAATAATTTATTTTAAACAATATCCCCTAAGAATAAACTACAGTTACATGAAACCGGTTGGTTACATGTTGAATATTAAAATAGCATGCAGGAAAGAGACCTGTCGCAGAGCCAGCCCTTCCCTGTTAACAAATGGCCTGTTTACCATAGCTCTAGGCTTCTACCAGAGCCGTCCTCTGCCTTGAGACACTTTTAATCTCTGTTGATGATTCCTGTGACTTTCACCAAGCGGCCTCACACAGCAGTCATTATTTTCTGCCATCTAAGGGCTTCATGAATTGTAAATTGATTCAAAACCGATCAAAACACATCAACTTCCACTTCAAAACCTATTCCAAAGCCGAATAGTTTTCCATTAATCCAAAATGTCACTGGGAACCCACCGTGACGATCTTACTCGGTGACAAGCACATTTACTCACTTTAGCCTTGGAAATGAGCTAAATAAAATGTCACATGGTTCTTTGTGTCTTATTTTCAATGTATCCTCGTCGCAGGAAAATATTGTGAAGGATGTTTGATAGAAGGCGGTGTGTGTGTTGGGGGACGGGGTGCGAGCACAGTCGAGCATGCAAGTGTGGAGAGGCCAACGGTACCGATCGCCCTGTTACACTCCGCCTTGTTGGACGCAGTCTCTCACAAGCCCTGAAGCCTACCATCTCAGCTAGGCTGACCGCCAGCAAATGCTGACACTCACCGGTCTCCACGCATGCTCGGCCCCACTGCTGGAGGTGCAGATGTGGGCCCTCTGCACCAAAGCTTTTCAATGAACGCTGGGGGTCCTGTCTCAGCTCCTACGGCAAGTACTTTACTGCTGTGCTGTCTCCCCAACCCCAGACGGCTGGTCCTGACTGCGATATCACAGTCTAAATCGAATCTCTCTGGTAGGTGCAAGAGCAGCAATGGAAGGTGGCCTCCAGTTCCCGGCTGGGGAGCAGAGTCTGATCTGGGAGCTGCTGTGGGGATGCTCCTTTCTCCGCAGTATTCAAGTGAATGTGCACGTACCCTGATGCTAATCTGAAGTCTGCAGTTGGGCTTGCTGATCAACAGTTTTACTCTAAGCTGCTTGTGCTGCTGTCCGTGTGCTCTCCCGGTGCATCTCAGAGTCCACTCACTGTCCAGATAAGGTCTGGGATCTCTCCTTGTGGATTTTTACCCAGGTCATTTGCAACCAAGTGTCTGGCTGTTTTGTCTTGTGAAACCACTGGATCTCACTCACAAAGAATGTTTAGGACATTAAAACTAACTACCCCATACCATACTCTACTGTTAGATACATATCATATCAGTGCTTCTGTCTAAAGCTACAGACTACATAACACCAAACGTGAACCCCAACATAACCCATGGCCTTTGGGCGATGAGGACCAGTCAGCGAGTCACTTGGTCTACTGCACTCTGGTGGGGAACGCTGTGAGGGAGGGAGGCCTTGCTTGGATAAGGCAAAGGCTGCATCTTTGCTCTGAAACTGAAATTCAGTGAATAAATAAATAATTGAAGAATACAGTCTAGGGGTTGGGGATTTAGCTCAGTGGTAGAGCGCTTGCCTAGTGAGCACAAGGCCCTGGGTTCGGTCCCCAGCTCCGGAAAAAAAAAAAAAAAAAAGAATACAGTCTATACAGGCTGGAGGGAGGCCTCAGTTGCTAAAAGCAATTACTGCGTTTGCAAAGGGCTCACGTTTGGTTCCTAGCACCAATATTGTAGCAAACGGTCATGTGAAACTCCAGGGCCTGTGTGTCAGGGCGGGGAAGGGGAAGGTAAGCTATTTTAAAATACACCTCTCTCCCCCTGACAAAGAGAGTCTACTTTTAGACAGTTTTCAATGTTGTTGTGGATAGTACTTCGTTAAATGGAACTGGAATCACCACCTTGCTTCCACTTTCAGCTGGGAATATATTCCACATAAAAATCTATAGGGGGGATTGGGGATTTAGCTCAGTGGTAGAGCGCTTGCCTAGCAAGTGCAAGGCCCTGGGTTTGGTCCCCAGCTCTGGAAAAAAAAAGAGAGAAAGAGAGAGAGAGAGAGAGAGAGAGAGAGAGAGAGAGAGAGAGAGAGAGAGAGAGAGATCTATAGGGGCTCAATTTCAGCCTACCATAGAGGGACATTTTAAAGATCTGATTTTCTTACATTATGTATATGTATGGGTGCGGGATATATGGCACCCCAGGGACCAACAGTGGTGGGTCCCTCTGGAGCTGAAGGCTGTGCACTGCCTGACATGGGTGTTGGGCACTGAACTTGGGTCCTCGGTAAGATCACTACAAGCCGTTCCTTCAGTCCCAGGGTGACTTTTAACAAACCATTTAGTTGCCTTTGAGTTCACTTCTAAGACAACCAGTATATAAATTAGGTGTTTACTATGTGCCTTTAAAATAGTTTTACTGCATTTATTTGAGGAGTAACAGGCCATGTCACATGTGAGGAGAGGGGACCAAATCTAGGACCAGGGGATAGAACTCAGGTAACCAAGCTTGGTGCAGATGCCCTTACAAACTGAGGCATCTCTCAGGCCCCTGTAAATAATTATAGCACATCTATCCTCTCAGCACCTTCAGATGGACACATCTACTGTCCCATGATGACAGCAGTAGAACAAACATGCTCATGGGTTCTCTCTCTCCCTCTGTCTCTGTCTCTGTCTCTGTCTCTGTCTCTCTCTCTCTCTCTCTCTCTCTCTCTCTCTCTCTCTCTCTCTCTCTCAACCTGGCAAATGCTTGTCCAGTGTCCTTGGAGGAAACTGAATGATGCCCTCACATCTCTGGGAACTGAGCCCTGCCCTCCCAGCCTTGAGTTTCTCGTCTGTGGATGAACTGCTGATAAGAAAGCCCCAGATACACAGACACATTAATAAACACCACTCATTTGTTGCAGCTTCCCTTTTGAAGAAGGAGAGAGTCGCTGGTCGTTAGCACAAATGACTCTGAGCACTGCAGAGTATATGGTCCCACTGCAATGAAGCGTAGATGAATTATTAATAAAATGACATTTTTTTCAAAAATGAAGTGCACTGGATTCGCAGGAACACTCCATACTCTGTAATTCCTCGAGAAGGTTTAACATGTTACTATGATTTGAAAAGTTGCTTTTGAGCTCCACTATCTAAAAACAGTTCTACCAGTCAGAACCCCGAAGTATTACTCTAATCCCTGCCTTCTCCACCTCTGCATATGCAGAAAGAACTCAGAAAGGTACCAAAAACCATAACAGACAACAGACACTCACGGAGGAAGAACTGTAAGTGGCCAGCCATCACGCGTGAAAAAAAGTCTGGGTGCCAGACAGCCATGCTTTCATTGCCAGTGGCTGCAGCAGACAAGTGGGGTCTTTTTCTTTGTTATTCTGTGTGTGTGTGTGTGTGTGTGTGTGTGTGTGTGTGTGTGTGTGTGTGTGTGCACATGAGGGTGAGGGGCTGCCTTAGGTGTGCATCCTTCTGTCAGAGGCAGTGGGTAACGGTGCTTGTCACCAGGCCTGACTGCCTGAATCAATTCCCAGAACCCACAAGAAGGAAGAAGAGAAGCAGCTCTCAACAGCTGTCCTCTGCCCTGCACACTGACAGCCTGGGTGTCAGGAGAAGCAGGCCTAATGAAAAGGAATGATGGGAAATTCACGGAGTGGCTATCATAACCCTACCTCTGCTGAAGACTGGGAACTACTCCTAGGGAAACTGGAATGGACAGAGGAAGAAAGTTACTCTACAACGGTATGAGTCCCTGTGGCGGCTGGGACAGGGAATTACTTCACTAGACCTTGTGAGATGACAATAGAAGCCCAGGAATAAGAAGGGTCAGAAGGGACCCACAGAAACGTTAATAAATAAATAAGAACACGTATTAAAAGAACCGTTGTATCCTTGCAGTTCAAGAAGATATTAATGCAAACAACAGTAGAGGGCTGCAAAATTAAGGGTTTGGAGTCTGTGTCCACCCCAGTGCTTCCTAAGGGATCTTCATCAGTGGCTTGCCTGCTTGGCTCTATTTGAAAAGCACTAGCACCCCCTGGTGTCAGCATCACAGAACTACCCCATAGTCCTGAAGGCTCTTTGAAAGTTCAGATATGCATAGAATGGGAAAGACGGCTACAATAAACACTTTTACACCTTCAACCATGGCTATCAGCTATTTTTCCATATTTTTTCTGGTACATTGGCCTATGTGGGCTAAACATTTGCAAGTAGACTACAGAGTTAAGGTGTCATGAATATTAATTACTGGGTAACCAAGCACTTTCTAATTAAAGGCAGGCTCTGAAGGAATAAACAGGAGCCTGGCAATTTTAAATCTGTCTAAGATCTAACACATTTTCACGAAAAATAACACTTCCGTTTTGTTAATGGACATAGTACCATGTTTCTCTTTACCCAGGATAAGTGGGGCTTTAGGTCCTTATCAGAGAAGCACATTGTGTAGTGAGTGGATGGTGGTTAACACTAAAGTTCACAAGGAGTCGAAACACAGAGATTAAGTATCTGTGGATATCAGTATCAGCCACAAACCGGACATCTATCATTTTGCTTGAGAGCTGTAAACCAGGATCCAGTAAAGCTTCCTCCTTGGTACTTGCTGATGTGCTCTGGAAGTCTCTCTCAATCTAGAATATTCTCACTACTTTACGGGCCTCCCGTGACACTAAAGTTCTTGAGGTGAGCCATCTTGTAAAATGGCCTGTTTTCTGGATCTGTCCAGTAACCCCCCCCCCAATATTAAATCAGTGTGGGAGATTTTGTCAAGAATCTTCCACAACTGAGTTTGTGCACTTCTTACTGCAGCATCTCAGGAAATGCAGTGCTAGGCTGTTCTACTTCCGGTGCTGCTACTCGGTCATTAGGCTAAGGTGTGACCTCAAAACTTGTAAACTAGTGTCATAAGAGGTGTGTTACCAAAGGAATAGGACAGCTAACACATTTTTATACAAGGTTTTACCATTGGTTGATGAGTCTTGCTTGAGTCAGCCGTAATGCTGGGAATTGCAAAACAAGTGTTTTCTCTTACCGGCATTCCTTTAAGATGTATGATCAAATTGAAACAGATTAGCCTGACTGTCAACCAGGATGATAAAACAGAGCAGACAACTGCAGTATGGACAATACTCTAAGCACCCTTGGTGAGCTTGGTGTATCGTGTGTAATCTCATCAATATTATAATCCGGAGAGTATTTTACATGTACTGTGGAACAAAGCAAATGAATACATGTGCTTCTAAAGTGCACATAAAAAGATGTAGAGAAAAATGTTATGACATATTGTACTTGAAAACAGGGGAGATCACAGAGACCTCTGGGACAGGGGACTACTTTATCAGACCTTGAGGGATGTGATTAATTATCAAATAGATGCATGCAATTGTTTTCTTTCATCTAAAACTATACTACTTTTTCTATACTCTCAGTGATAAACATTTAACTACGATGTAACTGAATTAGTCTGTTTTAATGGCAATTACTTTTTTCATACCCTTCCCAAAAAGCGTTTGTCTACCCCCAAAGACAATTTAAATATATTTAAATTTTAATATTATATTTAAATTTAAGTTTTTATAGGTTCATGTATAAGGCTTATGAATGGTTGGTCTCAATTTCTGTATTTGATGTGAGACAGGCACTACAGTTTTGTGAATATTCAGTAATTACAAAATTAGTAGTTGAAAGCTTTGCCCTAAGAGAGTTGGAAAAATGCTCAGCAGTTAAGAGCACACACTGCCCTTGCAGAGGATCCAAGTAAGTTTGGTTTTCTGCAGACAGGCCAGGCAGTCCACGACCACCTGGAACTGCAGCTCCAGGGAAACCCATGCCTCTCTCAAAGTTCCTGTACTCACAGGCACAAACCCACTCACAGATACACACAAATACACATTTTCAAAACAATTATCTCTAGAGAGATGGCTCAGAAGTTAAAAGCACATTGCAGGGGACCCAGGTTCAGTTCCAAGCACCCTCGTGGCAGCTCACAATGTCTCTAACTCCAGTTCTAGAAATCTTCATGCCCTCTGCTGGCCTCTGCAGACACTGCAAATGTGATACACATACATACATTCAGACAAAATACTCTCAAAATACTCATTCAGACACATGAAATAAAAAGCAAATTTGAAGTGTAGGTTTTAAAAAACTGTTTTGGCAACTTCGTTCAAAATAGGGGGATGGGGCAAGTTCTCTCTGTGTTGCTTCAGTGCCAAGTTCTGCTTTACCTTGTGTTTCTGGCCCTGGTACAGAGCCAACAGTGTGTGGACCTCCATAAGTGTTGATGGTTGCTGTGGATATAAGGCTTGTTTGTATAATAAGGTACATTTTTTATATTATTAAGATTATGAAAATCATGAAAATCAGAGACCGCAAGAGTCTGGGAGGTGAGGGTGTGTCTAATGTCTCAGCAAAATGATAAACACTGAGATCTTTAGGACAGCCCTCAAGGCTGTGGGAAAGAATGCTAAAAACATGAGTTCAAAAATATATAACTTCTCAACTATGCAAAATATAAGGATGCAGTATGAATTGTAGAAGGAGCCTCACAGATGTAAAGGAACAGAGGCAGCTGCACTATGAGTCAGCTGGTCTGAAAGGTACTAAGAACAGAGAGAAAGAGATTGGGGAGTAGTGATTGCAAGGTAAGATACCACCCAGCTAAATTTTTTTGTTTATGCTTACAAAGGCAGACAGATTCCTGAGCTCGAGGTCAGCCTGGGACAGAAGGAGTTTCAGTCCAGGCCCAGGTATGGCAGGAATGGTAATTTCAGGGCAGGTGTCACGCAAGTATTTTATTGTCTGTGCTTGTGTCTGTCTCTAAGATTCAAGGGGCTGGGGTCATAGGATGCTGATACATAGGATAGTTAAAAGGGAACCTGGGGTAATGACTGAATAGCTATCCAGAGATATTTTAGAACAACAAGAGAGAGCTATCTCCAGCAGAACAAAGACAAAGAAGTGTGAAAAGCTGTCTTGAGCAGAACAGATGGGGAGAGGGGCTCAATCTAGAAAGCTGTCTCGAGCAGCACATAGGCCATCAGCTTGGACCCACAATTTGATTTTGAGTCATTTGTTTCACCGCTCCCAGGAACCCCTTCTCTCAGGAACCCCTCCCCAAGTCAAGGCTGGTACTTGGTGTTTCAGTCACCTGTAAATCTATATCAGAAACATGATCTACTATTACCTTATAAAAAATATGAAAGTTAAGCAGAAAGCTTTCCAATTTGCTCCTTTTCAAGATTTTTTTTTATATTCTAGATCTTCTGCAACCTCAAATACATTTCAGAAAGTATTTGCTAATCCTACACAAAGCTCGGTGGAATTGACTAGAATTATATTTAATCTATTACCAGTGTGGACAGAATTGACATTTTAATAATATTTAGTATTCTAATCCACCAACATAAGATGTATTTCCATGTAAATTAACTTTAGCAATTTTTTTTCATTTCCCAAAGTCTTGGATGACTTTATTAAATTAATTTGTAAGTACCTTTTTTTATGTTATTATAAGTAAAATTAGAGCCCTCTAGATAAAGAGAAATCAGGGAGAGAATACCTCTGGTATCTGCCTGCGTGCAGAGCTGAAAACCAGTCACCAGGAGTAATGACACATCTGAAAACAGAGATAAGACCACCACTTCTGCTCCAAAGGACCCGCCTGGAGTCCTCAGGACACAGGAACCCAGAAGCAGTCTGGGACAGGACCCTTCCAGATTCTGCCTGTGCCCAAAGCAGATCTGGTCCCACAGCTCTCTGTACCCAGATTCCGCTGGGAGAAAGCAGGTTTCCAGAAGTGAAGATGGTGAGAGACAACTGAAGGAACCTACGCAACAAAAACCAAGACTACTTGCCATCATCAGAGTCCAGTTCTCCCACCAAAGCAAATACTGGATACCCCAACACACGGGAGAAGCAAGATTTGGATTTAAAAATCACA
The DNA here is from genome assembly GCF_011064425.1 of Rattus rattus. Lineage (NCBI taxonomy): Eukaryota > Metazoa > Chordata > Mammalia > Rodentia > Muridae > Rattus > Rattus rattus. Next base: position 125,932,008 of record NC_046156.1, on the reverse strand, counting down.
TCTCATGATGATGATAAGAGGATGAAGAAGGACATAAATATCTCCCTTAAAGAAATAAGGGACAACACTAGTAAACATTTAGAAGCCCTTAAAGAGGAAACACAAAAATCCCTTAAAGAATTACAGAAAAACACAAGCAAACAGGTGAAGGAATTGAACAAAACCACCCAGGATCTAAAAATGGAAATAGAAACAATAAAGAAATCAAAAAGGGGGAAAACCCTGGAGATAGAAAACCTAGGTACAACCACTCTGGAAATCAGTCTGGAGGTTCCTCAGAAAACTGGACATAGTACTACCTGAGGACCCAGCTATTCCACTCCTGGGCATATACCCAAAAGATGCCCTAACATACAACAAGGACAATGTTCAACTATGTTCATAGCAGCCTTATTTATAATAGCCAGAAGCTGGAAAAAACTCACATGTCCTTTCAGCAGATGAATAAATACAGAAAATGTGGTACATTTACACAATGGAGTACTACTCAGCTATTAAAAACAATGACTTCATGAGATTCATAGGCAAATGGATGGAACTAGAAAATATCATCCTGAGTGAGGTAACCCAATCACAAAAGAACACACATGATATGCACTCACTGATAAGTGGATAATATTAGCCTAAAAGCTCAAATTACCCAAGATACAATCCACAGACCACATGAAGCTCAAGAAGGATGACCAAACTGTGGATTCTTCAGTCCTTCTTAGAAGGGGGAACAAAAATACTCATAGGAGGAAATATGGAGGCAAAGTGTGGAGCAGAGACTGAAGGAATGGACTCAGAGCCTGCCCTACCTGAGGATCCAGCCCATATACATACAGCCACCAAAACTAGACAAAATTGCTGATGCCAAGAAGTGCATGCTGACAGGAGCCTGATACTGCTGTCTCCTGAGAGGCTCAGCTAAATGCAGAGGTGAATGCTAGCAGCCAACCATTGAACTGAGACCAGGATCCCCATTGAGGGAGTTAGAGAAAGGATTGAAGGAGCTGAAGGGGTTTGCATCCCCATAAGAACAACAATACCAATCAACCAGAGCTCCCAGGGAATAAACCACCACCCAAAGAGAACACATGGTCAGACCCATGTAGCAGAGGATATCCTTGTTGGACACCAATGGGAGAAGAAGCCCTGGGTCCTGCCAAGGCTGGACCCCGCCCCCACAGTGTAGGGGAATGTCAGGGTGGGGCAGCAGGAAGGGGGATGGTTGGGTGGGGGACCACCCCTATAGAGGAAGGGGGAGGGGGAGGGGATAAGGAGGTTTATGGATGAGAAACCGGGAAATGGGATAACATTTGAAATGTAAATAAAAAATAGCCGGGGTTGGGGATTTAGCTCAGTGGTAAAGCGCTTGCCGAGCAAGCGCAAGGCCCTGGGTTCGGTCCCCAGCTCCGGAAAAAAAAAATAGCCAACAAAAATAAATAAATGAATAAATAAATAAAATTAATTTTCCAGAAATATTGCTTATATAAGAATACATTTTAAGCTATGTGTGTGTGTGCATGCCACAGCATACATGTGGCAGACAGAGAACAAATAGCAGGGGTTGGTTCTCCCCTTCCACCATTTGGGTCAGAGGGAGGAATAAACCTCAGGTAACCAGGCTTAAGTACCTTTACTGCTGAGTCATCTTCCCAGCTCACATATGATTCTTTACACACAAGCTTTGTGTATTGAAACCCTGATGATAGTGGTGCTGTAAATTCCCTCCAATTTCTATACAGTCACATGTCCAACACAAAGAGGTGGGGCAAGCCGAGAGGGAAAGACAGAGGAAAGAAAACACAAAGGTTTTCTCTTGTCCTTTTATCATTAACATTTGTTTCTTGCCTTATTGCTATGGTGGGAGCCTTAGAGAGACTAGAAAGGACAGTGGGTATACTACCTGCCTAGTTATCTCTCTCTGGGGAAAACAGTAATATTGTATAATTAAGGGGTGCTGGCTCCAAGATGTTTATATGTCCGTCTCCTCTCAAAGACGGTCAGAAACATTTTTGCTCTAGTCAGGCCTTCAATTAGGTGAGATCCACCCTCCTCAGGGAGGACAAATCATTCTAATATTTCAAGTATTAATATACCCAGAGACATAGTCATAAACATACCTAGATAATGTTTCATCAAATACAAAATCCATTTATCTGTGTTTAGTGCCTATCAATTTTCCCAACTTTACCCCCAAAGCTTTTCCCTGCTTGAAACATTTTTTAAATACTTTCCAAATATTTATAGGTGGACTCTTTATGTGTAAGTCATGGCCCAGTGAATTTAAGACAAAACATTTGCAGCTAGCATAGAGCAGCACTCCAGTTTCCTCTCAGTCTTCAGGAATAATCACTGTGGCAACACTAATAGCCTTCTTTGCCTACTGATTCCTATGCAGAACTCCACAGGACACAAGATGGGTCTGAATATCAATGTGTGTCTCTGTGGGGTTGAATGAGACAGGCAGAGGGAAATCTTCTCTATTCAGTGTTATTGATTGAAATGTTTATCTCAACATGACACAGCTCTACATAATTACCCAGGATGCTTTCTAACCAAATGCTGTATTAGGGGAAAGCTTTGCTCTCTGCCTGTCTCTGATCTGGAGGGTGATTTTCTTCTGCTTTGCATTTCAGCCCAAGACTAGAATTTACTTATCAGTTTTTCTGTCTCTCAGGCTTTGAGGCTCACCCTGGAACTCCTGAGTAAAAAGAGCCAACACTAGAGTGCAAGGCTTGAAATGAGTCTTAACTACCAGGAGACCCCCAAAGTGAGACACGAGAATGGAGTTCGATGCAAACACAAGAGGTTTATTTTCCGGTGCACTGGGGTCGACCTTCAATCAGTGGTAAGTGACTGGAGGGCAACCTTGAATGATTATAAACAAGCAGTTTTTATATGTTTTAGGGGTACTAGTTGCATCAGCAAGGTTACAGTTTAAACTTATTGGCTAAACATATTGACCTTTGAATCTATTGGCCAGCAAGCATATGACATGCATTCGAACTCTATCTGGGACCAGAGGGTCAGGTGACTATCAGTACATTCTTTGGATTTTCAAGAATGTCCCTGCTCCTCCCAAGAGCTGTGGGTAGAAAATGAAACTTGGCCTAACCTTGACCTGAGGTGGTGGGTATAAAGCTGGCAAAAGCCCTTAGGGTCCTTCACAGGAACTCCATAACCTACCTGCTTTCTACCAGACCAAGCCTCTTAATAGCTCTTACACTACAGTAAGAACTAGGGTCCTTCAGGATCTGTCACAGTATGTTGTTTCAAGCCACACTACAAAGATATAGGACAAAGTCACCATGGCAGGGACACCTAGACCAATGAACTAGAATAACAGACATAAAAATAATCTCATGAAGCTATAACCACTTGGTTTTTGATGAAGACAAAAAGCCTGCACTGAAGATGGCCTTTTCAACATACGCTGCTGGAGAAACTCAATTTCCACATGTGGAAGAACAAAAGTGCATCAATATTAAGAACAAAAATCAATTCACCATGGGCAAATGCCTTAAACACAAGACCTGAAAGGCTAAAACTGCTGAAGGAAAACGCAGGGAACCACTTCAGGTTATAGCACAGGCAGGAGCTTCCTGAAAGGCACTCTAATGGTCAGGAGACAATTCCAATTGTAACAAATGGAATTGTATAGAATTAAAATTTCCCCGGTAGAGCAAAGGAAACAAAAAGTGAGAGAGCCTCCTACACAACTGATGGAGGATTAATATTCGGAATGCAGAATCCAAAAACCTGAATTCTGATCCACAAACAGGGCACACGACATGGCATTTCTCAAAAGACAGAGTCTGATATGGCCAACTGATGCATGGACAATCCACCATTATCCTATGTGTCAGGGAAATGCAAATGGGAACTACACTGATCTCCACCTTCACTTATCAGAATGGTTATTGTTGTTTTAGTGCAGGCGAGGATGTGGGAGAAGGACATTTGCACACTACATGGCTGGGGCAAACATAACTAGTGTAGCCACCACCAGAATGAGTATAGAGGTTCTTTAGAACGGCAAGAACAGGCACTGGACATGCTGATGCACACCTGCAGTCCCTGAACATGGGAGGCAGAGGCAGAGGGATCTCTGGTCTGTGTGGTAAGCTCCATTTCTTCTAAGGCTACGTAATGAGACCCTGTCTCAAAACAATGAACAGAACAGAACAGAAGCGCCCAACGTCCACTCCTTAAAAGCTAAGAGAACTGAATGTGAGTTAGCTGAACCACTAGTGAGAATATCCTCCATCAGCATCCTCTAGAGACGATTATCCATTGACGTCTTTCAGAGCACCACTCACAACAGCCAGCACAGACATCTATCAGCAGGTGAATTTATAATGAAAATGCGGGATAGAAACGCAAAGGAATTTTGTTCATTTATGAAGAGAAGTGACATCCTATCATGCCCGGGAAAATGGATAGAACTAGAGGTCCTCATATTAAGCAAGACAAGCCAGGCCAGAAGAACCTCTCCCTGGTCTGTGAAATCAAGACTACACACAGACCAGTTCTGTCAGGAAGGGAGCAGAACTGTCAGGGTGTGGACTAAAAGTCATGGGGTGCAAATATGGCCGAATTACCTGACGTACTTCGGCAAAGCATGATTATGATTGTGAGCCCCACTGCTTTGTACACAAATGTACACTGATACAAATAAAGGTCATGGGTTATCACAGGAAGCATCTATTCTGCTTACCGTGAAGCCGCTCAGAAGCACTCCCTGGCTGTCTTCCTCATATTAAAATTTGTGGTGATGAATCACCTGCATTCCTCACATCGGTGTCTTGCTTTGGTTTTTCCATCCTGATACAAAGTAGAGGCACCCAAGATGAGAGACCCCCAACTGAGGAACCGCCTCCATCAGATTAGCCAGTGGGGACATTTTCTAGATTAATGATTGGTATGGGAGGACCCACGTCAAGGGGCATCCTTGAGCAGGCAGGCTTAAGCAATGGAGAAGCCTTAAGCCAGGCTTAAGCCAGGAAGAAGTATTCCTCCATGGTCTCTGCTTCAGTTCCTACCTGGTGGGTCCTGTATATTAGTCATAATATAGAGGAACAGAACTGTCAAAGTTAGGGTTACTATTGCTGCAACTTGGGGGTTAGGGGTTCACTCATATTTCCCTAGAGCAGTTCATCATCAAAGAGTGAGGGCAGGAACTCAGACAGGGCAGGAACCTGGAGGCAGGAGCTGATGCAGAGGCCATGGGGGAATCACTACTTACTGACTTGCTCCTTGTGGCTTGCTCATCCTGGACTACCAAGCCAGGGGAGACACTGCCTACATGGGCCTGGCCTTCCCCCACTGGTGACCAATTAAGAAAATGCCTTACAGCTGGATCTCCAACATAAAACTAGCCAATACAAGAACTAATAGACTGATATAGATATAGATATAGATATAGATATAGATATAGATATTGCATAAAAGTGAAACGGAGCTCTCTCTGGCTATGAGGTGCTAGGTGCTCTGGTGATCAGCAGTAATAGGTCTGAGCTCTGGGTGGGTGTGGGATAGCAGTCATAGCGGGCACTAAGGTGGGAGTGGCAACCCTGTGCTCTTAGTGGCATTGACAACTGGGAGAAAGTCACTTCCCCCAGGCCCTGGGGAATACGTCTGTCATTGAAGGACAGAAGTCCTTGTTCAGAGGTGAAGTTGGGGATGTCTTCCTCCAGAGAGTAGGACTGCCTGCTGCTACTGGGTCCTCCTCCAAGGAGCAGGAGTATCTGAAAGCTACCTCTACCCCGAAGCTAGGCTCTGGCTAAGAGGAGTGGAGTGGCCAAAAGGCTATTCCCAGGCTCTGACTGGCAGGGTGTGAGCAAATGAGGGAAAAAATAATGAACATCACGGCTCTGTGGAGAACCCACAGCCAAGAGAGTTCTCATTTGGACCATGTTCCATCTCTTCTCCACCTCCCCCCAGCCCCTCGATGATGCAGCAGAGACAGAGAAACTGAAACAAGAACACCGGTATACAACTCCATGGTTTCCTGTTGGTTCCCTACTGCTGGTCCTGCCCAAGCCAGGGTTTCCGTGTCCAACGTTCCTAGCTACTGGCTATGGTCACCTCATCGTCTGGCCTCTTTTTAATGTACTTTTTAAAAAATGTTTAATTTTAAAATTTAATCTTACCGCCTCTTATTTATACTTCTTTGAGTTAATATTTAGCGGCCATGCGGAAAGTACGATATCTGATTTATATCTACCTCTCAATGTATGGAGTTAGCCCTCCCTGTTTTCCATTAAACATACAAACTATGATTTTTAAGACGTGCATATGGCACAGTGGGAGACACCAGCTTTACTCCTTTCAAAAACAAAGCAATTAGATAGTTATCCATGAATGAAAATAATCACAGAAGGGCTCAAGGGTCCAATTAAGAATCACGGCAACCGAGTGGAGCAGAAGCGGAAGCTGCGCGTGGAACAGACTGATGGGGCTGTCCCTGTGGATGATGATATCTGGTGAAGAACAGAGGAAAGGGGGGCTGTTGGTATCAGCCCATGTCACCACAGTCCCCAGTGGCCTGGTCTACAGCAAAGAACTGGCAGCCTTCATGGCCTGAGACAACCAAAAGCCTTTGTGCCCTGAGCTCCACAAAGAAGCTGACACTATCTGAAGAAGCCACTCTCTGTGCCACTGAAACGGACACCTTACCCAGGTCCATGTGGAGCCTGGGACCTGGAGCCGTGGCTTTTCTACACACCCATGCTGCAGACACTAGAGCTACTGCTGCTCTGGGAGAGCTTTACCCTGGGCCATACAACCGTTAGCACTCAGAAAATGCCCAAACTACAGGCCACGGTGCCTACATTCCTCAGACATCATCGTCATTGCTGTGGCAAGGTAGCCTGCACCTGGTGCCTAGAGCCATTGTCTTGCCTATTTATGTGCTCTAGACTCTGGATCGATGGCTGAACTGAATGTTCTAACACATGAGGCATAAACCCATTCTAGCCTCCAAAGCTGTCGGCTGTGTGCAGTGCGCTGTTCAACCATATCCCTATGAGCACATGGTCTTTTCACAGCGTGACAAGCTCAGCAGTAAGGGAGCCTGCCTTCCAGACAGGTGTACTACCACCTCCCTCTACAGCTCATCTGTGCATATCCATGCCCCATGCCTTGGCTCTGTAGCCACTGCATAAGAATCACTCATCAGATGCTGGCACAATTGCTGCCCACAAGCTGGACCCAGCACCAAGAGACACCCCAGTCATGAATTCTACTATGGGAGAAAGGCAATCAGAATTCCAGTGGCCTTCACTATTAAAGGCCGGCAGAGTCCCTGCTGCTGTGCACACTATGGACACCCACAGCCTTTGCAACCCAGGATCCGCGCAATCTTCATCAGTCTCAAAGGATAGAGCCGCAAGCGACTATAACACTGTTCCCTCTCGTGCACCAAAGCTGCCGTGTCCTACCTAGCCAAAACCCTCACATGGTATGTTTAAAAGCTTACAGAATCTGTTTTCCCCGTGGTGCTTTTCAAACACCCTTCTTGTTATTTATCCCTTCCTCCCTCTCCTTTAGACGACTTGCTTGAATTTAGTTCACACATTCTTTTAACAAGTCTCCTGTTGGCATTGTCCAGTGTATGTTTTCCATGCCATGCTATAGTCTACAGCTCCAGGATTTCGGTTTGGTTATTTTGAGATGTTGTTTCTAGGGATAAATAGATGGGTCGGCAATTACAAGAGCTTCCTCCTCCTGCGAGGACTGCAGTTGGGTTACTAGCACCCATGTTGGTAACTACCCCCTGAAACACCAGTTCCTAGGGATCTAATGACCCTTCTATGGTCCCCTGTGCGCGTGCGCACGCACACACACACACACACACACACACACACACACACATTAAAAATTAGCAAAATCCTTAAAAATATTTCTCTCTCTTGCTTGGGAATCATGCATATTGTTTTGTGATTTTATTGTTTACTTTTGCTCCTTAGGTGACTGCTAGGCTACCTTTAACAGTTATTTTTAATTAACTGTCAAGCAATTTGTCACTTCTCGTTTTCCAGGTTGGTTACTGGTAAAACCATTGCATTCCTTTGGTGGTATCATATTTTTTTTTCATAGTCCTTATTGCCACATCTGATGTCTGTACACTTAATGGAGCAGTTGTCTCTTTCAGGACTTGTGGACTTGTTTCCATGGAAAAGACCTTCATCTACATGTGGAGCAATTGAGCTGGAATCAACATGGAAGCTTCCTCCCTGGGGACTAGTTCTCATAGCATCTGAATGTGCTATGGAAGCTGACAAAGGACAAGAGATTGCCAATCATACACAGCTATAAAACCTATAAAGCACAACAATGAGCAGACCAGCAAGACATCCCCCATGACACTAGAACGGCACTACTATTTTGGGGTAACAAACAGTTGTCTAATTGGATCTAAGGCCCACTCTGTAGGAGGAGATTCTGTCATAAAATTAAGGCCTAACGAATGCCAGCAACAAACCACTGAACTGAGAACAGGACCCCTGTTGAAGGAATCAGAGAAAGAACTGGAAGAGCTTGAAGGGGCTCGAGACCCCATATGAACAACAATGCCAAGCAACCAGACTTCCAGGGACTAAGCCACTACCTAAAGACTATACATGGACTGACCCTGGACTCTGACCTCATAGGTAGCAATGAGTATCCTAGTAAGATCACCAGTGGAAGGGGAAGCCCTTGGTCCTGCTAAGACTGAACCCCCAGTGAACTAGATTGTTGGGGGGAGGGCGGCAAGGGGGGGAGGATGGGGAGGGGAACACCCATAAGGAAGGGGAGAGGGAGGGGTTAGGGGGATTTTGGCCTGGAAACCGGGAAAGGGAATAACACTCGAAATGTAAATAAGAAATACTTAAGTTAATAAAAAAAAGTAATAAAAAAATTAAGGCCTAAGTAAAATGAGAAATATCTTTTTTTCATGGTTAAGCAGACTCAATATTATTAAGATATCAATTCTCCTTAAAATGATTCTTAAAGCTTACTTTATATAACCAAAAGTAAGTCTGATTAAGGAGAGCAAAGTTAAGGAAATTTATGTCTGGTACTGTAATCCTAGACAACTACCCATGGCTAAACATGTCATAGACCCTAGAGAAGGACCTACTGCTGCCATTTTTACAAACCAAATACAACTTCTAACTGTATTCTCATTATCTATCCTTATACACTGAGATTTACAGAATCTTTCTGCCATAAAATTAAGACCTAAAAAATTTAGAAATCTCTTTTGTTCATGGATGAGCAAGCTCAATATCATTATGATATCAATTTTTAAACTGATTCTTAAAACTAAGTTACCATAATCAAAACAAGTTTGATTTTTAAAAAGCAAATGTGAAAGGCTAATACTACCTTTTCTCAAGAATTATTTTAGAACTACAGCAATTAAATCAAAATAGTATTGGCAAGAGAGAGAGGAGGGGAGAGAGAGTAGTATAGATTTAGGAGCATAACAGAGAGAACAGAAGCAAATCTAGATATATGACAAAAACTGATGTTCGAAGTTTAAAGCACATGGTGGAGAAAACAGAGCCTTTTCAGTAGATGAAGAAGAACCAAATATCCATCTTCCTAAATTGAATTCATACCCATACCTTACACAATTTAAAAAAACAGAAGAAGGGAAAGAGAAATGGAGGGAGGGTGGGAGGGAGGTAGAGAGAAGGAGGGAAGAGAGATAAAGATTCATACAGAACAAAATAAAAAAAGTACATTACCAGAAAACCTTTGGGAAAAGCATACGAGAAAACCTAGCTAGGCACGGTAATCCCAACTACTTTGGATACCTAGGAAATGCAGAGGTATTTTGGTGTTTAGGAGTCCGTACTGCTCTTCCAGAGTGCTACAGCTCAGTTCCCAGTAGCTACATTAGTGAGCTCACATGTGCTGTATACTCCAGCTCCTGGGGCCCTCTTCTGGCCTCCAAGAACACCTTACTCATGTGCTCATTCATGAACACAAGCACATGTGCACACAAACGTAAACAAAAAATAAAAGTAAATCCAGGCAGTGGTGGTGTACACCTTTAAGGCCAGCACTCGGGAGACAGCCGGAGGCAGATCTCTGAGTTGGAGGCCAACCTGTTCTACAGAGTGAGTTCTAAGACATCCAGGGATATACAGAGAAACCCTGTCTTGTGGTGAGGGTGGGGTAGGAGGAATGACTGAAGAATAAGTTCAAGAACTAATTGGGCTATGTAGTAAGTTCAAGGCCTGCAACTTATCTCATTATACTTTGAGACTTTGTCTCAAAATAAAAAGGGAATAAGGGCAAAGTTCAGTGGGCCCAGTGTTCATCCAGCACACACACATCCTAGATTCACTCCCCAAGGGTAGACAAAAAAGTCTATATATAAACGTACAGGTATGTGTACGCACGCACATATGAAGAAATCCTTATGATCTTGACTTAGACAAAGCTTCCTAGGTGTGAACCCATATCAAAAACCCAATATATGTAAGAATAATTTAAGAGGGATGAGAGGGTGGCTCAGTCAGTGAAGTGTCTGCCATGCAGGTGTAAAGACCTGAACTTTATCCATTGCCCACATAAAAACAGGCATAGCAGTGTGCACAAAAAATCCCAGGGCTGGGGAGACGAAGATAAACACCTCTCTTGCCAGATAGCCTAGCTTAAGGCCAGTGTGAAAGATAATATCTCAAAATACAAGATGAACAGATTCTCAGGCCTGATGCCCAAGGTTAACTTCTAACATCTACTCTCCCGTCCACATGCATACAAACAGCAATATACACACACTGAGAAAACTAACAAATTAAACTTTATCACAAATAGCTAGAGTTAGTGATTCTTGCCTAGCATGCATAAGGTCTCACATCAATCTGTAGCACCATTAAAAATGGGGTGGGGAGAAGGATGCGTTCAAAACACAAAGAAGGCTGAAGGATAAGTAGGAGAGAGTATTTATGGTACAAATCTGACCCAGGGCTCATACAAACTAGAAAGCAGCATGTAAACGCAGATGTGAGCATATACCGCAAATCCACTAGCTATAGGGAAAGGAATGGCATCTTCGTTATTAGAGGAGTACAAATAACACATCAAAAATGCAGTGTATTGGTGGTGTCTCTGTGATAAAAATGTCATACCTCAAAGCAAGTTAAAAAAGAAGGGGTTTACCTCGGCTTACAGCTGTAGTCCATCATGTAGGAAGACAGGCAGTTGAAGGCAGGAACTGAAGCAGAGGCCATGGAGGCACACTGCTTACTGGCTTGCTCAGTTTGCTTTTTTATCCACCCAGGACTGCCTGCCCAGGGATGTGTTAGACCCGTCTACATCAATCATTAAGAAAACATCCCCACGGTGGCTCACAACCATCTGTAATGAGATCTGATGCCTCCCCCTGGTGTGTCTGAGTGCACACACACACACACACACACACACACACACACACACACACACACACACACACACATATATATTATATATATATATAATAAGAAAACGTCCCACGGGGTTGGGGATTTAGCTCAGTGGTAGAGCGCTTGCCTAGCAAGCCCAAGGCCCTGGGTTCGGTCCTCAGCTCTGAAAAAAAAAAAAAACAAAGAAAAAAAAAAAAAAAAAAAAAGAAAACGTCCCACATGGGCTTGCCAACAGGCTGATCTGCTGGGAACATTTTCTAAATTGAGGTTCCTTCTCAGATGACTCTCGCTTGTTCAAGCTGTCAAAACAAAAGAGCCAAAACCCAAAAAGAAAAAAATACAAACAAACAAATCCTAACAGAATAGCCGAAATAAAGATATTCAGTTATTACGAATGCCCACAAGAATGTAGAACCCGTGCTCACATGCGGCTGGCTTGCAGGATTGCACAGCCACTGTGGAAGACACCCTGAGAGCTCCTTCTGAACAAAGGAGCCAACGATCCTGATTCCAGTTACATTTTTTCAAGAGAAATAAAAACTAGAGTTTGTACCAACTTTCATACACGACGTCTTTAGCTTCATGAGCAATCTCCAGAAACTGAACAACGTCCTGCAGCCAATGGGTAAACAACGCGCTACTCCCTAAGAGAGAACACAGAATTGGTTTGTCTGGCTAGATAGATTCATTTAAAATGCATTTTGCCAGACAAAAGAGCCAGACAGGCTGAGGGAACTCTTAATGGTTTACAGCTCCATTTATCTGACACTCTGGAAAACGTAAGGCTATGAGCATGGGAAAGATGCTAGTCGTCGCTAGAGGATCGAAGGTGGGAAGGTGTCTGATTACAGTGTGACAAGAAAGGAAGCTTTAGGGCCGTGTCACCCAACTGGGCAGTTGGTAAAAGCCACATTTGGCAAAAGCCACAAAACTGTGTACCACGGAGGAAACATTAGTCGTAGCCAGTACTTAAAATTCACCCCGTGTTTCGGAGAGTTCTAAGATCTGATGCAGACTGTAATGGAATAACCTAACAGGATTATAAATACATAACTTCACTAGGACAACCTCAGAAGGGAGGAGCTGAACAGTATGTAGTCTATAAGGCTAAGACAAAATCAACTGCGATAAAAAAAACAGCTGTGTTTCTCACAAGAGTATATGCAGGCAATTTCAAAACTACTTTACATATATATTAAACAAGTGGATACATTGTAGCTAACAAGGAAATTGTGTCTCACTGTCAGAGAAAGAAGCAGTGGGAGCACAGAATAAATCTTGTATTAGCCAGGAATAGGAGAATGAGCTATGCTTAATCACGTCTGAGTAAATGAAATAATTATGTCTAGGTGTGTGTACAATGAAGAACTGGCTCAGCTGGACCATTGCTCAAACGTCCCTATTCTAGAAGACCCACTTCCATGACTGGCCTTGGTTTGCTCCTGAAGACCGAGTTCCTGCAATGCTCTGCAATGCCTACTGGCAGCTCTGAAGCCCTGCAGTTTTGAGAGGGTGTGTGCAAGTCAAGGTAATTTGTGCAATCAGTGTGATTTATGCTAAATGCTTTCCTTCCAGACATTGAACTTTAGAAGCCACTTAGTGTACATGATGGTGTAGAGCAAATCAGAATTCTGGATGTCTAGGCTCAGGCAAATGTCCCTGGTAGAAAGCGCCGTGTGTATTACTAGATAGTTGTGGCGTGTGCCTGGAGCAATCAGTTCTGCATTCTAGGGCCATCTCCTGGGAGAAGTTTCCCACTAAATTCCTCCAGACTTCACTCCAAGATGTTTTTGCCTTCTGCTTATTTTATTTCTATTCATGAGCATCATAAGCTCTGTGTTTTATAAATACCACTAGCAAAGCACTGAATCTAGGTACTTGTGGGAGTGCCCAACACACGGGAAGTAGACATAAGGGGTTTAATATATCTTCTTTAGTTCTCTTGCACTGCCCATTGAAAGCGTCTAGAAGCATGTCTGCTAGCAACAAGCTCTTTATAAGCAAAGGTCGTTTTTGCATATACAAACTATTTGATTATTTGATCATGGGGCTGGGCAGGGAAAATACAAGATGAGTTGACTGCAGTGTATAAGTTTAGGAAGGGAGGGAGGAAGAGAAGAGGGAAAGATACAAAGGAAGGAAGGAGGGAAAGGGAGTGATGGGAAGACAGAATGACCAAGACCCTAACCCATGACCAAAATAATATTTTGCAATCTAAACAAAGAGATCAAGAATCTCAGTGTCTAAATACAAACAAAAGGATAAAAATAAATACCCTTGAGACCATACTGTTCTAAATAAAGGTAATTTGGTGGCAAACTTTTACAAAAGAATTTGAAGGGCCGGCAAGATACTTCTAGGTAAAGGCATTTGTGATCAAGCCTGATGACCTGATCCTAAAGACCCACTACTAGGATTACAGGTCTATCACATACGGATTTTTAATGTAGTTTCCAGAATTCAAACTAAATCATCTCTCCAGCCAAATATTTTTGTTGAAAATAATGTTTCATATAGTATATTTTCATGCTTCCCCTCCCTGGTCTCTTCCCAGATCCTCCCCACCACCCAGCTTCACACTTTATTTCATTCTTTCCCTAAAAAACAAACAGGTCAATAAACAAACAAACAAACAAGCCAGAATAAGACAAGGCAAACAAATAAACATAGAATTATAAAAAGAAAAAGCATAAGAAACACATACACATGCAGACACACACATGCATGCACATACACACATAGACACACATACATGTACCTACACATACAAACTTATGCACATACACAAACCCATAAAAACCACAAAGTTGAAAATCATAATAGAGAAGCAAAAGACAAGTTAAAGAAAGTGACATGAGATAAAACATCTCCAAAAATATCATGGGTCTGGCATCCCCTGCTCAGCCGGGGGCCTCCCTTAAGTGTGGTTTGAAACCCAGTTAAGCTTCCTAGGAGAAAACTAATTCTTTGTGAGTGGTTGACAGGAATAGCTTTAGGGATGGGGGCTTGTGTCCACTCACTCTCTCAGCACTAGGATGCCATGTGGCTTAGCCCTGTGCATGCTACCAGTCTCTGAGCTCAGGTATGCAACAGTCTTGTTGTGTTTGGAAGACACTGCTTCCTTATTCTTCCATCCCCACTCCCCCATCCAAAACTAAAACTTCTCAAGATCATGCTTCGTTTACTTCCTGTGTTCTGTGCTATTATCCACACCTCCTTTACGGATACGACACACTCCAGAGCAGTGGGTCTCAACCTTCCTAATGCTGCAGTCCTTTAATACAGATCCTTGTGTTGTAGTGAGCCCAAGCATAAAATTACTTTCATTGCTACCTCATTTTGTGTTTTTGTCTTGTATTTTGTATTGTAGTTTTGTATTGTAATCTCGTACTGTATGAATTATCATGTAAATATCTGATATGCAGATATCCAATACATGACCACGATGGAGGCCATGACCCACAGGTTAAGAACCACTGCTTTAGAGTATGGTGCAATGCGTTGTAATTTTTGCTTTAATCAATCATGTTTTAAAGAAATCAAGAAAAATAAAATCCTTTCTATTTACGTGTCCTTTCAGAAGTCCTTCATCCTCCATGTTTATGCTTCCATCTGTCTCCTCTATTGAGCGATTTATAATTCTCATAATTATAAATATCACTTAAAACTCATTTTATGTAAGGTTCTAATTGGACCTTGTTTCCAATTACAAATCCAATTAAACATATTAAAAATGATAGGTTGTACTATAAAGTTCAATACACTCAGATTTTGGAAGGTTATGTCTGTATGTGTATGGGCAGGTAGGAAGGAAGCACAGTGCAGGTGTGTGTAGGTGTGCCTGTATATGCATGCATGAGTGGGTGTTCCTATGCATGCATGCATGCCTGCGTGTCTGTGTATCTGTCTGTGTATGTGTAGACAAGAAGACAATCTTAGTGTCATTCCTTATCATCCACCTTGTGTGTGTGTGTGTATCTGTGTGTGTGTGTGTGTATCTGTGTGTGTATCTGTGTGTGTGTCTGTATGTGTGTGTGTATCTGTGTGTGTGTATCTGTGTGTGTGTGTCTGTGTGTGTGTGTGTGCGTGTGTGTGTGTAGATGAGAAGACAATCTTAGCGTCATTCCTTATCATCCACCTTGTGTGTGTGCGTGTCTGTGTGTGTCTGTGTCTGTGTATGTGTGTGTGCGTGTGTGTGTGTGTAGATGAGAAGACAATCTTAGTGTCATTCCTTATCATCCACCTTGTGTGTGTGTGTGTCTGTGTGTGTGTGTGTCTGTGTATGTGTGTGTGCGTGTGTGTGTGTGTAGATGAGAAGACAGTCTTGAGTGTCATTCCTTATCATCCACCTTGTGTGTGTGTGTCTGTGTGTGTGTGTGTGTGTGTGTGTGTGTGTGTAGATGAGAAGACAGTCTTGAGTGTCATTCCTTATCATCCACCTTGTGTGTGTGTCTGTGTGTGTGTGTATGTGTGTGTGTAGATGAGAAGACAGTCTTGAGTGTCATTCCTTATCATCCACCTTGTGTGTGTGTCTGTGTGTGTGTGTGTGTGTGTGTGTGTGTGTGTGTGTGTGTGTGTCTGTGTGTGTGTGTGTGTGTGTGTGTGTGTGTGTGTGTGTGTGTGTGTGTGTGTGTCTGTGTGTGTGTGTGTCTGTATGTGTCTGTGTGTGTGTGTGCGTGTCTGTGTGTGTCTGTGTCTGTGTGTGTGTGTGTATGTGTGTGTGTAGATGAGAAGACAGTCTTGAGTGTCATTCCTTATCATCCACCTTGTGTGTGTGTGTGTGTGTGTGTGTGTGTGTGTGTAGATGAGAAGACAGTCTTGAGTGTCATTCCTTATCATCCACCTTGTGTGTGTGTGTGTGTGTGTATGTGTATGTGTAGATGAGAAGACAGTCTTGAGTGTCATTCCTTATCATCCACCTTGTGTGTGTGTGTGTGTGTGTGTATGTGTGTGTGTGTCTGTATGTGTCTGTGTGTGTGTATGTGTGTGTGTGTGTGTGTGTGTGTGTAGACGAGAAGACAATCTTGAGTGTCATTCCTTATCATCCACCTTGTCTTTGGAAACAGTCTCCTACTGGCTTCAAACTCACCAGGCCCTCTGTAGGGAGTACCTTATCTCACACCATTTCTCACGTGTGTCATAAAATGATGTGGCCATGAAGGGTTGAAGAATTTCTTGGAATTTTAGTCTCCAAAACTGTGCACTGAAGAAATCACTATTCATTCTAAGTTACCAACTCTAAGCTAGTAGTAATGGAAATCTGGTTAAAGGCCCCACTAAAGAAATGGTCAGGCCACCTGAAATTAAACCTGCTGTGTTGAGACCCATATATTGTCCAATTGGCTTCTTTCTGCACATTCTTCCTCCTTTCCCCCCAACTCTCGCACCCATCTCATATTCCTCTGTTAAATTCCAATTTTTTCTTTAACTTTAAAGAAGATCAGTTTTTGCTTGCAACTAATCTACCTGAGTTGAAGTCATAGAGCTTGCAAATGTATATTTATAAATAAATATGCAAATATAGATATATTGTATATAGTATATAATAATTATATTTGTGTTGTATATTACATGATATTATATATTAAGATTTGGACAGAACACAAAGTTTAGACTTAAATTTGTATTAGAGGTCAAAAAAGTAGAAAGGGGACTGGGAAGGTTCTTTGGAAAGTCAGTTGTGTTGGATGGTGTTTTATTTTAGCAAATGTGTGAAGGAGTGTTTTTCTGAAGTGGACTCGGGTGAAAAGATGTTTCTCTAAGGCAGATTCATGAATGAACGTTTCACTGAAGCAGACATAAATTAAAGGCTGTTCTGCTAAAACAAGCATGTGAAAGGACATGTGATGAAGTAGTCTTCACTAACCACACACATGCATTGGTCCATCTTATATTGTGTAGATGAGCTGCATTTGTCAGGACTCCATAGAGAAATGCACCACAATGCACCACAAAACTGGTGGTGTGCTATGGCCTCCTGATGTTTCCTCTGACTCAGCTGATTGGCAGAGTGATGTCAGGTGATAGACTCACGTACTAAGGCAAGACATGTGGTAAGGGAAGACCTGTGGAGGACACGTGATATTGGAGGAGGTATAAATAGGACTCAGTTGACTGTGAGAAGGGCTTGCATATAGAACTAGTTATTCAGTGCTTCTTGGTCTCTTGCGTCTTCGCTGGTCTTAGCTTGGTTGAGCGAGGCACAGCTGAGAACTTCTCCTAGCTTTCCTGGTGGTCCTAACTCCTCCTGCTGACTTCCTGTGAGGTTGTGCTATCCCTGTTGCTACCCTGACACTACTGAACTGGACTGATGGTATATCCGTGAAGTGTTTATGAGTGGATCAAACTGTCACTGCTAACACGTGAACAGAACTGCCGATTTCCTGACAATCCAAATGGGATTTGCTCCAAAGAATCACATCTAAACAAGTCCACTTCCCCCATATCATAATAACCTTTCTTTTCCACTACCTCTGGTGGGTGGTGAGCTAAAAGGGAGGTTAAAGCATTTAAGAACCATCATTAAAAGTAGGCTTTGGAAAAGATTAAAGTCAGAGGGGAGTGTTAGAACACAGGCCTGTGCCTTTGGGCCTGATTCCACAGCCTGAATCTAGCCATGGCTGCCTTCTGCCCTCTCTGGGACATGGAAAAGCAGCAGTTGGTACTCTGGCTTGGCAACTCTTGTTTTATGGAACCTGGTCCTTCTGTGCTCTTTGTCACATACACTATGCTGAACTAAATCAATATAATGTGAAATATTTTGCCAGTCCCTGCAACTTATAAAAGGGTGATATTTCCTTTGTTCTTGGGATTTGTTGAGGGGATTTGTTCTGGAGACTGACTCGTTTTGAAAAGTGTTGCCCTCCCCTCCCATCTAGACTCACTATGGCTAACTTTCTCCCTCTCTCTCCAGCCCTGGTTCTCCAGCACAATCTTGATGATGCTCCTTGTCTCTACATTTTCAAAGGAAGCCTCTTCTTCCCACTAGGGCCCCATCATGATTGGATTTGTGTAATGCACAAATTGTTTCTGTGTAATGCTCTCCTTCTTATCTAGAGGCCTAATCATGTTCTTGTGGCCTTTTCTCTTAATACACTGCATCTTCTGAAGGGAACTATGTGTCAGCTTCCTTTCCAAACTTATGGGTGCTGGCTTATTACTGATACAATAGTGCCTTAATTAATATAATTAACGTATTAGTAAATATAATAACTTCTAATATATTTAATAAAAAAATGAAGGAAAGAGAACAAAGGAACACATATGACATGAAAGTGTGAGAGGACCACCTAAGGGGATGAAGGGGAGCAGTATGGAGGAGGCAAAGGAAATGAGGGAGGACAATGGGGATAGAAGAAGAACAAATGCAAAGACTTACATTTACCAAACACCATAATGCAAACCATGACTTTGTATGCTACCTTTGGAAAGTGATTAAAGAGAACTGTATAGAGCCAAGATGGGGTCGAAAATGCTACTGTGTCTTCAAAGCCCACACTATGGAACAGAACTTGGTAGTCTGTACTACACAGCAGTGAAGCACATCAACCAATTCTCTGCAGGGCTCCATGCCAACTGAGAGCGGAAGCGTTGCTTGAGAGATAATGATAGCACCCTGTGGTGGTTTGAATATGCTTGGCCCAGAGAGTGGCACTATTAGGAAGTGTGGCCTTGTTGGAGATGTGTCCTTGTGGGCATAGGCTTTAAGACCCTCATCCTAGCTGCCTAGAAGCCAGTCTTCTGTCTGACTTCAGAACAAGATGTAGAACTCACAGCTCCTCCTGCACCATGCCTGCCTGGGTGCTGCCATGTTCCCCACCTTGATGGTAATGAACTGAACCTCTGAACCAATTAGCCAGCACCAATTAAATGTCCTTATAAGAGTTGCCTTGGTCATGGTGTCTCTTCTCAGCAATGGAAATCCTAATTAAGATAAAGTTAAGGTCCTGCTTCACATCAGTAAAACCCTAACTAAAACACATTGCCACAGAATAATGCAAACAACATAAAGATTGACAAGAGTTCTAGAACTTTTGGGTAGGATGATTATTGTCAATGGCATGGTATTAATCAAGAAAATGTTAGTATCTAAATTCTACTTTAACAAGAAAAACATCTGACTAAAGGCTAACACTTGGTCTAGCAAGATAGCTCTGGAGATTAAAGCACATGCTGGCAAGCCCAACAATGTGAGTTCAACTCTTAGGACTCATGTGGTGAAAGAAGTCTTGAATCCAGCCAGCTGTTCTCTAACCTGCATACACATGCACATACACACCCTACATACACAAAGAGACAGACAGAGAGACAGAGAAGACAGACAGAGAGAGATGCAATTTTTAAAGGCTTAGACATGCTTTGAAAGACCATCCTTTTCACATGTGTACTGATGGTAGCAGCTGATCTCATTTGTAAACTTGAGGTACCTAACTAATAGGGTTTTCCAGAAAGAATTGGGACGTTAACAGAAAAAAACAGCACGGATCTCCTCTTCCCTTCTTCCCCTCTTCATGGCCGGGAGAGGGTTCCTACTGTGGAGCTTAGGACATACAATGTGCAAGTGTTTCATTCCTGCTTTCACTTAAAGGAACTCCTTTGAAACATGGGATATCCAAACCAAATCACTATTCTTGGGTGTTGGGGCCATCACTAAATAAAATAAGGATTATTTGTACCTCAACCATTGATCTGATCATGGCTGCTGACTGGATAGACCAGACAAAGGGTTGATTCCAATTCTGGGCAGGAGGAAGCAGGATGGCCTGAGAGTTCATTATCCACTCAACACATCCTATGATTTAAAACACATCTATTATTAATTTCTGAAATTTTCCATTTATTATTTTCAACCATAGTTAGTTGTAATTAATAACTAAAATGCAGAAACCCATCAACTGGGGATAAGGGCACATAACCATATTAAAAAATGAAAATTGTGGAAAGACGGAACACAACTATATTGAAATCCATAAAACTCAACCAACTTACTTTGCTGATGTGGAGTATTTGCCGATATGTTATGCAATAGACTTGTTCTTGACTGTTCCACAAAGGCCCACTTGTTATAGGCTCCACCATGGTAGCAATGGAGGGAGGTAGTGGGAGGAAGCCTTGAGAGTGGAACCTTTAGGTTACTGAGAATGCCTCTTGTAAGGAGTATGCCTTCTGTGATTCTAGGCCATGACACGGCGTTTCTGTGGTATCACACAGTCCTCCTGATGTATAGCCTCATCTTAACCTTAAAAGCAATGAGGTCAAGGTGTCAACTGACATCTACAAAACTGTGAGGCAAAACAAACTATTTCTCTTTACAAGTTGACTGTATATACTATTTGTTATAATGACAAAAAGATAATATACTAATTTAGTTAATGCTGTTTAGAAACCTGTACCATTCTGGTATATATATATGATCTCATTTGTAAACATATATATGGTGGAAACTGTGATATAATTCAGAGTTAGAAAGATGACCCTTGGGACAAAGGGCCTTGTCAAGGAGTGGCTGGGAAATCAAAGCTAATGTGATTGAAATTCTGTCTTTTAGAACAGCAATTTTTTAACCTGTAGGTTGTGACCCCTTTGAAGGTCAAATGATCCTTTCACAGGGGCCATCTAAAACCATCAGAAAACACAGATTCATAACAGTAGCAAATTTACAGTAACAACAAAATAAATTTTATGGCTGAGGTCACCACGCATAAGGAACTGTATTGAAGGATGGTAGCATTAGGAAGGTTGAAGACCACTGATCTAGAACATTATCTCTTGGTACATATGTACCTCATCTGATACATAGGTTGCTCATTATAACAGCATCCATCAGATGACATGGTTCTTTCTATAGAAATGAAAATATTGCAGTCTCTGTCCCCATGGGTCTCCCTTCCTTCAAACTGGGAGTCCTTTTGTAACATTCCCTCACACCTGCTTCCTGTTTAACTTTGTTGTTGCTATAACTCTGCCTGCTTTCCTGGAGGCCTCGATGGCACCAGGGACCCCAGGTAAGACTGTGCTCTATGATCCATGCCAACCAACTCCCCCTAAAGCACACTCAACAGCCATAATTGCACTACATCATCTGGGCTTCCATTTCCTGGACAACAACTTTAGCAAAAGACCTTTACCTTTCTGGAGGCCATGATGGTTCTAAGAACATCAGAGGTATGGTTAACAAACAAAAACTCAAAATAAAAAACCTCCACCAAAAAGACGTCTCAATTCTGAATATCTATACACCAAATGCAAGGGAACCCACAATTGTTGTTATAAAAAAATCATTACTACAGTTAAAATTGCATATCAGTTCCTACACATTAATAGTGGAACACTTTAAGACCCCACTTACAGCAATGGACAAGTCATCCAGACAGAAACTAAATGGAGAAATAGTGGAGCTAACAGACATTATGACTCAGATGAACCTAATAAACATCTACAGAACATTTCACCCAACAAAAAAAGAATATACCTCTTTCTCAGAACCTCACAAAACATTCTCCAAAGTTGGCTATATACTCAGTCACAAAGTAAGTCTCAACAGATACAAGAAAATTAAAATAATTCCCTGTATCTCATCAGACAACCATAAATGAAAGCTGGACTTCAGTAACAGAAACAATGAAAAGCCTAAAGACTCATGGAAACTGAACAACTCTTTACTGAGTGGTCATTGGGTCAAAGAAGAAATAAAGAAATTAAAGACTTTCTAGAAATGAAATGAAAATGAAAATGAATGCACAACATCCAAACTTATGAACACAAGGACAGTGTTGCAAAGAGGAAAGTTAATAGCACTAAGTACCTTCATAAACGTCTTAGTCAGGGTTTGTATTCCTGCATAAAACATCATGACCAAGAAGCAAATTGGGGAGGAAAGGGTTTATTCAGCTTACACTTCTACATTGCTATTCATCACCAAAGAAAGTCGGGACTCAAGCAGGTCAGAAAGCAGGAGCTGATGCAGAGGCCAGGGATGGATGTTACTTACTGGTTTGCTTTCCATTGCTTGCTCAGCTTGCTTTCTTATAGAACCCAAGACGACCAGCCCAGGGATGGAACCACCCACAATGAGACCCTCCCACCCTTGATCACTAATTGAGAAAAATGCCTTACAGCTGGATCTCATGGAGGCATTTCCTTAAGGAAGTTATCTCTGTGATAACTCCAGCTGTGTCAAGTGGACACACCAAACCAGCCAGTACAATTGACCCCTCGTCAACTTGACACACAAATACATCACTATTAAGCCTCAACCCTTACTTTCTTAATCATCCCCAAGATCTAAATAACTTTAAAAGTCCCACAGTCTTTACAAATACTTACATATTAAATTTTCTATCCCTTTAAAATATCCAAACTTTAAAATATCCAAACTATTTTAAAATTCAAAATCTTTTTACAATTCAAAATCTCTTAACTGTGGGCTCCACTAAAATACCTTCTTCCATTTAAGAGGGAAAAATATCAGGGTATAGTCACAATCAAAAGCAAAATCAAACTCTAACCGTTCAATGTCTGGGATCCACTCATGATCTTCTGAGCGCCTCCAAGGGCTTGGGTCACTTCTCCAGCTCTGCCCTTTGTATCACACTCCTTGTCTTCTAGGCTCCAGCTGCCTGTTCTCCACTGCTGCTGCAGCTCTTGGTGGTCATCTCATGGTACTGGCATCTCCTAAACACTGCTGTCTTCTGCTGCAAGTAGGTTTCACCAATAGACTCTCACAGGCTCTCTTCATGGTGCCAGGCCTCAACTCCTTTGCCTGATCCCTTCAATCCTGGGCCATCAATTGCAACTGAGGCTGCCCCTTCACCAATGGCCTTCATGATCTCTCACTGTGGCGAGTCTCAGTTGCTCCTCATGACCCCTTCATGCCTTCAAAACCAGTACCACCTGGAAGACTCTTACACATTACCAAGCTCAACTGCAGTATGAGGTACAACCTTGGCTGTCCCTGGAACACAGCTTCATTGTGCTCTCAGAAAACACTTTGCAGAAGATTTCACCTCAGTGATGCTGGTCTCTTCTTAATCACCACTAATTTCTTAGTTCTGGCTAACCATCATCAACTGTTCCAGTAGTACAAAGGTTTTGTTTTAGTAGTTTTAGTATCTTGTTAATCACAGCTGACTCTTCAGCCCCAGCTAACCAAAACCACAGAATCATCACAATCAAAACAGCAACAGCCCTGATAAGAGTCTTTAATCTTCCCTCTGAAATTTCCCAAGCCAGGACTCCCATCTTCTGCACTGTTCTCAACATCATCTTACAAGCTCCTACAGAACATCCCACAGAGCTCTTAACACCCAATGTATCTTCTAGCTCAAAGTTCCGAAGTTCTTTCAAGTCCTCTCCAAAATATGGTCAGGTTGTCACAGGAACACCCCATTATGCTGGTACCAATATGTCTTAGTCATGGTTTGTTTTCCTGCATAAAACATCATGACCAAGAAGCAAGTTGAGGAGGAAAGGATTTATCCAGCTTACACTTCCACATTGCTATTCATCACCAAAGAAAGTCAGGACTGAAACTCAAGCAGGTCAGGAAACAGGCACTGATGCTGAGGCCATGTAGGGATGTGTTTCTTACTGGCGTGCTTCCCCTGCCTTACTCAGCTTGCTTTCTTACAGAACCCAAGATTACCAACCCAGGGATGGCACCACCCACAATGGGCCCTCCCACCCTTGATCACTAATTGAGAAAATGCCTTACAGCTGGATCTCATGGAAGCATTTCCTCAAGGAAGGCTCCTTTCTCAGTGATAACTCCAGTTTGTGTCAAGTTGACATATAAAACTAGCCAGTACAATAAAGAAATAAGTAAAAACAAAGACAACAATACAAACAATCAACAAAAAGAGTTGGTTCTTTAAGAAAAATCAACAAGATATATAAACCCTTATCCAAATTAACTAAAAGGCAGAAAGAGAATATCCAAATTGACAAAATCAGAAACAAAAGGGTGAACATAACAGACACTGAGGAAATCTAAAGAACAATTGCCTTGCTTCAAAAACCTATACACCATGAAACTGGAAAATGTAAATGAAATGAATATTGCCTTTATAGATACCACTTACTAAAGTTTAATCAAGACAGATAAACATCTAAATAGACCTATAACTCCTAAGGAAATAGAAGCATTCATCAAAATTTTCCCAATCAAGAGGGTTAGCGCAGAATTCTACCAGACTTTCAAAGAAGAGCTAATACCAATACTCCTCAAATTATTCCCCAAAACAGAAAAAGAAGAAACAGTGTCAAATTTATTTTATGAGACCACATCATCCCGATTTAAAAAAAAAAGCCATGAAAACTTAAAAAAGAAAGAGAATTATAGACCAATGTCCCTCGTAACCATTTACGCAATCATACTGTAAATAAGAAAGAAAGAAAGAAAGAAAGAAGGAAAGAAGGAAAGACTCAAACTTAATCCAAGAACACAGCAAAAACATCATTCACCATAATCAAGTATGCTTCATCCCAAAGATTCAAGGATGGTTCAGTATATGAAAATCCATCAATGTAATACACACACACACACACACACACACACACACACACACACACACACAAAATCATCTCATTAGATGGTGAAAAAGCTTTTGATAAAATCCAATACTCCTTCACTATAAAAATCTTGGAGAGATCAGGGAGACAAGGCACATACCTAAACACAATAAAGGCAATATACAGCAAGCCAATAGTGAACATTAAATTAAATGGAAAGAAACATAAAGCATTTCCACTAAAATCAGGGAGAGGCAAGGCTGTATATATATATATATATATATATATATATATATATATATATATTTAATTCAGTACTTGAAGTCTTAGCTACAGCAATAAGACAAATAGAGTTCAAGGGGATATATATTGAAAAGGAAGAAGTCAAAATTTGCAGATAATATGATAGTATACTTAAGTGACCCCAAAAATTCCACCAGAGAACTCCTAAACCTGAAAAAACAACTTCAGGAAAGTGGCTGGATATATAATTAACGCAAACAAATCAGTAGCCTTCTTCTACTCAAAGGATAAACAGGTTGATAAAGAAATTAGGAAAATGACACCCTTCACAATAGTCACAAATAACATAAAATACCTTAGTATGACTCTAACCAACCAAGTGAAAGATCTGTACGACAAGAACTTCAAGTACCTGAAGAAAGAAATTGAATACGATGTCAAAACATGGAAAGATCTCCCATGCTCAGTACAATTACCATAATGAAAATGGTATGAAAAGCAATCTACAGATTCAATGCAATTCTTCCCATCAAAATTCCAACACAATTCTTTATAGACCTTGAAAGAACAATATTCAACTTCATATGGAAAAAATAAAGCAATATGGATAGCTAAAGCAATTCTTAACAATAAAAGAACTTCTGGAGGTATCACCATCCCTGATTTCAAGTTGTACTACAGAGCAATAGTAATAAAAAACTGCATGGTTTTGGAATAAAAACAGACAGGTTAATCAACGGAATTGAATTAAAGACCCAGAAGTAAATCTGCACAGTTATGAATGCTTGATTATTGACAAAGAAGCTAAAACTATACAATGACACAAAAGAAAGCATATTCAAAAAGTCCCAATGATCCAACAGATTATCTGCATGTAGAAGAATGCAAATGGATTTGTATCTATCACCCTGAACAAAACCAGAGTCCAAGTGGGTCAAAAATACCTCAACATAAAACCAAATACACTAACCCTGATAGAAGAGAAAGTGAGAAACGACCTTGAATGCACTGGCACGAGAGTCGACTTCCTAAACAGAACACCAATAGCTCAGGCATTAAGGTCAATGATTAATAATTGGGACCTTGCTTCTGGTCTGAACCAGTGCCCTGAGCAGACCTTGGGTGCTGGCTTTGCATCAAGTACCACAACACCCAGAGGAAGCCAGACTCCCAGGTGCTCTAACATGCCCAGGATCAGAGGTGCTCTGAAACACCCAGGATCACAGAATCACAGGATCACAAAGGAAGCTCAACTCCCAGGAGACTGGACACAACCAGGATCTCAGGATCACAGGATCCCGGAATCATAGGATCACAGAGACAGCTGGACTCTGAGGAGTTCTGACACAACCAGGATCACAGGAGGGACAGGCTGCAGTCAGAGACAGCAAGGACAGGTAACACTAGAAATAACCAAGTGGCAAGGAGCAAGCTCAAGAACAAAAGCAACAGAAACCAGGTCTACTTAGCATCATCAAAACCCAGCTCTCCCACTACAGGGAGCCCTGGATAAGCACGATTTTGATTTAAAATCACAACTCATGATGGTGTTAGAGGTCTTTAAGAAGGACATAAATAACTCCCTTAAATACAGGAGAACACAGGTAACAAGTAGAAACCTTTAAAGAGGAAACAAAAAAAAATCTCTTAAAGAATCACAGGAAAACACAAGCAAACAGGTGAAGGAATTGAACAAAACCACCCAGGATCTAAAACTGGAAATAGAAATAATGAAGATCACAAAGGGAGACAGCCTTGAAGACAGAAAACCTAGAAAAGAGATAAGGGGTCATAGAAGCAAGCATCACCAACACAAGAGATAGAAGAGAGAATCTCAGGGGCAGAATTTAACATAGGAAACTTTGATACAATAGTCAAAAGAAAATACAAAATGCAAAAAACTCCTAACCCAAAACATCCAGGAAATATATGACACAATGAGAAGATCAAACCTAAGGATAATAGGTATAGAAGAGAACTAAGATTCCCAACTTAAAGGGCCAGTAAATATCTTCAACAAAATCACAGAAGAAAACTTCCCTAACCTAAAAAAAGAGATGCCCATGAACATACAAGAAGCCTACAGAACTCCAAATAGACTGGACCAGAAAAGAAACTCCTTCCATCACATAATAATCAAAACACCAATGCACAAAACAAAGAAGGGAAAAAGGTCAGGTAATAGATAAGGCAGACATATCAGAATTACACCAGATTTCTCAACAGAGACAATGAAAGCCAGAAGATCCTGGGCAGATGTCATACAGTCCCTAAGAGAATACAAATGTCAGCCCAGGCTACTATATCCAGCAAAACTCTCAATTAACATAGATGGAGAAAGCAAGATATTCCATAACAAAACCAAATTTACACAATATCTTTCTACAAATCCAGCCCTACAAAAGATAGCAGATGAAAACTCCAACACAAGGAGGGAAACTATACCCTAGAAAAAGCAAGAAAGTAATCTTCTTTCAACAAGCCCAAAAGAAGATAGCCACACAAACATAATTCCATCTCTAACAACAAAAATATCAGAAAACAACAATCACTTTTCCTTAATATCTCTTAACATCAATGGAATCAATTTCCCAATAAAAAGACATAGATTAACAAACTGGATACGCAACGAGGACCCTGCATTCTGCTGCCTACAGGAAACGCACATCAATGACAAAGACAGACACTACCTCAGAGTAAAAGGCTGGAAAACAATTTTCCAAGCAAATGGTCCCAAGATACAAGCTGGAGTAGTCATTCTAATATCCAATAAAATTGACTTTCAGCCAAAAGTTATCAAAAAAGACAAGGAAAGAAACTTTATACTTGTCAAAGGAAAAAAATCTACCAAGATGAACTTTCAATTCTGAATATCTATGCTCCAAATGCAAGGGCACCCACATTCATAAAACTTTAAGCACGCATAGCACCTCAAACAGTAATAGTGAGAGACTTCAACCCCCCACTCTCATCAATGGATGGATCATGGAGACAGAAACTAAAGAGAGACACAGTGAAACTAACAGAACCAAATGGATTTAACAGATATCTACAGAACATTTCATCCTAAAACAAAAGAATATACATTCTTCCTCTGCACCTCATAGTAAAGTTTCCAAATTTGACCATATACTCATTCACATAACAGGCCTCAATAGATACCAGAATATTGAAGTAATTCTTTGCATCCTATCAGATCACCACGGACTAAGGATCAATAACAACAAAAACAACAGAAAGCCCACATGTACATGGAAGCTGAACAATGCTCTACTCAATGATAACTTAGTCAAGGAAGAAATAAAGAAATTAAAGACTTTTTAGAATTTAATGAAAATGAAGGCACATCATACCAAAACTTATGGGACACAGTGAAAGCAGTGTTTAGAGGAAAACTCATAGCTCTGAGTGCCTCCAAAAAGAAACTGAAGAGAGCATACACTAGCAGCTTGACAGCAAACCTAAAAACTCTTGAACAAAAAGAAGCAAATATACCCAAGAGGAGTAGACAGCAGGAAATAATCAAACTCAGGGCTGAAATCAATCAAGTAGAAACAAAAGGAACTATACAAAGAATCAACAAAACCAGGAACTGGTTCTTTGAAAAAACAACAAGATAGATAAACCCTTAGCCAGACTAATCAGAGAGCACAGAGACAGTATCCGAATTAACAAAATCAAGAAATGAAAAGGGAGACATAACAACAGAAACTGAGGGAATTCAAAAAATTACCAGATCCTACTACAAAAGCCTATACTCAACAAAACTGGAAAATCTGGATGAAATGGACAGTTTTCTAGACAGATACCAGGTACCAAAGTTAAACCAGGATCAGATAAACCATATAAACATTCTCCCAGCCCCTAAAGAAATAGAAGTAGTCATTAAAAGTCTCTCAACCAAAAAGAGCCCAGGACCAGATGGGTTTAGTGCACAGTTCTATCAGACCGTCAAAGAAGACATGATACAATACTCTTCAAACTATTCCACAAAATAGAAACAGAGAGAACATTACCCAATTCAATCTATGAAGCCACAATTACAATTATACCTAAAGACCCAACAAAGAAAGAGAACTTCAGACCAATTTCCCTTCTGAATATAGATGTAAAAATACTTAATAAAATTCTCACAAACTAAATCCAAAACACATCAAAACAATCATCCATCATGATCAAGTAGGCTTCATTCAGAGATGAAGGGATGGTTCAATATACAGGAATTCATCAATGTAATCCACTATATAAACAAACTCAAAAGAAAAAAAACACACAATCATCTCATTAGATGCTGAGAAAGCATTTGACAAAATCCAACATACCTTCATCTTAATAATCTTGGAAAGACCAGGAATTCAAGCCCCAAATTTAAACATAGTAAAGGCAATATACAGCAAACCAGTAGCCAACATTAAACTAAATGGAGAGAAACTTGAAGTAATCCCACTAAAATCAGGGACTAGACAAGGCTGCCCACTCTCTCCCTATTTATTCAATATAGTACTCAGAAGTCCTATCCAGAGCATTTAGACATTAAAAGGAGGTCAAAGGGATACAAATTGGAAAGGAAGAAGTCAAAATATCACTCTTTGCAGATGACATGATAGTATACTTAAGTGACCCCAAAAATTCCACCAGAGAACTCCTATTAAAAAATGGACTACAGAGCTAAATAAAGAATTCTTAACTGAGGAATATCGAATGCTTAAGAAGTACCTAAAGAAATGTCCAACATCCTTAGTCATCAGGGAAATACAAATCAAAACAACCTGAGATTCCACCTCACACCAGTCAGAAAGGCTAAGATAGAAAACTCAGGTGACAGCAAATGCTGGTGAGGATGTAGAGAAAGAAGAACACTCCTCCACTGTTGGTGGGATTGCAAGCTGGTACAACCACTCTGGAAATCAGTCTGAAGGTTCCTCAGAAACTTGGACATAGTACTATCTGAGGATGCATCTATAATACTTATGGATATATACCCAAAAGATGCTCCAACATGTAACAAGAACACATGTTCTACTATATCCTTTTTTTTTTCCGGAACTGAGGACCAAACCTAGGGTCCTTGCATTTGCTAGGCACTACCACTGAGCTAAATCTCCAACAGCCACAGTTATTTATAATAGCCAGAAGCTGGAAGGAACCCAGATGTCCTTCAATAGAGGAATAGATACAAAAAAAAAAAAAAGTGGTATATTTATATAATGGAATATTACTCAGCTATTAAAAACAATGAATTCCTGAAATTCTTAGGCAAATGGATGGAACTAGAAAATATCATCCTGTGTGAGGTAACACAATTATAAAAGAACACACATGATATTTACTCACTGATAAGTGGATATTAGCCTAAAAGCTTGGAATACCCAAGATAGCATTTACAGACCACATGAAGCTCAAAAAAGAAGAAAGACAAAAGTGTGGGTGCTTCAGTCCTTCTTAGAAGGGAGAACAAAATACTCACAGGAGGAACTACGGAGACAAAGGGTGAAGCAGAGACTGAGGGAAAGGCCAGAGACTGCCACACATGGCGATCCACCCCACATGCAGTCACCAAACCCAGTTATTACTGGGGATGCCAGGGTCATGCTGACAGGAGCCTGATATAGCTGTCTCCTTAGAGGCTCTGCCAGAGCATGACAAATACAGAGGCAGATACTTGCAGCCAAATATGGTATGTACTCACTTATAAAACTGAACTGAGAATGTGATCCACAATGGAGGAGTTAAAGGACTGAGGTAACTGAGAGGGTTTGCAACCCCATAGAAAGAACAACAATATCAACCAACCAGACACCCCAGAGCTCCCAGGGAATAAACCACCATCCAAAGTGTGGACATGGAGTGACCCATGGTTCCAGCCTCATTTGAAGCAAAGGATGGACCTTGTAGGGCATCAATAGGAGGAGAGGCCCTTGGTCCTGTGAAGGCTCAATGCCCCAGTGTAGGGGAATGCCAGGGTGGGAAGGTGGGAGGGAGTGGATTGGTGGGTGGGGGAGCATCCTCAAGGAGGCAGAGGGTAGGGGGATGTAATAGGTGGATTCCGGAGGGGAAAACAGGAAAGGGGATAACATTT
Organism: Rattus rattus; assembly: GCF_011064425.1. Classification (NCBI taxonomy): domain Eukaryota; kingdom Metazoa; phylum Chordata; class Mammalia; order Rodentia; family Muridae; genus Rattus; species Rattus rattus. Next base: position 125,900,787 of record NC_046156.1, on the reverse strand, counting down.
GAAATATAAATAAAGAAAATATCCAATAAAAGAAAAAAGATAATAGGATGAAGAGTCACACATAAAAGTGTTGCTTCATTTAAAAATAAAAAAGCTAAAAAATAATAATAATTTGAACCTCATGAAACTGAAAATCTTCTGTAAGGTAAAGAACACCATCAAAGGATAAAATATCAGCCTACAGAATGGGAAAAGATTTTCGCCAACCCCACATCAACAGAGGGCTGATATCCAAAATATATTAAGAGCTCAAGAAACTAAACATCAACAAATAATCCAATTTAAACTTGGGGCACAGATCTAAACAGAATTCTCAACAGAGGAATCTTAATGGCTGAGAAGCACTTAGAGAAATGCTCAACATCCTTATCCACCAGAGAAATGCAAATCAAAAACAACTCTGAGATTCCATCTTATAACTATCAAAATGGCTAAGATCAAAAACTCAAGTGACAGTTCGTGCTAGTAAGGATGTGGAGTAAAGGGAACACTCCTCCATTTTGGTAGGAGAGCAAACTTGCACAGATACTTTGGAAATCAATATAAGGATTCCTCAGAAAATTGGGAATGGATCTACCTCAAGACCCAGCTATACTTGGACATGTAGTACCAGGGAAATGTTAGTGATCCCCCCCAAAACAAACAAGAGCCAATCTGGTGCAACTCATAGCAGGGTCTTTACTCTATTCAAGCTAGCTCGCCCCCTACCCCGCAACAAATCACCATCACGCAGGATGGTTTTGTTGGTGGGGGAGCCCCGAATATCTATCAAGACAAGGCTTTATAGTAAGCAGCAAGCAAGGAGTACATGTGTAAGCATCTAATTGGAAAGTTAGTGTGGCTTTATCATAATTGGCTGATGTTGGGAGTCACATCATAAACTTAATTTCTGCCCTCCTCTGCATTGGTGGTTGTAAGCAGGGGAGGGGTGGGCTTATAACCTGGGGGTGCAGGTTGGTTGAGGGAATATCCTGGAGAAGCTGATCTTGTTGAAGGTATAACCTGGAAACGCTGGTCTTGTTGGGAATTAGCCTAGAGGCTGGAGCTAGGCTCAGGTTTTGTTGAGGCATAACTAATGTTAAGTACCAGCCTGTTAGTTGACCTGAATTCAAATTTAAGCCAGGTTCTCTGAAATGGAGTCTGAACTTAAAAGATTTGGCATCTCAGATGTATATCCGAAAGATGTTCCACCATACCACAAGGATTCTTGATCAACTATGTTCATAGCAGTTTTATTCATAATAGCCAGAAACTGGAACCAATGTAGATGTCCCTCAACTGACGAATGAATAAAGAAAATGTCATTCATTTTCACAGTGGAATACTATTCAGCTATTAAGCACAATGACATCATGAAATTTGCAGGTAAATGGATGGAACTAGAAAAGATCATTCTGAGTGAGGTAACCCAGACCCGAAAGCCAAACATGGTATGTACTCCCTTACAAGTGGATATTAGCTGTAAAATAGAGGCTAGCCTTGCTACACTCCACAGACCCAATGATGCTGATCAGCAAGGAGGGCTCAAGGGGTAGGGAGATACATGAATCTCACCAAGAAGGAGAGAGAGAACAGATGTCCTGAGTTAATGGAGAGAAGGGACTGGGTGGGGCTGGAGGTGGTGATAGGAGGGATCAGGTCAGGGGAGGACAAAGGGAGAGAGTACTGGGAGAGACAACTGGATTGGGGGGCATCTCTGAGACCAGCTAGAAACCTAGAGCAATGGAAACTCCCAGGAATCTAGCTAAGACTCCCAGCAATGGAATATAGAGCCTGAACCAGATATGTCACAGTTGTACATGTGAGACAATAATGGCACAGGGCTACAGAGGAAGAGGTAAGGGAGCTTTAACCCTGAATACCTCAAACATGAGGACGGCAGGAGTCCTCCCAACCTGGTTCCATAAAGCCAGCCTCCCCACCATCAGCTCAGTAAGAATGTATTACCCCGACAGTTATAAATTCATCTCCTTGTTTGACCTTATAAGGTTCCCCTCGACCACACTCCGCAACCCCACAGCTCCTGAGTGTATAGATGAGTGCATGGGTACACAAACCTTGCCCCAGAGACCCTGACATAAATATCCCTTTCTCCTCCACAATAAATGAGACACTTCTCCGAAGCTGTTCCGGGTGTGTTCAGGGCATGCACCCTCGCTGCCCACTGAGTTCCTGCACAGCACCTACCCATGCCTGACTAAGCTTCCCTCTCTCCCGTCCAACTCACTACACAGTGGGCCTGGCTACCCCCAGGAAAAAGCAGCCATGGGACAGCAGTGCAGCTTGGTCTTCATGTGGGACTCCTAACAATGTGGGCAGGGGCTGTCTCTGCCTCTGTTGCCTGCCTTTGGGACCCTTTCCCCTAACTGGGCTGCCACTTCTAACCTTGACAGAAGATGCATCTAGTCTTACTGCAAGCTGATATGCCAAGGCCAACTGATATCTGCAGGAGGCTCTCCGTTTTCTGAAGAGACACGGAGAAGTGGATGGTTCGGGGTGGGTCAGGGGAAGGACTGGGAAGAGAGGATGGAGGTGAAACTTTGGTGATGATGTAAATTAATTAATTAATCAATTAACTAATTTTCAAACGTAAAATAATAAAGTACTTTACAGTTCCAAATAAATAAATAGTTGTTGTTTACCACCAAAGAAATTCAATCTGGTTTCTTACTCTCTTAACGTGGTGGTTTGAATTAGAATGACCTCCATTAGCTTATAGTGTTTGGAAACTCGGTCTCCAGATGTTGTTTGTGAAATATCAGGAAGAGTGTTGGACATGGTGTGCTACTGGGCCGGCCTTTGAGGTTTCAAGACTCATGCCAGTGAGCTCTCTGCCTCTTGCTTGGATTTGGGATGTGAGCTCTCAGCTGTTTCTGCCACCATGGCTTCACTCCACCTTCTGGAGCCAGAAGCCAGGTCAGGGCTTTCTCTTCTAAGTCACCATGCTCATCACAGTGAACACACTCTTCCTCTGGATAGTCCTTAAACGTGTCAGGACAGTGTTTGAGGTTCTCTTCTTGTATTCACTGTTGCACCGGATAGTTTTAATGTCAACCCAAGCCAAAGTTGCGTGAGAAAAGGGAAGCTCAATTGTGACACACCCCGGAACAGTGGAGACTGGACTGGCCAGTGGTGCATTTTCTTCATTGATGATTGAGAGAACCCAGCTCACTGTGGGAAACGCCACCTCTGGGCTGGTAGTTCTGGGTACCATAAGAAATCAGGCTGAATACACGTGAAGAGCAGACCAGTAAGCAGCACTCCCCACCATGGCCTCTGCTTCATTTCCTACCTCCAGGTCACTATTGAGTTCCTTTATGATGTTGGGACGTTTAAGCTAAAATAAATGCTCACTTCTCCAAGTTGCTTTTGGTCATGGAGTTTTATCATAGAAATATAAATCGGTATGAGGTCACAGAATAGTTCTGTGGTAGACGTGACAATGTTATTGGGGAGGACTATGACAGCAACTGAACTTTGAGATACAAAAGTCATCTAGTGCTCAGAGCTCAGTGGACTGGTCTATGGGAACCCAAGGGATAAGAAGGCTGACAGTGGAAGTAAGGAGTCTTGGCTTGTAAAGTTTCAGAGGTATCGAAGACTGTCTCAGCACTATTTATATGATATCTTGAGAATAAGACTCTGGCTCTAGTCACCTAGACCTAAATAATCTGATGAGACTAGAACCACTAACACTGAAACCTTTGCCTTGCTGGGTCCACTGAAATTATCTGGGAAGTGTCTCCTCAGGGTCAGCCCTCAGAAGCTATAGTCCAGAGACCATCTAAGCTCATCTCATTCTGGCAGCTGAACTTAGTAGGGTTAAGAGTGTCTCACATGGTACTGATTTTGAAGGTAGGAAGGGGTCATGGAGAACAGCCTAGGCTTGTCACTATAGGAAACCAGGGCAGGCCAGTGGTGAAGGTGCAGGCAAAGGCTCAGTAAAACCATAGTCATGAAGAGGAGTTGAGGTTAGCACCATGTGGCAGGGTCTGAGTCCCTGAAGAGGGCCCATGAGAGGCTATTGGTGCCTCGGGGACTCCGACATTTTAGAGATGCCAAAAACCATAGAACCATCACCAAGAGCAGCAGCAGGTGTGGTGCAGGGCTGACCCTAGGAGCCAAGCTGGGTGTGCTGCAGAAAACAGAGCCAGAAGCGACCTTGGCCCTTGAGAGCCAAGAGGTCACCAGCGGGTCCCAGTTTAAGCACGAAACTTCTCATAATGCTGATTTTTATTTTGCTCTGATTGTGACTATACCCCGGTCCTCCCCACTTGTAAAAACATTTTGATTCTGGTTTCAACTATCGAACTGCACATACATGTTCTTTCCAGTATATTTACTATGCTTGTGAGAGCTTTGATTTCTGGTTTGCACCTTATGCACCCTGTGGGTGATTTCCCTGCTTAAAATGCCCCCAAGTACTATGCTGAGAAGCTCTCTGGTGTTCCTATGCACAAGGTTCTGTTGTGCCAAATAGAGAAGTGTGTAGATAAAATACCTTTAGGCTTACACTGTAGTGCTATCAGCCACACACCCACTGTTAACAAACACATACGAAATGAAGTGCCTCTAATAGAATTAAACATGACAATCACTCATTCACCATGGAGATTTGGCCAAGGGAATCTATAAGGAATCTAGGACTGTGACTCTCCTAGAATCAAGGGCTCAGAATTGGCTACTTTAGTGTTCTAGAGACCTCAGGAGAAGTCACTGTATTTGTTGAATTAAATAGTCGTTTGAGTCCGCATACAAATCTTATGTGAATATGGTGGCAGACAAAGAAGTGATTTCAACTTTAATCCTGACTGACTTTGACGAGCTATATGATTGGGGGCAACTTGCTTCATTGTCCCGGCCTTCTCCCATAATTCAAAAATGAGGATAAGAGTAACTATTAATGATTGGGAAGGTCTGGCTGGGTGTAAGGTAGAGGTGGAAAACAGGGCCGATGACCAAGAGGCACAGAAAATTTTGGAATGCGAAAATATTCTCTATCTTGATTATGGGAGGATAATTGTATATCTGATTTTCTTTTTCAAAACTCGTAGAAAAGCAAACCTTATTTCAAATAAATTCTAACATTAACCTTAGTTTAAACAAAAACTTTAGTAGTCAAGATTAAATAATGGAGATAAAACAGTACACTCTGTAATTCTTTTTTAAGTATTAGCAGCAGTAATAACAACAAAAACAGGGAAAAGTTAGGCAGTGTAAGTAAGGAAAAGCTGAGGGAACTCGGAAGCCTGGAGTTATAATTTGGCTCTTCCATAGAGTAACAAGAGGCGGAGTTTACTTTACGGAAGCCATGTGCTCATTGCTTCTAAACAACACAAGTGAAATGTGTTCTGTATAGACGTATACATGAGTATGAGACTAGATTGGCTTACAAGACAGCAATACCAAATTATTGAACAACACGAACTGCGGTGTGGGGTAGTAAGTTAATTACCTTGATTCTCTCCAAGGTGAGAGATGAAGCTATGATCGGAAAGCACACTTCTCAGGAATCTTTGCCTTTATTCCTTAACAACACAAACCACAACAAAACTCCAAACTCTAGGGCACCTAGATGCCAAGAAGATCAAAGGGCAGCATAAAGTCTCTGGGCACATGGGATTTCCTGCCCCTAGGTACACTGTTGACTCTCCAGGCTGAACCAGCACCTCACCATAGGGCCTCTGGAGTCCTGAGGAACTACAACGCAGAGTCATGAAACAGCACACCACAACTTCGAGCTCCAAGCATGGATTCCAAACCCCCAAGGAGGGCCGCAAGCTGTACCGGAAGCTTGAGTCAAAGTTCCACTCCACCGACACACGGGACTCTTGCAAAATCCGCGGGACTTGAGAGTTTGAAGACCATTAAAGGACAGCATCCATGCACCCGCGTGCTAGAGCCCAGAGCGAGCTACCTGGTCCTAATGGTCGTCCCCAAGGTCAACTGGGCCCCGAACTGAACATAAGGATGCATCCCGCCCGGGTACTCAGCGAAGCTTCAAGCAGTCGACTGCAGGCAGCTCTGCACGCCGGAAGTGCACTAATCCGCAGCACGTGGGGTTGCCAGGGCGAGCTTCACGTGACTGGGCGGGACCTCAGAAAGCCTCGAGCCAATGGAAGATCTGGAGGCGGGGCCTGTGGCGGGCCGGGGCCTATCCCGGAAGTGTAGCCGCGGCGGGGCGGGCCTGGGCGGGGCGGGCCGGGGCGGGGAGCCGGGTGTGGGAAGCGTGGCGGCCCCGCCCCGTCTCCTGGACCAGCCGCGGCCGCCAGCGCCGCCGCAGCCGCAGGGACCGGGCGGACGCAGCAAAGGCGTGCGGTGCGGGCCGGAAGGTGAAGACTAGGGGCCGGGCCGGCGGGGCGGGGGACGCAGCTGGTGATGCTGGGGTCCGGGCGAGGGAGGAGGAGATGCTTGGGAACCAGAAGGCAGACAAGCGCGGGACCGCTGAGCTCGGGCCCTTCGCCACTGGGCCGAACCGGGATACCAGGGCGGCGCCGCTGCGGGTCCTAGGCGCGCTGAGGGCCAGGTGCAGCCGGCCGGGTGCTCGTGTCCCAGTCTTTCCCGGACCTGCGGCCTGGCTGATGCCTTGGCAGTGGGGATGGGGTGGAGGGTGGCACCGGGCCCGGCAGCCCGGCGCAGAAAGGTCGCGGCACTTCTTGTGGTAGGGTGGTGGGGACCGGCCCAGCGCTGCTGTCGCCTTCACTCTCCGGCGAGCTCTTCTGCGGCTTCCCTCCCCACCTCCCACCAAGGGCTGGAAAAGTTTTCAGAGGCCTGAATGGCAAAGTATACACCACTCAGAGTGGGTGTCCTATAATGCCAAAATAACGGGCTAGTGATGCTCGGCTTGTTATCCGTCTTCAAAATGAGACGTACCCGCCTGCATGCCCGTTATTAAAAAGCAAACAAACTTTTCGCATAGTTCCCTCAGAAAAACCACACATCTCCCCAGCCCACCATGGCAGACGAAATCGATTTCACTACTGGAGATGCAGGGGCTTCCAGCACTTATCCTATGCAGTGCTCAGCCCTGCGCAAAAACGGCTTCGTGGTGCTCAAAGGGCGTCCATGCAAAATCGTGGAGATGTCAACTTCCAAGACTGGGAAGCATGGTCATGCCAAGGTAAGCGCTTCCAGGTCACTCTTTGGCTTCTTGGATAAGATCCTATGTGTTCCATTCTACATCATAAGGTTTCTATATTTAAAATAACTTTTTTCTTCCCTTGGTCTCTTGAATGATCAGGCACTACTCCCAATAAAACTCTCCTTTAATTGGTCCCTTAGAATGTCTCATTAACTGGAAACTAAAACTTTTTTGAATCCTGGTGCTCTAAAACGTCTTGTTTCATTGAAACAAGCCTGTTCTTATAATTCTAAGAGACTTGGTTTTCACTTTCTGTGGACTCTCGTAATTGAAGCGCTGAGATGTGTAGTGTGTTGGGAGTTGGATGCCATGAAACTGTTCTGGTTTGGGGTACTTACTGAATCTCAGTTCTGTGCCACTGCAACTTTTTTAAAGAAAGTGAGACGACCTTGGAAAGAGGTGAAAGGGTCCATTACAGTCAGCGTCGGGAGTGACATAGCTGATAGAGATTAAACATGTTCCTGCCCTTCTCACCTCTCTTAGGTACACCTTGTTGGAATTGACATTTTCACTGGCAAAAAATATGAAGATATTTGTCCTTCCACTCACAACATGGATGTTCCAAATATTAAGAGAAATGATTATCAAGTAAGTACTGTTTTCCTGAACAGTGTTTCAGAAGTGTGTAAACACCCTCCTTAGTAGTAGTTTGACAAGAGTAGTTTTATAGAGTACATTCCTTACCAATTACTAGACTCCACTTATCTTACAGATTAGAGGAATAGTGTTTTGTTTTGTTCTGTTTTTAATACTTTGTGCCTTTTTGTTGTGAACTAGGGGACCATATATCTCAGGCTGTCCTTGAACTCAGTATTCATCCAAAGATGATCTTCAGTTTCTGACCCTTCTGCCTCTGCCTATGAGTGCTGAGATTATCCACTGCATCTTCGTGCCTGGCTATCCTGTACTGGAGGTCAAACCCAGGGCCTTGCGCATGCTTTAGGCAAGCAACCTACAGCTGAGCTATCTCTCTAGCCGATATTCCTGCATTTTAAAAATGTTGTATTGGACCAGTGAGATGGCTTAGTTAGGTACTTTCTGTCAAGCCTGACTCTAGAGCTCAATTCCAGAAAGAGAGAACTGTTCTTCACATGTGAGCTATGAAACACACATACCCGCATACGAACATTCACTAGATAAACAAGTGTAAGTAGAAATTTTAAATGTAGCATCTAGAGGCAGAAGAACCAGAAAGATTTAAGGAGGTTGGTATCAACTGCATTTACTCAATAACTTATAATGTAAATTTGTAATGTAAAAACAATGTAAACATATTTTTCTAGTTTTAATTTGATGAATAGTTTTATATTTTCACAGTGCCAATTAAATTCTGTATTCTGTATTAAATCTGTAAAAATTTAGAATAATTTGATACTTATATCAAACACCAAAGAAAGTGACATTTTGAGTCAAGTGGATCTGGGCTTGGAACTGGTTCTGGCACTCTCTGGCTAGATGGTCTTTTACAAAGTATTTGTCTTCTCTAAACTCTGCCTTTCCATCTACAAATCAGAGTGACATGTGGGTTGGATGTGCCCATAAGTAGATGTGCATAACAAGTTCTTGTTCTGCTTCATGTATCCTATATCAGAATCCTACTTTCATTATTCTTAGATCACTGGCTTTAGATGTGGTGCATAGTAGGTGCTCAGTAAACACTAGTTAAATACACCTTTATTCAATGTAGCACTGCGTAAGATTAACATGTCAGATTAAGGTAAGTATAGAATTTACATTGGTCAAAATGGGCTTCTTTTCTCATCCTGATTTGTGAGCTCTTAGTATTCATTATATTCAGTAGTTTTTATTCCACACTTCTACCTGTTGGATGTTTCAGCAGGCTACATCAGAGTTCACTATTATTACCAAATTAATGAACCATTGATTGAGGACTACTTGGTTTGGATTTTATGTGGATATTTCATAAGGCCCCAGCATACTCAGCTCCTGTGCAGAGGTGAAGCACGTTCAGTCTAAAACAATGCCCACCACAGATTAGCCTCGGGCAGAAGGAGCATTAAAGATTGCCATCCTGTCTCTGTCTCAGATTTTAGTTTTGTCATGTGAGTCTTTTATTCTCATTTTAAATTTTCCTTGTTCTGTGGTTGAGGTGTTTGGTGCCTTCTCGGGCATGCACCCAAGAAGGCGCCTTGCTTAGTTTGTTCCAGTCCCAACCCTGGAAGTCCACATGGCAGAGTGGATAGCCATGGATAGTGACGGTCAGGCTGCTGGACCTAGGTCTCTGCTTTGGGACTTACTATGGTGTGACCTCGGCTGGCCAGTTATTTGACCTTTCTTGTCTCTTTTACTTCATAAAATTGGGACGTGGAATCAAAGCTCTCACAGGTTTGTCCGAGGCTCCTGGAAAGGACTAAGGACTGCAGCCTCCCTCTTCAGAATGGCCAGCAGATATTCATTTCTGGTCACTCGTTTAGAACCAGTCCTGTGAGCTTCCTGGTTTATTTATTATGCTCTGGTGATCTTCACTCTTCTATCCATGTGCCTTTGTTAAATCCTTGCTTCTGTTATTATCTGGCTACGTGCAGTTCCTTTGCATCTGCTGAATTCAGTATTTTGAGTGCCAGTTTGGCAGCCAGCCAAAGTGGATTGTGAACATCTATTCATTTTAATAATTTAAAAAATAAAAGAATTGGGAGAAAAATATGTTAATATTTACAGATGTAATTTGTATATACTTAAAATAAGTTCAGGATACAAGAAAGTGTGTCTCCTGACTCCCATTCAAGATTGGCTCAGATTCGAATTGCTAATTTTCATTAGTTTTCTCAAAAGAAGTTATAATTGTCTGGGGCTCTGTGGTAGTATAAAATAGAAAATGATTTCAGACCCTTGGAGGGAGTTCCCAATTTGTTAAATGAGAAATGGCTTGTTTGGCTTCTTCTTTGGAATCATATTTTTTTTTAATGTCTGTACTGCTGTACACTTAACTCCAAATTCAATCTTTTCTGGATCTGCTGCACTTTTATCTGTCGTTTGAAGCCCACTCCTCACAGGGAAAACTGCTTAGTATAGGAAATAGAAAGTGCGTTACAGATCTTCAGGTGATCAGTGGATTGCCAGAGCTATGACTTTTAAATCCAGATTATACATTTATTTTACCTAGTATATTTGTGTGCCTGCATGCACACATACCCATGTGCACACATGCACACACGTGTGGAAGTCAGACACTGTGTGTGTGTTTGTGTGCGCTCGCGTGCGTTAGTGGGCACACACACATGTGAAGGTCAGACACTTAGTGTGCCTGCATGTACACACACACATGTGGAGGTCAGAGGCCAATTCCTAGGAGTTGGGTCTCACTCCTAGGGATGTAAGTCAAGACATCAGCCTTGTAGTTAAAATAGTAGGAATAAAGAAAATATCGATGCTGTGACTTGCCTGTGCTTTGAGGTCTTTTCATCATTTTAATGTGTTTGTGAATATCTCATGTTCTTCATAGAACCATTCTTTCTCTGGGAATGGAAAACCACTAAACCAGAAGAGCCCCATATTTTAGGGAGAAGCAGCAAATGCGCTACAGGACAACAACAGAAAAGCCATGATAGGTTGCAACGTCAGTGTGTTCTACTTACAGGAAAAAGAGCAGCATGTAATATACTGTAATCTGTAATACAGAACCCTAGGCCCACACACTACCCAGCAGGTGCCATAAATGAGTCTTCAAGGTCAGTCTAGTAGGCAAGTTTTGGTAGAGGTGGAATTTGTGAACCATTGACGTCTTAGGGCAGCATCTTATGTTTCATCACTTTGCCTGTAAACAAGTATTTTATTCAGAAAATAAGTGCCATAACAGAGAGGAGGCATACTCTAATCCCTGGTGGAGGTTTAGCAGAAGCACCACAGGCAGGAAAAGCAAAGCCATGTGTAGACTGGGTCTACTGCAAGAAGTGAGGCCCCCTGCTTCTGCAGTGGGATCAGGTACTAGCTGTTCCTGCAGGGAAAAGCTGCCACACCAGGACCCTGTATCACTCCCTCTGTGAGGCTCTTCCTGCTCTGTCAGCCTTAGTGAAAGAAAGCTGTGTCATTGAGCCTGCTGAGTGGTTGAGGCAGCAGTAACAGAAAGTTGAATGTCACTCACTACCTTTTTATCTAATGGAGAGTCTCACATGTATAGCTGGCACCCACCAGTGAACATCTGCTAACATTTGGAAAGGTCTGTGCACACGCCACTACCCTGGACCTCACTCACAATTTCTGTGGCGTGGTTTTTCAGCATCCTTGACTTTCCAACCCAGCTCTTGACTCTTTGCCCATAGTCAGTAGAAATCCACATGGTACAGTTTCCCCTCCCCCCCACCATTTCTCACAGCCCTCTCTGCATGGTCCCTCATATTATACATAGCAACTAGAAACCATTCTGACATTGTCTTACAGTCAACTAGCCAGGGAGAGTTCTCCATCAGGCCATTGGTGTAAGTTCCAGGGGAGAAGTGGTCAGCATGGGAGAAAGTGCTTTCTGAGTCTAGGCCATATATCAAGCTATCAGTGCTTTAGGACCCGCTCACGTCATCTCATGTATGTTCTTCCCACATGCTGATGACATGTATCATGCACACCCAACAGAGTGACTTGCCGGGTCAGAATACACCCCAGCTGATGGTATCTTATTACTTAGGTGATATAATAATGTTGAAGAATTCACTGTATCAGGGACTGGTAACTTCTGGGAGGTAGCTAAAGAGTGCTGGGGAAGCAGGCAAACCAGGACAGAAAGAAGTCTGACCTTGGCCGCACAGTGATGGACTAGAATGTGTATCCACTCGTAGTGATAATCTTCCCATGCAGTTTGTAGTGTATTAATAATACAAATACGGGCAAAAGGAAAAACCACCCTTCCCATCATCCCCATCTCTATGTTGTTCTTCTTCTAGGCACATCACTGGCAGGGCCTGTAGCTACTCTGGTGCTCCCCTCCCCCCACCCTTCCTGTTTTCCCTCTTTCTCGGCCCTCTGTGCCTCGCAGCAGCTAGTAGTTTCCACGCTCCCACTTTCTAGAATCCTGCATCCTTTTGTTCCCATTTTACTGTTTCATTTTGTTATTTCTGTGTGTGTGTATGTGTGTGTGTGTGTGTGTGTGTGTGTGTGTGTGTGTGTGTGTGTGTGCATTCATGCACACTTGTGCCATGGTTAGAGTCAGCTCTCCCTCCACCATGGGGGTTACAGGAATCAAATAGGTCACCAGGCTTCTGTAACAAGCACTCTTACCTGCCGAACATTCTCACCAGCTAGACTTTACCCTTTTTGTGAGAATTTTCTAAGTTTCAAAATCCTGTATACAGATCAGCCAGATTTGATGCTTATCAATGTGTGACAAATCCTGCCTTATCTGTATCCCAGTCCTTTGAAAAACATTTTACTTATTCTTTGGTAATGTCATACACTAATGCAATGGAGTTAGATGATATCCACTCCCTCTCCTCCAATTCCTCCTGGGCCCACCCCTTCCACAGCTCCTCCCATTCACATCTCCTTCCATAGGTAGGTAGGTAGGCAGGTAGGTAGATAATGATGATGGATGAATGGATAGATGGATGGATGTTAATAGGTAAGTAAATACATAGATGATAGATAGATAGATAGATAGATAGATAGATAGATAGATAGATAGATAGAATATTGTATATATATAATTATGTTAGTGCTGCCACAAACACATGACATAGGGCACCATCCATAGGAGTATGGGAAATCAAGGTCCACCCTGCTAAAGAAAACTGGCTTTCTTCTCCCTAGTGGCCATCAGCTGGCTTCTCAGTTAGAGGTGGGCCTCATGAGTTCTTTGGGCTAGAGTGTCGATGAATTGATGGTGTGCAGATCTTGCACGAGAAACCAGAGCTGCTGTGAGTCCCTGAATGCAAGGCTCTTTTTGCCCAGATGACACTATTTCACACAGCAGTCATCCCAGATAGCTGGCTCTTACAGTCTTTTCTTCCTCTTCTGTAACATTGCCTTATTGGTATGGTTGTTTGTTTTTGAGATAGGATCTCTTCAGGTACTAAGGTTAGCCTTGAACTTACAAACCTCTAGGTACCTCCCAGGTGTCAGGATTAAAGGCATGTGCTACTATGCTGGCATGTATCCCACATTTGCTATTTCTTCATATGTGCTCTTCCTCTTTGTTATTTTGAAGCAAATCTCAGATACTTACCATTTTACCTCTATTTTATTTTATGTCTCCAAGGGCTAAGGGCTGTGAACAAAGCCAGACACACTATCAGAGCTAAAACATTGTTAGCTCCTGGAGAGTGCCCCGTCATTCTGACAGTTTCCTAATTGTTCTCTATTGCTTTTTGGGAGTATGGTAGCTACTGGTTCTACTTTATAGTGAATTAAACTAATGCAGACCTAAATAAGGTCTACACAATGAAGTTGATGTATAGTGCTTTTGACTCTGTGTTCTGCAATTTCTCTCACATGCACTGAGTTCTGTCTTATCCCCCTCCCCTCCTTGTTAGCTCGCTGCAGTGTCTGAGTGAAGAGACTGGATCATTTGTTCTGTAGACTTTCAGGGTCTAGATGTTACTAACTAACTGCACGTCCTCACCGTCTCCACAACCCTCCTCTGTCTTTCTAAGACGGACAGTTCAGAGTCAGATTAGCTTTTGTTTCCTTCTTTGTGGTTGTTGCTTACGTAGGGCTACTCCACAGTTGAAGTTCTATACACCTATCAGGTATTAGGTAAATTAATCTTACTTTTCTTGGGGTTTGTTTTTAGTTTTGTTTTCCAGACAGGTTTTCTCTGTGTAGCCCTGGTTGCTCAAACCCAGGCAGGCCTCAAACTCAGATCCACCAAACCCTGCCTCCAGGAGTTGGGATTAAAGGGTCAAGGGCATGCAACCCCCATAGAATCTCGCTTCTTTCTGTAAGGTTATTACACACACATCATTGCCTCACTCCACTTAGAGGAAACAAAGAACGTTTCTTTGAAAGCCAGACTGCTGCTATGGAAACTCTTCATCTGTTGTTATGCTTTTACCTCTAGGACCTGGTCGTGTATCTCCTGAGTACATTCTCATGCATGTGTATATACATACATAAATACTTCCCTCTGCCTGTCATTCTCGCTTTTTTTTTTTTTTTTTTTTTTTCCCAGAGGCTGGGGACCCAACCAGGGCCTTGCGCCGCTAGGCAAGCGCTCTACCGCTGAGCTAAATCCCCAACCCCTCCTCTGCCTGTCATTATCAGAGATTTTAATATTTAAAAAAAATGTATGTGTGCATGCACATACATGTGTGCAAAAAGGGCCATATACATATATGGTGATATAACTTTGAGGTCAAGAAAACTTACAGGAGTTCTTTCTCCTTCTACTGTGTAAATCCTAGACATTGAAGTCAAATCTCCGGCCTTGGCAGTAAGTTCTTTTACCCACTGAAGCATCTCACCCTCTCCCGCTATCAGTTGTGAGAAGACAGGTTCCAGGACCCACTGAAGTCAGTGACAGTTTAGTATGAACTCAGCAGCAACACACCTGAGATTCAGTACATTATCTTTGTCATGATATTGATTTATGGGTTGTTTTCTTACTGGCCTTGGGAACTTGGTCATGCTAATTCCTGAGTCCTTTGGAATGTACCTAGTCCATAGTCATGATAGTTCCTCATACTCTAGTAAACAGCTCGTTCCGGGTTCCTACTCTGGATGTGAAATCTCCTATTTTCCCAAGTAACCCTCCATTATTTTAGTAAGACCTTCCAGTAAAGAAAAGGTGCTGCACTCTAGTACCATGCTGGTCAAGAGTCTGGTACACCCACTGTGTGAGTTCTAGTCCCAAAGGCTGTGTGGAAAGATGGAATTCTGCACAAAACATACTTGAGACTTAACAGTAACACAATTGGCTCCTTCCTTCTATTTTAAGAGCAAGAGTTATATTTAGACTATAAAGATCTTGCAGGTACCACCCTAGTAGTCAGTTGGTCAAAGTTAGCATCACCATTAGTGGGATACATACATTTGCCTCCGGATGTGATTGGTACTCTGAGGACAGAGGTACTCTGTCATCTAGATAGCATTTCGTCCAATTACGCATTCCATGAATTATAAGGCAACAAGGCAGATCCAGACTGAGAGACAGTTTGTAAACCAAGTGAGTATCAACGCCTTGAAAGACAGGATGATCAAACTGCTCCACAGAAAAAAAAATACAACCCACGTGACAGCACTAAGCCACAGGTGTCATCCAGGAGCAGGAGCAGAACAACTGGCACATTTGAAAATGAATACTAGATTAGTTTGAAAACTTGCGTAAGAGTGTGTCCCCATTCTTGGGGTAACCACACTGTAAAATTTATATCTGAAAAACCATGATCAGTGAAGCGGTGCTGATGCTGGAGCACTCTGACACTCCTCCTAGTTGGTCTGCTGCCTTACACTGCTCTGGTCGGCCACATCAGGGCCCATGTCTCATTCCCTTATATGCACTAGCAGCCTAGTCTCTCGGAATTGTAGGTACACTGATGGTGAGGACTTGCTGTTTTCCTCACTCCTAAATAAAAGAGTTGTTCAAGGGGCTGGAGACACAGCTCAGCAGTTAAGAGCAGGGACTGCTATTCTGCAGGACCTAAGTTCGATTCCCAACCCTGTGTGTAACTGTCTCCAGGGGATCTAGGCACTTTGACCTCTGTGACCTACGCACATACAGACACAGATGCACCCACAGCTACACACAAATAGGAAAACTAATTTTTTTAAGCGTTTTATATATAAGAAAATATGCTTTCTGCAGGATAGATCATGACTGGGTTTGTTTCATTACTACCATAAGATAAGCTCATATCACTACTACCCCTTCCTGAGGGTCTATAGATGGTCCCTGAGCAGTAGTGGAGGGAGAGACATTTTCTTCTGTCATATAGCCACTGAGAAAGTGTCCAGGATCCTATTAAAAATCCTCACCTCTGCTTCCATAAGCAACTCTAGTGAAACTTATCAGGTCACCAAAAAATAAAGAAAAGATAAAAATAGAAGACTCACTAATGGAGATCAGCTGCAGAGGATGGTAGTGTGGGTAAATAGCAAAATACATACTATATATGTATAGAATATATATAATGTATATATACTACATATATGGAAATGTTTTTAAAAATCTGTTAGCAGTAGCCTGAAAACCAAAAGTTCTTACTTCACCTTGCTTGTAATGAAATTATAAAATGTATAACTGTAATAGTGAAAAACTAATTTATGCCCACTAACTAGAAAATTTGCTCACAGTATATTCATGCATGTGTGTGGTGGTAAAAGGAAGATAGGTTTATATTCTCTGATTTGGAAAATTTTTAAAGCATTTTAAAACTCAGTGAAATACATGACTTTTCTTAAGAATAGCTCTGTGTATATCATATATGTGAATATAAATACCTTGTCAGTGCGGAGGGAGAGGGAGGAGACTGGTACCAGGAAGTGAGGTATACATCTCTTCTAGGAATAGCCCATATCCTGCATTTTCCTGTTTGTTTGGTTTTTTCTCTTGTTTGTTTGAAATAGGGTCTCACTATTTAGTCCTGGCTTTCTGGCTTGGAGATTACAGTATAGACCAGGCTAGCCTCTGTGTCCCTAATGCTAGTACTAAAGGCTTAAGCTGTGTTAGCATTTTTAAATGCCACAAATCTGTTAATGTATTGATGTTTTCTTATCCAAACTAATATGTGTTTCAGTTGAGCTGTGTAAACATCACATCAAGGTGGATATGATCTAATCAGTACGCCCCTGTAATTTCTTCTCGTAGCTCATATGCATTCAGGATGGTTACCTTTCCCTGCTGACAGAAACTGGCGAAGTCCGTGAGGATCTCAAGCTGCCAGAAGGTGAACTGGGCAAAGAAATCGAAGGGAAGTACAATGCAGGTGAAGATGTGCAGGTAAGGCCATGGGGAGGCTGTGTCTCAGAGCCATTGCATACATCTCGGGCCCTGATAAGTTAGCATGAAAGACTGCACACAGGCTTCAGCTTCCTGGTGCCCCTCTGCTTTGACGGGTCTGTCTTTCTCTCTGTGCCTTGCTGTATGTGTGCTTCCTCACCTTCAATAAAAGGATTCTTTGTCTCTAAACATGCACAAACACATTATATAAATTTCAAAAACTGAACTGGAACTTCAGACCACTGCTGAAATGTTGAAGGGATCTCTACACTCTTAAAGACCTGTGACCAGAGAAGACAGCAAGTTTGGGAGGTGCTGTTGTTGGTTGGTTTGTTTTCTTTCTTCTGGATTGACGGGGCACTCCATATTGTTTGGGAGACCCACCCATGAGTTTAAGAAATAGGCAGGCAGACGGGGAGGAGAATTCTGTGGATTGCACCTTTCCCAATTCAACATAAAAGGTTCACAAGTCAAGTACACCATGTTTAGTGAACACATCTTTCCTGTGTATGACCTCCTCAGTAACTCTGCCTGCCCTCTCCCCTTCTAGGTGTCCGTCATGTGCGCCATGAGTGAAGAATACGCTGTAGCCATAAAGCCCTGCAAATAGGCAGGGCCCTGAGCACAAGCAGGTCCACTGGGTCTGGATCTAGTTGTCCCAAAGCTATGGCCTTCATAAGCAACCTCATGTTTGTTTTTGTTATGTTTTTATTGTTTTAAAAATGTGCTGGCTTAGGTTTGCAGGCAGTTAGTAAGTTTAAATGAATATACCAAGATGTATAATTTTATAAGTATCTTTCCTATAACACTCCTGTGGTTTTCATCATGTGACCATAAGACACAAATACAACAGCTTCAGTAATGTCACTTGTCTGAGCAAATCACTCCTGAACTTAAGTGGTTAACAAACCAGGGTTTAAAGTCAGCAATGTAGCAGCTAGTGGAATGGAAGTGCCATGCTTTTCAGCCAAATTGCTTTGTGCTGATTTCAGACTTAATATCCAGAGTCATAGATTATAAAATGGTCTGTGTGACAAACACACATCTTGAAACAACTCTTTTTATCATTCTCTTGGTGGCCAGGTGTCCCATGTATTCCCTTCATCATGTTTTTCTGTGCCAGGTTGGTGATGACAGACATACAGGGAACATGGAGGGAACAGAACTGCTGAGTAAGTCTGAGCAAGTTCACCCAGTGGAGAAGAAGACCAGGGTAGAGGCAAAGCAGGGGTTAACGCTGTAGCTTTTATTGAAGACCTTTTAATCAGCACAGAAAGTGAAGGAGCTCTGGTTGTATTTTTGCTTTTGGCTATGTCCCAGCCTCTGCCTCAGCACAGCAGTGACCTTTGCAGAGACACTCACTACTTCCAGCCATAATGCTTAAGTGGTCATGGTGTTGGTAACCCAGCCCTTCCAGCAATTTTTTAAGTAATTTGTTTTTAACATTAGACTGAAATTAGGAATTTTTAAGTTGATTTGGAATTCCTGACTTTGATTTGTTAAATATGTGCACACTTCTCTAAAGTGATAGGTGTGAACCATGGAAGAAAGATTACCTTATGTGAAAACTAGCTTAAGTGTGTGCATACCTTATATCTCTTGGGACTTGGTTCTTTACTGATGTGAAATATAAGTAGGAAAGGGTTCTGTGACCTGGATTGTTTTGCTGCGTCGTAGGTAATGCCCCTCCATTCTGTTTAGACTTTTGGATCGTGTGTAAATTGTGTCTAAAATTGTAGACATAGTTGTAGGCTTGTGAGGAACAGACAAAATCACAATCATGGCATTGGAGCACAACTTAGAGCAAAATTCCTCTGAACAACACCTCAATTCTCTGAGGCTGGCTCTCCTCTCAGGTCCCTTTCTCGTGTCTGGACTCTTTGTTCCCATCTAGAAAAAATGTGTGACAAGGTAACTCATCTAATGAGCAACTTGAAATAGCATTACAAATGGAAGATCCCAAGATTTTAGTTGCTTAATTTGTATGCAGTTTTAAATCTTGTCTTGGCCTCCACAAACCAATCCAGAGAAGCAGCAAGATACAGTACGAGACGTGCCAGGAAGAGGTGTCTAAAGCACAAGAACATTGAAGTTGTCGCCAGTTGACTTTAGTGTGACCCTTTAGCTTTTGCACGTGCAAAGCACAATTAGGAATTAGGCTGAATTCTTCCCAGGTATCTGCTCTGTGCTGCTTTAGATTTCTGCTGTTAGGATGTGTTCCTGGCAGTGCCGCTTGACGGGGTACGTAGGAATTGCAGGAAGTTATTTCTCTCTGCTCTTCTCTGGTCATTGGCTGGCTAGTAAGTAGCCACACTGGTGTTTTGATTTCATATTCTTCAGGAGTAGCATGCCCTTTTCCTTCCTAACTTATCAAACTCCACATGCACCTCTATTTTTCATTGTAGTGTACATATAAATTAGAGCAATGTACCTCTAGCTCCATACCTTGAATGGCAAAAGCTACTTAGGCCTAAGTATTTCATTTTAAATACTATATAAGTGTATATACTCCAACATGTAACTATAGATTTTAAAGATACAGGACTGTTTATTTTCACATAAGTCAGTAGATGTTTCTCTTAAAGCATAATATTTCATTTAGTAAAGCTTTATAAATTATATTAAAGGGAAGCAGGAAACATGTATTTTTTAACAGAAATTGCTTCTTTTGACATCAGAGAAATGCTAAGAGTTGATTACAAGTATTTGTTGTACTCGTAGCAGATCTCCAGTTTCCCAGGCACCATGTTGAGAACGGAGTTCATTCAGACGTCACCACATGTCTGTGTCTGTACATGTGTGTTTCTTTCTTTGCCATGTAGACAGTATTAACAGGTTGAGCATTTTTGTTCTAGAATAACAGCTTAATTTCCACCATGAAGACTTTGCCACACTGGTACAATTGTGTGCCCTCTGACATAGGTCAGACCTTTTTGGCTTTGACTTGGTCTTTGCATCCTTCATGCCTCCTGGGGGCTGTCAGTCACTTGAAGTGGTTACCAAGCTCTTGACTCTGTTCCCCTTCATAGTACAGATTTCTATGCCAGTGCTTGATATCAGTGACCAAAACTCTCGCAGCCAGACGTGATATCTTTAAGAACACGCTGCATGCGATGTTTAGAAAATCTGGGGATACATGCTTTTCACTAGTGCACAGTGTGAGTGTGTGTATAAATACACATAGCTTTGTTCATTTCTCAAAGTCCTTCCAACTATTAAATGTACTGTAGTCTGGTAGTGCCTCAAATGTTGGTTTGATTTTTGTGTTTTTTTAATTTATAAGTTTTCCAGAATTTGTTTTTGACTTTTAAGGCTACTCGACTAGATTGTTTCTAGTTGAGCTGGAATTCAAATGCATTGTTCTCAGGGCTGTTTGTGCTAGGAGCTGAAGTGTCATTATTTAAAGATAGCTGCCTACAAATATATTGCAAGTTTTTCCCACGTCATGATACTGTAATACATACAAATAAAAATTCTTAGTAAAACATTTAAGCTGTCTGGTAAGCATTTTTTTAAAATGGGAGCATTAGTAGCAGCTGTACTGGAATCTTGCTGTAGCTTACTCTAGAGTAAAATCCCAGGGGTCTTTCCACTGGAGCCCTGTCCTTAGTGATATATCTGAGAGCATGTTTCTGGCATGGACGCCAAAGAGTGTTTTGGAGCTAGACATTGAATCTGTGTTCTCAGACACATTCAAGAGCAGACAGGAAATTCCGTACTGTTTTGGGTATCTGAAAATGTTTACATGCTGAATCCACACTTGCTATGAGAAAATATGGATGTCTAGTATAAGATCAAAGCTATCAAGGCATATTTCCACAGACAGTATACTATACTGACATGAACTTTTAAATCTTCTAATATTTAAGTAGAATATATCATAGTTCTTAAGCCTTTTTTCTGTTAACATTTCGATGAATAAGAGGCAACAAAGACTTTTTTTAAATCTATGGTAGACAAATCTTAAAATTGAATCTATTAACTTAAATCTGTGAAATGCATTCTCTGAATTGGACAAACAACATTATTATTTGATTGTAGAGGGAACATTGGGTCTTAGCTTATGGAGCACAGATGTTCTGTGGAAACAGGGTTTGAAGTCACTATGTAATTTAATTTTTCCATTAACCCAAACACTGACTTAACTACCAAGTGAGATCACACACCTGAAAGGAGCTGTAGATATCTAATAAATATGTTTTCTTCATGTGGAGGACGCATTGTAGGGCAGTGTGCAAAAGGCCATCACCTGCTATAAACATAATCATTGCCAAACTTTTCCATCACTGCTCTTGACACTTAAACCAGGCCTGGGCCTATCTACAGTAACAAGGGAGATTCTTTTCTGTAGATGAAGTTTTTAGAAACCATTTCCAGATGCTGGCGGGATTTGGTCATCTTAGTTTGAAACTGTACTTTTAAAAACACTGGATACTGAACTATTAAGCAATGTCTAAAGAGCCTGTGAGAGATTGTGGCTGTGCTCTCTTAAGCTGATTCTTTATTGTGGTTATTCTACTACAAGTAAGCAGTCATCGTTACTACAAGGACTGCTCACATTACTATCTCTAACCACGATAAACAAATGACTGTTTCCCTATTCTCATCTACTCTTCCCCCTCCCTAGAAGAAAACAGATCAAAGGACATTGTCTAATCCATTGGCACTTTGTTAGGATTATTTTTTGTCTTAAATATAGGATACTTATTGAATTTACTTGCAAATGTTTTGTTAAAACTTTAAAATTATAATAAGTTCTGAATATTATAATTGTACGTTTTACATTTCAAAAGTAAGTAACTTTGAATGTTAAATCTCCAGCTATACTAATTTGTTACCTTAAAATATATGTCTGTTAACTTCATGTTATATTAAATGAAAATAAACTTAACAGTACACAATTCTTATATGTGTATGTTCTTAAAATATTTTTATACTACAAAATTGTATTCATTACATCTAGGACTTCTAAAAAAAAAAGTCGTTTTTAATACTTCATATTCGAGGCCCTCACTTTCAGTGTACTGCCCTTATGGCCAAGAAGAGTAATTTCTAATGTTGAGTTCCAGGCTAGGTATGTACTTGTCTTCCTATCAAATTCTGAATCCCTTGCTAGCCAGGCATGGTAGTGCACAGGGAGTTGTGGCAGGAGGTATCCTAGGTTGAAGGCCAACCCAAGCTGTGTAGCAAGACCCTGGCTCAAAGGGGGCCTGTAGACTCGACAAAACCATAGCAACCACGTTTACAGCCATAGTCACTGCATTGAGCCCCCACACAGCTGACTCAACTGTCACTCATGGGAGACATGCGCACAGGGCCGTCTTCTTCACCACTGAACTGTTTTGGCTATTGATGTTTTAGGGAGCGTGAAAAGTCACTGTTTCTACTTCGTGCACACTGCTGAGCCCACTAGGCTCCAACCTAAACTGACCCTGGTTAAACTCAGTAAAGACACCTGAACATGTGTGGACCTCAAATAATCCACTCATCATAAATTCAGTTATCAAACTAAGTGAAGCCTCAGCGTTTTTTTCAGTCATGTTTTTTATACAACTCAACGAAAATCCTAGAACTGACTTAAACCTCCAGCTGAACCCTCATCCAGCTACTGGCACACAGAAGCCACGCGAGATATTAAAACAACTGCTGTTACCGTTACCGTATGTCATTGCTTAGATTGATAATAGAACTCTCTTCTAGAAAACATTATCAAGAGTCAGAAGAATGGCCCTGCACATGTGCACAGATGTATAGTATAGTAATTACAGTGACATGAAAAAGATCTTACCTTTACATTTTATTTTCTGCTCTGAAATACTTCTACAGTGGAAAGACAGTTTTTGATTATAAATAAAAATAAAGCAAAAGTATTATGAGGCTGTTTATATAGGAAATCATTTGAGAGATGTTACTTAAGGCTAAGTCTTTGTAATCTGTTGTGTATTTTTTATACTTCAAATAAGATGCTGAATTTTGACTGGCAAGAAAGAGAAAGAAGAGGAAAGGAGAGGAGAGGAGGAGAGGAGAGGAGAGGAGAGGAGAGAGAGAGAGAGAGAGAGAGAGAGAGAGAGAGAGAGAGAGAGAGAGAGAGAGAAACCTGAGCATAAGGAAAGGGGTGGGAGAGTAGGAAGTCGAGGGACCTGAGAGTGCTCAGTATGTGTTATGTGTGTGCATCACGTCATCAGGTCATTTTCATTACAAATATATGTATAAAACTAAAAAGGATGCTTTTGTTTGATCTTGGGGGTTTCGTTCATTAGTTTAGTTTTTGATATGTGCTCTCTGCGTATTCCAGATTGACCTTGAATTTTGGGTACTCCTTCCTCAAAGTTCTGAACGCTGGGATTATACTAGTCCCACATGTTGCCATTAATTTTTTTTTGAGTATGTAAAATAGTTGCTTGTCTCCGGAGTCACCATAAAATAGAAAATATCTTGCCATCTTCCTACCCTCCCTGCCATCTTCCTACTCACCCTCTCCATCATTCCAGAGACATCACTGATGTCCATACCCTGCCAGCAGGGATTGCCGTTCTCTCCACAGTGGCCTACTGATGAGTCCTTGAAGTGACCCCTCCCTCACTGTGGGAACCACATAATCAGGTTCACTGTAAGTAGCTCTGTGCCTTTGTTCACACACTTTTCTCTGGCACTGTAAGCCATGCCAGGTTACTACATCAGTTATCACAGTGTATCCATGATCATTATTACTAATAACCTTAACCTTCCAGCTATACAAACCAGAGGTATACAGTGAAAGAAATATCACTTAGGCTGCCATCCTCTGTTCCCACATTCTGTTGTTACTTGCAGATACCGGGCTCCCATTTCCCAGAGTACATGGCAGAGACGAGGAAGGCAAGAAGGGTGGATTATGGATTATGTGTCACTGTCTTTGTCTCTCTCTGTCCCTTCATTGTTAGACATCCAAATGGGGAACCTTTTGTCACCACACGTTAAGGTTATGCAGGCATGCTCCCTGGGAAATTAAAACATCTATTCCCACAATACATTC
This sequence comes from Rattus rattus, assembly GCF_011064425.1. NCBI lineage: Eukaryota > Metazoa > Chordata > Mammalia > Rodentia > Muridae > Rattus > Rattus rattus. The sequence continues at coordinate 125,876,748 of NC_046156.1, read as the reverse complement.
AGCAGATGTTTGTAGCTACAATTGCTGGGGACTGTCTCAGAAGGCCAACTACCAAGGTCTTGTCCACCTCTTGGGAGTTCTTTCAAAATATAATCAAAATAATATTCCGCCCATACCCAGAGATGATTTCCATTACTCAAGTGATTTGGGTCTGGAGTTCAGGAGAGCCCACAAGTTTAGCAACCCCAGTTACCATCAGATCCCAACCCATTCATAGTGGGAGAATGGCATATGTTTAAGTAATGTTCATAGTACATCAGTCTTTGTGTTTTCAATTGTGTGTACTTTCATGTACACTGTGGGTGTAGGCACACACATCACTTACATCCTGAATTAGAGAAATAACTTTTCCTTCCAAATCATAGGGAACTTTCACGCACAAAAATAATAATACTGAAAGATTGAGAACACAAAGGAAATACAGGGTTCTGTAGAGATTTTAAAATTAGGTAGAGGGCTATCATTCTAATTCTAATTCTCCTGAGTCTGAGGCAAGAGGATGGTTGGGTACAAGGCCAGCCTGGGCTACATAGCAAGATACTTGTCTTTGACATGCAACTTGCATTGTGATGACGGTTCCAAGTGAAATTAAAAACAAAACTGGAAAAATAAAAGGAGTTTCTGCTTGAAAATTTTGAAACATGCAATAAAACAAAGTCTGTGTAAGGTTTTTCTCAAAGATAACAAAACATTATATTTCAGAATCTCCATAAAGTAGCACCAGGAAAATTCATAGCATTTCTCTCTATATCTGTAAAAATGGACATGTGAACATAAGTCAGTTCATTCCTGAATCAAACAGCCAGCCACAAAGCAGGAATGAAGCAGGAACGAAGGAGCTAGAGCAGCAGAAAGGTCCAATTGAACTTCTAGTTTAAAAAAACAGGAGTAGGGAGTGGGGGACAGATCTTTCTGAGCTCAAGGTCAGCCTTGTCTACATAGCAAGTCCCAAGCCAGCCCTAACTACATGATGAGACTGTCTCAAAAAACAATAAAAGTTAACAAAATGAACAAATCAGATAATTGAAAGAACAAAGGGATGGTGTGGCAACACAGCAGGTAAAAGGTGCTTGTCACCACGCCTAATGGCCTGAGTTGGACCCTCACACCCACAGAATGGAGGACTCAATCCACACCTTGTCCTCTGTGTCCCTTGCTGTATGTGCAAATTCATAGATCACAGTGCATGAAGCAAGTACATGTGATGGTTTTACAAATCAGCAAATCTAGCAAGTAGATGAGACTTTAAGAATACGTAAATTGAAGAGACACAGAGCCCATCTGCATGCTACATGATCCCTGGTACTGTTAGTGGAACAGAGACCTTTCAAGAAGGGAAAGGCGGCCCTTCTACTCTGTAAGAAAACATCATCTGATGCACAAGCCCAGAACAGCCAGAGCCGCAGATGTGGGAATACAAATGGGTCGTAGTAAAAGCCTGATCAGAGTGCTCCTGCTACATTCATTGCAGTTTTTCGTGGTGCAAAATACACATCGGCACACACTCAAGTGCTTATGAGATTACTTATTCATATTTACAAGTGGTTTATCTTTCCAGTACAAAACAGTAGTGTGGACCTCGTGTTGTCTACTCACCAATGGTTTTGCACAAGTACACTAGTTTACACTTTTAGCATGAGAGGTAATGAGGGTTGTAGGTATTCTCTCTCCATGTTGAGAATGTCCATTTTACCATAACTGACAAACCCACACATACCTGTCTGGGAACTCTCCATTTCTTATATCTACCCAAGAAACAGTATCCTACAGCTGCAATAAAGTGTTAAAATTTCTTATTTAATAGAAAAGCCTTCTTTCAGTTTTCTTCAAATGTATCTTCTCTACTCTGTTTTCTTGGTGCTTCTGTGCAAATTTTAATTGATGTGTCAAAACAGTGATAAGCATGTGAAGCTATTGCTTGAAATCACATTAATCTACAGTACTGGGGCACTGACTTTACTGTGTTGGACCTTCAATCCATAAACATTGAAGTTTTATTCAACCTCCCTTATCCAATTTCTCTCAATTAAATTTTACAGTTTCTACATGCAGATCCTGTATATCTTTTGACACCTTTCTCTTCAGGGTTTGCTATATTTTGTGCTATTAGAGATAATGTCTTCTTCAAATTTTGTTTTCTAACTTGTTGCTGGTACAGAGATGAGCATTTGAGTCACATATTGATTTTTAATCTAGCAATCTTAATAAACTCACATACCAATTCTGACCATTTTTATGTAGATTTTAAGCTTGTTCAACAGCAATTCTTTAAATCATACATTGTTATAGATGCTCAGTTTGCTGCATGACACATTGCTAGGTATGGTTCACTGATAATTTGTGAGTGGGGGGGAGGGGTGGCAGAGGAGTTGATTCTCTCCTACGTTAAGGCCTAGGAATTGACCTCAGGCCTTCAGGCTTCCATAGCAAGTGCTCTTAACTGCTGATCCTCTCGCCAGCTTTTATCTGGAAGTTTGAGTAAATCCATGCCATCACCTATTCACTATATATAGCTGATTTACTTAGGAATGATCCAAGGTGACAGAAATAAGAAACTAGGCGGCGGAAGAAGCAACGAGCAGCACACTAGGGACAAGCAAGGTTCAGTCCTGCTGGAGTCCCACAGTCTGCAGACTACACTTCTGACCTGCAAGGATATAGCTTGACTGAAACACCTTACACACTACTCACTTCTACCTAAGGGATTCTGGGACATGAAGCATGGTGTGCTCGCAGAAACTCACACTTCCTACCAGAACTCACACTGACAGCCTGAAAGTACAAGGCTTTAACTCCTTTAAGGCAGCATTTATCCTTGGAGGGCAGGAAAGTGGGTGAAGGATCCTTTCCTCTAGAAAAAGAAATGACAAAAGGTGAGTTGAACATAAAGCTAATATAACTGGCATTATTTCTTCCTCAAATGTTTGTTAGAAGTAACCAGTGAAGCAATGTGACTGTTTTTCCTGTTTGGAGGTCGTGTTTACAAAAATGAATCCATTTAAGAGATACGGGACTGTTCAGATACTCTGTTTCTTCTTATGTAAGCTCTGGTAAGTTGTATTTTTCTGGAAATTCTACATCTTCTTTGCCATATTTTTTCATGTGATAACTTATACTTTTAATTGTTTTGATTCCCATGGAACATTTGTCGGGGTTTTGTTTTGTGCACAGTGTTTCTGTGTAGCCCTGGCTGTCTTCGAACTCACTCTAGACCAGGCTGGCTAAAAATGTCCTAAATGCATCTTCCAGTTTTATTCTTTATAGCGGTCACATTGCTAGCTTTATTGCTGCTAGTGTGATATTTTGGATCCCCCTCTGGGCTATCTGGAAATAATTTTGTTTTTGTACCTTGAAGGACTCCCTAGATCTGAGAATTCAACCATTTATCTGTCTTTTCCCAATATCTCTGGTTCATCCTACTGGATCTCCCAAATGCACTCATTTGCAAATTCTGGCATTCTTGTCTCTACTGTTTGTATCTATAATTTCTTTTCTTGCTTGCCTCCTTGCATTCTTTCTCCCTCCTTTTTCCTTTTCCTTTTCATTATTACGTGTGTGTGTGTGTGTGTGTGTGTGTGTGTGTGCGCACACACACACACGAGAGAGAGAGAGAGAGAGAGAGAGAGAGAGAGAGAGAGAGAGAGAGAGAGAGAGAAATAGCTCAAATAGGCTTGCAGAACAAGCACCTTACCTGCTAGACTTTCTAATCGGTCTTCCCCCGTCCCACTTTCCCTTCTTTGTCCTTCCTATTTCGCTGTTGCTGTTGTTTTTCTTCAGAGTTTCAATATGCTGTCAGCTCATCTCAAACTCTTGGAACCAAGGCAGCCTTAATCATCCAAACTCATCAGTAACTGGAATTACTGGGATCACTCACAACACTCAGCTTCTATAATTGTCTATTACATATTACTAGCTAAATTCTTCCTCTTGTTTATCATAAAATAATTATAATTCAACTTTTATACTTTAAGTTCAAGTAATACTTTTTTGGTTTTTGTTTTAAATACTGATAAAATTTAACTATTTCTAGTTCCCTCGTACTTTGAGATACTTTTAGCTCTTAATCATACTGAAACTACTTGTTTTATGTTCTGGATATTTTCAATATATTTATGCTCTGTTGGCCTTATATTATAGGTATGGGTAGTTGATCTTTATTCATAGTATTTGTTTTCCTATGGATTTAGTAATTTTAAAAGCTGCCAGCTCATATTTCTGGGAGCTTAGCTCAGGGACTTCTTCCTGACAAGATCAAAGGTGCTTTTCTGCAGAGAGTTCTGGCGTCAGTCCAAGCACATATTAACTGCAGTTTTAGATTTTTTTTTTAAATTCTATCTTGGAAGTGAAAATTCAAACTTCGGATATGTATGAACATAGCTTGCTTTTGGGCCTCCAAAACATTCTTTTACTTCACTATATCTTAACCATGCATTACAAGTCATTTATAACATTATATCTTACCCATTTTAGGTGGTGGCTATATAATATGGAGTTTTGCAATACACTTAATCTACAATAGCCTATATTTTTTTAACTGATTCAGCTATTCATGATCTGATATCAAGTACATCCAATGAGTTAAGTTTATAATCTATTAGAAATATATCTGTCTACCAGGCATGATGGTACACATCTTTGATCCCGGCACTTATAAAGCAGAGGCTGGAGTATCTTTGTGGGTTCAAACCCAACCCAGTCTTCATAGCTTCTATGATAGTTAGCCGTAGCTTTATAGTGAGACCCTGTCTGAGAGAGAGAGAGAGAGAGAGAGAGAGAGAGAGAGAGAGAGAGAGAGAGAGAGAGACACTAATATAACTTTCAAGTAGTTGGGACTGCACATTTGCCCTTGTTCTAATTTTTCTCAGCATTTTAAAACCAAAAAAACAATCAAAAGACAAGTGGTTTAAATGACAGTGGCCCCCGTAATCTCAAATATTTGAGCGTCCCAACTGGGAAGGATGGAAATGGGGGCCTGTGGGAAGAGATGTGTCACTGTGTAGGCTTCGAGGATTCAAAAGCCCACACTATTCCCAGTTAGTTCTCTCTGCTCGGTGCTTGTGGATCAAGATGGAAGTTTTCTGCTACTGCTCCAGTGCCTGCCTGTTTGCCTGCTGCCAGGCTCCCCACTCTGATGGTCAGGGACTCACCCTCTATGTAAGTCATCAACAAACTTTCTTCTATAAATGCCTTTGGCCATGGTGTCTGCACAACAGCAGAATAGTCACTAAGACAGGCGTATATGCCACCATACACTCTATAGGAAATCCAGGGCTCAGAGAGAATTATTGACATTAATTCTTGCTATCTGGTTAACATTTTTTTTAATCCAGAGGAAAAAAGTCTAATAATTTTCACCCATTATGGTTTCTAATTTAGTATTTGGTGATTACCAGTTAATTAGAATTACATACTGTTTTTATGTCTCCTTTATGTAAATAGATTAAGTGCTAATTGTTATGACATAGAAAGTTACCAAAGATGAGCTAAACAAAAATTTTTAGATGTCAATTAATGGCTTATTTTCAAAATACCTAATGACTCAAATATTATTTTGCTCTGCAGAACAGAGAGCCCTTTAGGAAGAAATGTCAACCTGGATCCCTGACTGAACATTTGGAATGGAAAGTTTTTGTGATTCTTATGGCAAACAGATTCAAATTTTAATGAAATTGATTTCTTCTTAAACCTACCTCCACTGTATTAATGCCTATAGCCAATCGCTTGGAGAGAACACAAACACAACTCGTACATTTTAGGGCCTTTTCCAAATGTACAACTAAAATCCATCCCATCTCCTGTCCCTAAATACTAGAGTTTCACACCCACAGAAATGTATTATTACCGAACACCAACAGGCTCACCACTTTTCTGGCCCGGCATCAATTTATAACCACTCAAAACTCAAAAGTTGTTTTTCTTTCTGTCATCAAGATACCTCCAGCCCTGTGTACTTTGTAAACATTGATAATTAGATCTCAGCAAATTGTCAAGTCAATAAGTAGAAAGTAGAATAAATTATGCCCATCCTGTAAACCCAAAGTATACTCAACATGTTCATTTCAGAAGGACATCCTCTACCTTAAAACCTAGACAAAACATAGAACTTCTGAGGATTATAATCTCAATATAATAGAGACGATCATAAAGCAACATTGAGATTCTGCCTTCCTGAATTGTGACACATCACTCCTGCATTTCTTGAACATAGTCCACTCTGGTTTGTTAGTTTGGAAAGTCCACAGCCAGAGCAGAGGATCAGTCAACTCCCGCCGCCCGCTAGATGGCGCAGGCGGAAGCCAAACGCCCAGGCATCCGCACCCCCAACGCCACGCCTCCGTTTCCTAGGTGACTTGCTGAGCGCTCCCTTGGATATCCGGTTCCGAGTTGCGCAGCGCGCACGCTCTGCGTGTGACGCAGCACGTTCCTATATAAAAGCGTGCGTACAGCGGAGGCCCGTCCTCTTCCCACGGCTGCTGCTCAACATGGCGCCGGTGAGTATACGTGCGCGTGCCTTTCTAGGGGGCTACAGGTAGCTTTTTGCTAGGTCTAGCAAGTGGGAGCGCCGCAGGAGAAAAAGCGGTGATAATAGAGTCGTCCCGGGGTTCTCTACTGGTACGATAGAGCCCCAGTTGTGCCCTGCGTGCTGTGCGGCCTGGCGGGGCTGGAGCCAGGCCCGCGACTAGTTTAGTATCGGCAGGCAAGGTCGGTCTCCGGGCCTCTTGGTTTCTCCCTGGTTTCTGATAGCCTGTGGCCGCTGACCGGAAGATAAGCAGGGTGACGCTAGCGACTTGAAGAGCATGGTTTGAACATTTGGAAAGTCACTTTAACCAAATCCTGTTAAAGATTAGGCTGCTCAGTAAGGACTCAAAGCTAATGTCTAACGATAAACCCATCGGGATTACCTGGCCATTGCACGGCAGTGGGCAGGTTCAGTCCCGTCATTCACTCAAATGCCAGTTCCGGGTTGGTGATAATTGGAGGGTGGTGAGGACGCAGACTATTACTAGTTGGTAATATATTTACATTTGGTAGCCATTTAGGTGCCTTTGGACCAATTACAACAAACCATAAATGAAGCCTATTACTTTAAAAAAGCTGTTTTAAGTTAAAAAACACCAACCAGGTGGGAGCTTTGATTTGAAATTTACATTGGTTCTCTGTTCAGTTACAGTAGGAAGCAGTTCTTCAGAATCAAGCAACATTTCTCACTACATACTCTAATATATTTACATTTGGTAGGCACTTACTGGCAAAATGAAGTTTCCGTGGGAATTGAAACATTGCTTTAAACCGAGTTAATGAAGTTACCCTTTTCATGTAGTACAGGCTCCTTTAGGTATTGGTTAACTCTGTGTATAACCCCATTATACAACATGTGCTGCTTTGATAAATTCGGGGGTGGGTATTCAGTATCTAAGCTGAATAAATTGCTTTCATACTGTCATAATTGTGTTTGTAGCAGAAAGACAAGAAGCCTAAAAAGTCAACCTGGAGGTTTCATTTGGACCTTACTCATCCAGTAGAAGATGGGATTTTTGATTCTGGAAATTTTGTAAGTATCTTACTGTAATTGTATAGATCTTGGCATTTAAATATAGTACTCGGTATTAACCTAAGCTGTGCTCCTAGGGTACCTTCCCTAGTGACTATCTAGGGTTTTCTTCCCTAGTTTTGCATTTTTTCTGTTTGAAAACAGGAACAGTTTCTACGGGAGAAGGTTAAAGTCAATGGAAAAACTGGAAATCTTGGAAATGTTGTTCACATTGAACGCCTGAAGAATAAAATCACAGTTGTTTCTGAGAAACAGTTCTCAAAAAGGTCAGTTCTTCTGTTTTAAGTTATGATGGAATATGTTGCAGGCATTCTGCTAAAATTACTATATTAATCTGTTTAAAAAGTCAGGATGACTCTCGCTGCTTAGTTTCAAACATAAGGAATATTGGTGTATTTTAGGTAGAGAGACAGCAGATTCATGGTGTCCTGGTCACTTCTTGAAATCAGTCTAGTGAATTGGAGTTGCAAGACAGATGTGACAGTGCATGTCTTAGTGGGATTGCTTACATATACATCTAATAAAATCTTGGTTTTGTCTCAAAGGTATTTGAAATATCTTACCAAGAAATACCTTAAGAAGAATAATCTCCGTGATTGGCTTCGTGTGGTCGCATCTGACAAGGAGACTTACGAACTTCGTTACTTCCAAATTAGTCAAGATGAAGATGGTTCAGAGTCTGAGGACTAATTGGCCTTTGCTTTTAATAAAATGGAAATATGCTAAAGAAACCTAAAATCAGACTTGTTGAGCAAATAAAAATCATTTTACTCTATAAAAGCAAGTATGGTTCATCAGTGTGTTAGATGCCTAGAAAAAAGTTGGGTCATTGAGTGATTCATGTCTCTAATTAACAGAACGGCTCATTGTGGGTGAATTATTCATGCTCATTGCTTGTTAGATACCCAACAGCTGGGTGCCACTGAAAAGGAATTTGTGAGTTCTTGCCTAGATGGGCCCTTATTCCCCAATAAGTGGGATTTGAACGTTTTGGAACAAAATCCAGATTATGGAGATGAGGCAGAAATCTTAATTTCCGGTTTTTTCCAGTATTCTGGTTGTCCTACAAAGTCCTTGGTGTGTCTCCCAGCTTGGTTTGTAGGTTTCAGTGGTTGGCTTTGAGGTGCCAGGTGCTTGCTAGTTTTCCTCAACAACCTTGGTGTGACAAGACTTGTGAATTTTCTTAGCTTTTGTGTCCTATTCAGCTTTCCACAAAGTTGGATACCTGCTTATGTATTTTCTTCTGGCATTGGGCTAGTTGGTGTAAACTGCAAATGAAAAACTTCCTGTTTGCTTACCACAATACTTGCACTACAAAGGAACCACAGATTAGGTAAGGCAACAAAAACTTGGGTCTGTCCTAAACAGGCAATATGGGGTGGGGGGAACGAGGTAGATAAGGGAAGAGGAATAGGACGATTTCAGGGTGTTGGGATCTGATAGAGGTGTCTGTGGGAGGCAGGCTGTATGAAGTGTATGCAGTGGTTTAGGACAAGGGTAAGAAAGAAATGGGTGGATTTAATGGTTTCGAGATAATTGAGTGGGACTGATTTAGTCTTGTTTTGCTGCTGTAACAATTCTGTTGTGCTGTAAACAGGAATTTACCTTTCATCTTGTGGAGGCTGGGCAGGGTCTAGTTTCTATTCTAGTTCATAGGACCAGGTGGGTAGGCCCTTATGTGGTAGAAGGTATGAGTTTTGTAAGACATCCTAATCGAGAGTCTGTGCTCTCGTACCCTAATTAATCACCTCCCAAATTCCCCACCACCTGTCACTTGATTTCAGTGTGGCATGAGTCCAGGGTGAAAGGAGAAATGTCAAGTAATTTAGATGTCCCTGGTAGAACGTGAAGTGATTGCAGTGACCGAAAGATAAGAGACTGGCTATAGGAGCTGTTGAGGATGTATTTATCACTTCCTTCATGCTTCCTTACAAGAAGCTTTTGTGTATTTGAAAGCACCCAAGTTATTTTTACAGTTAATACTATGTACTAGGGCCTGGGTAGACTTATATAAACTGATCAGGAGTTACAAATACTTGTTTACTTAACTTGGTAGCTGCTGCTCGGTATTGTTTGGACACTGCCTTAATTAGAAATGTCTACCTTATTAAGCCCAGTGGAAAAAGAAAAAAGGAACTGAATGTAGTTTCCTGGCCATATGCTTTAAAGAAAGATAAAGGGAACCAGGCCACAGAGAAGGGATTGCATCTGTAAGTGGAAACAGGAAGGCTTTGCAGGGAAGGGAGCCTTGCAATATAGTTCCTAAAAAGATACTGTGTCCAACCCAGCAGATAATCTGAGGGAAGAGCATTCCAGGCTAGAACAGCCAGAGACGTGGGGCCAGTACAGGAAGCCTGGGGAAATAAAAGGAGTGCTCGGGAAAGAGTTCAAAGGTGGAAATTTCAGATCTTCACAGTTCTTGAGACTCTGGAACTGAAGCAGTCTAGCTGAGTGGTTGAGCTTTCGTGAGTGTCAGCTAAGCTATGGTTTTATGCTGTATTCAGATGTAATCGCGTGTCAAATACTACAGAAACACCAAGTGGATATCCAGTATGGATATATTGCTGGGTACTTTGTTAGTCAAGAATTATTCAAGACAAGAACTCAAACATTGATTCAGAGAAAACTCTTGATTGGGCTATGTATTTTGGATATGATATTCTGAAGATTTTTTTTTCCTGTTTTTTAAGACTTAATTTCCTGTGTTTTGGTGTCTCACATGTATGTTGTGCCCGAGGAAGCGAGAAGAGGGTGTTGGATCCTCTGGAACTGGAGTTGATAGATGGTTGTGAACCACTACGTGGGTGCCAGAAATGGAGCCATGTCCTCTGGAAGGCAGTCACTATTTCTCATAGCTCACTGTTTTGTCTGTTTGGCTAGGCTGACTGCCCAGCAAGCCTGTCTCCATCCTCTGAGAATTTGACACTAAGTAGAACTTCAGCCCCAGATTGCAAGTGTATGTGAAACGAGTTATTAGGGATGGGTGTGAACCATATGGTTGCTAGAAATCAAATCCAGGTTCCCTGTTGCACCAGCTGTGGTAGTGCAGATCTCTGATCCAGCAGCTGAGGGAGCTGTGTGGGGTAAAGATACAGTACTGAATACTGTGGGTTCAAACTGCTTGGAGGTTGAAGAGTCCAGCCAAGTTACTCTTTTAAGATTTATCTATTTCATGTATGAGTACTCTGCATGTACACCTGCATGCCAGAAGAGGCCATCAGAATTCATTATAGATGGTTGTGAGCCACCATGTGGTTGCTGGGAATTGAACTCAGGACCTCTGGAAGAGCAGCCATTGCTCTTAACCACTGAGCCATCTCTCCAGTCACCAAATGAGTCTCTTAACAGTGAAAATGTAATTAATTACCTGGAGTGATTTATGTAGAACATTCCTCAAAATTAGCAACGTGTGAGATGTGTCTGAGTATTTTGCCTGCCTGTATGTCTGTACCATAGCGTGTGCCTGATGCCCGTAGAGAGTGGAAGAGGGTAAGGGATCCCCTGAACTGGGCTTCAGATTGTTGTTAACCAACTGAAATCTGACTCTGGAGAAGCAGCCTGTGCTCTTAACTGCCGAGCCATCTTCCCAGCCTGTATGTTTTCATTTTTGAGACATGGTCTTACTTTATAGTCCTGGGTGGCCAGGATCTTAACTGTACAAACCAGACTGGCCTCTAAAGTAGAGATCTGCCTGTCTCTCCTTTGAGGGCTGTCGTTAAAGCAATTCATCAACATGTCCTGTTGTGGGTATCTTTAATCTGATGAAATATTTGCATACCCTAATGAAGAAATGGCTCAACTGTTGGGAGTACTGTTGTTCTTGCAGAGGACCTGCATTTGACTCTCAGCACCCACATGGTGGTTCACAGCTGTCTCTAACTCCAGTTCAAGGGACCTGGACCTCAGGCCTCCATGGGCACCAAGCACAGAAGTGCTTGTTACACAGTCATTCATACTGACAAAATATCTGTGTACATAAAATAAAAATGGGGAGATGCATGCACAAGAGTATTTACATGTACAGAAAATATGCATGAACAAATGTATTTTGCACATATGATGTTAGAATGTTCTGGTTTTCAACAAATGCTTTAGCAAAACATCCTTTTACCTGTGTACCCAAGAAAAACATTTGACATGACTTTCCAAAGAAACCTGAAGTTTTCACTTCAGGCAAGTCTATTCATTTTATAAATTTACCAACTACATGTTTTTAATTGCTGGAATATTTCATATGTCTGTCTGGTCATGGTTCTGGACATTACAGCAGTGTCTTAGCCAGTGTCCTATTGCTGTGAAGAGTCACGGTGACCATGGCAACTTTATAAAGGAAAGCATTTAACTGGGGCTGGCTTACACTTTTCCCAGGCTCAGTCCATTATCATCATGGTGGGGACTATGTCATCATCCAAGCAGTCATGGTGCTGGAGAAGAAGCTGAGAGTTTGGATCTGGATCCAAAGGCAGGGTGGAGAACGAGACCCTGGGCCTGGCTGGATCATTTGAAATCTGAAGTCCACCTTCATTGACACACTTCCTCTAACAAACCCACCCCTACTCCAACAAGATCACATCTCCAGATCCTCAAGTACTGCCCTTGAATGACTAAGCCTAAATATATGAGCCTATGGAGGCCATTCTGATTCTAACCACCATAAGCAGTTTAGGGTTTTTCTGATTTCCCACAGTTCTTCATGGTCTGTCTTATCAGATAGGTCTTTGCTTCTCTGATAGGTTGTGACTAAGTGTTATCAGCTGCTGTTGGATTGCTCTGGAGATACTTGTATCCTTAGCTCCATTTGCATATATTAATCTGGATCCACGTGCTCAGGTTTATAGCATTGGTGCATAGCAGTGTCTTCAAGAGGGAGATACTTCTTAAGTCAAACGCCATTTGATGATAAAGTCTCAAGAAAGACCCAGCTCTTTAAAAAATTAGTAAGGAATGTCAGTGGAAATACATTTAATGTGATACACAAATATAAACAAAAATGGGGAAAAGCTTGAGCTTCCCTTATCAACACGACAGCTATCAAGAGGAAGTCAGAGTTCTGAAGAGATGAACTACAGCTGTGAGCTCCTTCTCCCTGACCCTGCCTCTGGTCTACTTCGGTTAGGTCTTTCCTCCTTACCCCTGCAGAAGGGCTGGGGAGACTGCTCAGCATTAAGAGTGCTAATGCTCTTACAGAAGACCAGAGTTCGATTCCCAGAACCTCTGTTTATGTTCACAAACACATATAAATCCAGTCCAGAGGGTCCTGTACCTGTGCCCTGTAGGTACCTATAGCTCGCACCGAACCCTAACCAATACACATGATTAAAAATAAAACAAATCTTAAAATACACAAAACTCCCAAACTGCCTGTCAAAATGGCTCCAAACCATGCACGTGTGGCATGTGTCCCCTTCCCAAGACGAAAATAAAATCGAGTAGGAAGAAAAAAAAGACTTAAGCAAGCTTTGTATTTTACTATGTATAATAATAGATCAGAGCCTAAAACATGTGACTTGGTTGGGGGAGGGTGCTGGCATCAGGAACTGGCTTTACAGTCAGGAACCAGCTTTAAAGTCGCAGGTCATCTCTGAATCCAGCGATAATGGACCGGTGCATCTGTTGCCATGGCAATAGCCAGAGTCACCTAGTCCACCCGCCCACCTTTATCTGTGTGCCACACAGTACGGTCACATCACAGTCCAAATAAAAAGCAGAGCCCTCTGATCTTCCCCTTCTTTTCCTTCATCACCCCTTTTGTCCTTTCCCCCACAATAAACCTTTCCCATGGAACTGTACTGGCCTGGTGTGATCTGTCTAGACAAACCGCGATTATAACACAACAGAGGAGACTAGTTTGGGGCCATTCTGGGGAACACACTGGCATAAACATACTGGTTCTGTGGGGGACATCTGAGTATAAGGTTGTTAACAGGTGGTTTGGCAATGACGTCAAGGTAGGCATTTGCTCAGGTTAGGGCTTTCAGGAAGTACTAGTCATCCTATGACTGGACACTGTGTTAGCCGGGGTTCTCTAGAGGAACAGCAAGCAGAATGAATATATATTTAAAAGGGGATTACACAATATGGCTGGAGTAGCCCAACAATGGTGGTCTCACTCCTAGAGAGGCTGAGAATTCAGCAGGTCTCAGCAAAGGCTGAGTCTCCGCCATTCCAGTCCGGTACTAGAAGATGGGAGGATTTCTGGGGATCTGGTCTGGGGCTCTGTTGGAAGCATGTGGGAGCAGATTCTATTAGCAAATGGATCAGCAGAGCAAGAGCAAGTGACCTGCATCGAGCAACAAGAAACCTGTCTTCTTCTAGGTCCTTTTCTATGCGCTCCCACCACACAGTGCCCTCCACATTTAAACTGATCCAGAAAACCTCTCACTGAGCCAGCGGGGGCACACGCCTTTGATCCCAGCACTCAGGAGGCAGGGGCAGGCAGATCTCTGTGAGTTCGAGGCCAACCTGGTCTAGAGAGCAAGTTCCAAGACAGTCAGGACTACATACAAAAACCCTGTCTTGAAAAAGGAAAACAAAACAGACAGATCCAGTTAAGTTGACAACCAAGTTCAGCCATGACAGACATCTTTGATTTTACCTCAGAGAAGATTGTACCTCAGATCGGTTGCCTAAGGCTGTCCCAGTGAAAGAACAGCACTTCTTCTGGTGTGTCTTCAAAGGACGTACTTTGTTCTTTCTGTGGGTTTGTCAGCAATCCTGACTTTGTGCTCAGACAATTCTTACTGCTTTGCTGTTCACAGTTGGAGCACCTGTGTCTGCAGGGCATGTTTTATAAAAAATGTTCTCTTTTACAGAATTTGTGACCATAGCTGGGAGTGTCAAGCTAGATCCTAGCTGCTTTGCTGTCTCTCAATGGCTAAGCACCAATGAGTTGCAAAGGACAGAAAAACAAAACAAATGAACAAACAGCAAAAACCCAATCTGACAAGCAAAAAGGAAGTTCAGGGCTAAAGTCTCCTTGGTTGGAACTAAGCCAGGTGTCCTTCCCTAAGCCAATCCTGAGAGTAAACCAATGGGTTTAATCCAGTCATGGCATAGCTGTAACTCTAGAAGGCAGCGAGTGGAATATCTCCCCTACCCCCACAATGTGTGATGTGGGAGAGGTAGACCTCCCTAAGGAAATCAAGAGCCCATTCATTTTCACTCAAAAAACTGTGAATGTCAAATTTATATGAAAAAATTAAGGACCCATAACAGTGAAAATAATTTGAACTGGAGTACAGTGGGAGAAAACAGTGTGCCCAACTTTAAGACTTGTTACCGGGCTGGAGAAATGGCTCGGCGGTGAAGAGCACTGACTGCTCTTTCAGAGGTCCCAAGTTCAATTCCCAGCAACCACAGGATGACTGACTCACAACCGTCTGTAATGGGATTCAGTGCCTTCTTCTGGTGTGTCTGACAGTGTACTCACATACATAAAATTTAAAAAAAAAAAGGACTTGTTACCCAGGTACATAAATCAAGACCACATAGTGTTAGTGGAATCTCCATTGGGTAAAGCCCAATGCTATGCACAAGACTTAATATATGTTTTATTGATATAAAATATTAATCACTACATTAATTATATTAATGTACAACCAATAAAATCTTAATATAATATATTAATGTATGCATCAATAATGAGTACTGTTATATATTAATTTATATAATATATTCTTAGTATATACATATATATGATATACTATATATTTCTGTTTGTGTGCATTATGCATTGTATGGATGTGAGTGTGTACATGTGTATGCCAGTGGATTTATGTGTATGAATGTGTGTGTGTGTGTGTGTGTGTGTGTGTGCGCGCTCACATGTGCGTACCTGTGGAGGCCAGAGGTGGAACTTGAGTATTTTTCTCTATTGCTCTCCACCTTAGACTTTTTTCTAACATTCATTACTTTTTACACAGCTCTGTGTTCTGCTTGTCTGTATGTATCTCTGTCCCTGGTGCCAACAGAGGCCAGAGAGGGCACTGGATCCCTTGGAACTGGAGATACAGACAGTTGTGAGTTGCCATGAGAGTGCTTGAAACCAAACCTGGGTCTCTTGCAAGAGCATCGTGTTTTCTCTCTCTCTCTCTCTCTCTCTCTCTCTCTCTCTCTCTTTAGTGATTTTTTTTATTTTTATTAATTTTTTTTATTAACTTAAGTATTTCTTATTTACATTTCGAGTGTTATTCCCTTTCCCGGTTTCTGGGCCAACATACCCCTAACCTTCCCCCTCCCTTCTTTGGGGTGTTCCCCTCCCATCCTCCCCCATTGCCGCCTACCCCAACAATCACGTTCACTGGGGTTCAGTCTTATACAGGACCAAGGGCTTCCCCTTCCACTGGTGATCTTACTAGGATATTCATTGCTACCTATGAGGTCAGAGTCCAGGGTCAGTCCATGTATAGTCTTTAGGTAGTGGCTTAGTCCTGGAAGTCTGGTTGCTTGGCATTGTTGTTCATATGGGGTCTCAAGCCCCTTCAAGCTCTTCCAGTTCTTTCTCTGATTCCTTCAATGGGGGTCCTATTCTCAGTTCAGTGGTTTGCTGCTGGCATTCGCCTCTGTATTTGCTGTATTTTGGCTGTGTCTCTCAGGAGAGATCTACATCCAGTTCCAGTTGGCCTGCACTTCTTTGTTCATCCATCTTGTCTAATTGGGTGGCTGTATATGTATGGGCCACATGTGGGGCAGGCTCTGAATAGGTGTTCCTTCTGTCTCTGTTTTAATCTTTGCCTCACTATTCCCAGCCAAGGGTATTCTTGTTCCCCTTTTAAAGGAGTGAAGCATTCACATTTTGATCATCCATCTTGAGTTTCATGTGTTCTATGCATCTAGGGTAATTCAAGCATTTGGGCTAATAGCCACTTATCAATGAGTGCATACCATGTGTGTTTTTCTGTGATTGGGTTAGCTCACTCAGGATGATATTTTCCAGTTCCAACCATTTGCCTATGAATTTCATAAAGGCATTGTTTTTGATAGCTGAGTAATATTCCATTGTGTAGATATACCACATTTTCTGTATCCATTCCTCTGTTGAAGGGCATCTGGGTTCTTTCCAGCTTCTGGCTATTATAAATAAGGCTGCTATGAACATAGTGGGGCACGTGTCTTTTTTATATGTTGGGGCATCTTTTGGGTATATGCCCAAGAGAGGTATAGCTGGATCCTCAGGTAGTTCAATGTCCAATTTTCTGAGGAACCTCCAGACTGATTTCCAGAATGGTTTTACCAGTCTGCAATCCCACCAACAATGGAGGAGTGTTCCTCTTTCTCCACATCCTCACCAGCATTTGCTGTCACCTAAGTTTTTGATCTTAGCCATTCTCACTGGTGTGAGGTGAAATCTCAGGGTTGTTTTGATATGCATTTCCCTTATGACTAAAGATGTTGAACACTTAATTAGGTGTTTGTCAGCCATTCGACATTCCTCAGCTGTGAATTCTTTGTTTAGCTCCGAACCCCATTTTTAATAGGGTTATTTGTCTCCCTACTGTCTAACTTCTTGAGTTCTTTGTATATTTTGGATATAAGCCCTCTACCTGTTGTAGGATTGGTAAAGATCTTTTCCCAATCTGTTGGTTGCCGTTTTGTCCTAACCACAGTGTCCTTTGCCTTACAGAAGCTTTGCAGTTTTATGAGATCCCATTTGTCGATTCTTGATCTTAGAGCATAAGCCATTGGTGTTTTGTTCAGGAAATTTTTTCCAGTGCCCATGTGTTCCAGATGCTTCCCTAGTTTTTCTTCTATTAGTTTGAGTGTGTCTGGTTTGATGTGGAGGTCCTTGATCCACTTGGACTTAAGCTTTGTACAGGGTGATAAGCATGGATCGATCTGCATTCTTCTACATGTTGACCTCCAGTTGAACCAGCACCATTTGCTGAAAATGCTATCTTTTTTCCATTGGATGGTTTTGGCTCCTTTGTCAAAAATCAAGTGACCATAGGTGTGTGGGTTCATTTCTGGGTCTTCAATTCCGTTCCATTGGTCTATCTGTCTGTCTCTGTACCAATACCATGCAGTTTTTATCACTATTGCTCTGTAATACTGCTTGAGTTCAGGGATAGTGATTCCCCCTGAAGTCATTTTATTGTTAAGGATAGTTTTAGCTATCCTGGGTTTTTTGTTATTCCAGATGAAGTTGCAAATTGTTCTGTCTAACTCTTTGAAGAATTGGATTGGTATTTTGATGGGGATTGCATTGAATCTGTAGATTGCTTTTGGTAAAATAGCCATTTTACTATATTAATCCTGCTAATCCATGAGCATGGGAGATCTTTCCATCTTCTGAGGTCTTCTTCAATTTCTTTCTTCAGAGTCTTGAAGTTCTTATTGTACAGATCTTTTACTTGCTTGGTTAAAGTCACACGGTACTTTATATTATTTGGGTCCATTATGAAGGGTGTCGTTTTCCTAATTTCTTTCTCGGCTTGTTTCTCTTTTGTGTGAGAAAGGCTACTGATTTATTTGAGTTAATTTTATACCCAGCCACTTTGCTGAAGTTGTTTATCAGCTTTAGTAGTTCTCTGGTGGAACTTTTTTGGATCACTTAAATATACTATCATATCATCTGCAAATAGTGATATTTTGACTTCTTCTTTTCGATCTGTATCCCTTGACCTCCTTTTGTTGTCTGATTGCTCTGGCTAGGACTTCAAGAACTATATTGAATAAGTAGGGAGAGAGTGGGCAGCCTTGTCTAGTCCCTGATTTTAGTGGGATTGCTTCAAGTTTCTCTCCATTTAGTTTAATGTTATCAACTGGTTTGCTGTATATGGCTTTTACTATGTTTAGGTATGGGCCTTGAATTCCTATTCTTTCCAGGACTTTAATCATGAAGGGGTGTTGAATTTTGTCAAATGCTTTCTCAGCATCTAATGAAATGATCATGTGGTTTTGTTCTTTCAGTTTGTTTATGTAATGGATCACGTTGATGGTTTTCCGTATATTAAACCATCCCTGCATGCCTGGGATGAAGCCTACTTGATCATGGTGGATGATTGTTTTGATGTACTCTTGGATTCGGTTTGCCAGAATTTTATTGAGTATTTTTGCGTCGATATTCATAAGGGAAATTGGTCTGAAGTTCTCTTTCTTTTTGGGTCTTTGTGTGGTTTAGGTATAAGAGTAATTGTGGCTTCATAGAAGGGATTCGGTAGTGATCCATCTGTTTCAATTTTGTGGAATAGTTTGGATAGTATTGGTATGAGGTCTTCTATGAAGGTCTGATAGAATTCTGCACTAAACCTGTCTGGACCTGGGCTCTTTTTGGTTGGGAGAACTTTAATGACTGCTTCTATTTCCTTAGGAGTTATGGGGTTGTTTAACTGGTTTATCTGTTCTGGTTAACTTTGGTACCTGGTATCTGTCTAGGAAATTGTCCATTTCCTGCAGATTTTCAAGTTTTTGTTGAATATAGGCTTTTATAGTAAGATCTGATGATTTTTGAATTTCCTCTGAATCTGTAGTTATGTCTCCTTTTCATTTCTGATTTTTTAATTTGGACACATCTCTGTGTCCTCTCATTAATCTGGCTAAGGGTTTTATCTATCTTGTTGATTTTCTCAAAGAACCAACTTTTGGTTCTGTTGATTCTTTCTATGGTCCTTTGTTTCTTTGGCTGATTTCAGCTCTGAGTTTGATTATTTCCTGCCTTCTACTCCTCCTGGGTGTATTTGCTTCCTTTTTTGTTTTAGAGCTTTTAGGTGTGCTGTCAAGCTGGTGACATATGCACTCTCCTCTTTCTTTCAGCAGGCACTCAGAGCTATGAGTTTTCCTCGTAGCCCAGCTTCATTGTGTCCCGTAAGTTTGGGTATGTTGTACCTTCATTTTCATTAAATTCTAAAAAAGTCTTTAATTTCTTTCTTTATTTCTTCCTTGACCAGGTTATCATTGAGTAGAGCATTGTTCAATTTCCACGTATATGTAGGCATTCTTCCCTTATTGTTATTGAAGACCAGCTTTGGGCCGTGGTGGTCCGATATACGCATGGGATTATTTCTATCTTTCTGTACCTGTTGAGGCCCGTTTTTTGCCAATTATGGTCAATTTTGGAGAAAATGCCATGAGGCTGAAAGAATGTATATCCTTTGCTTTAGGATAGAATGTTCTATAAATATCTGTTAAGTCCATTTGGTTCATGACTTCCATCTCGTCTCTGTTTAATTTCTGTTTCCATGACCTGTTCATTGATGAGAGTGGGGTGTTGAAATCTCCTACTATTATTGTGTGAGGTGCAATGTGTGTTTTACGTGTGTAGGTGCCCTTGTATTTGAGGCATAGATATTTAGGATTGAGAGTTCATCTTGGTGGATTTTTCCTTTGATGAATATGAAGTGTCCTTCCTTATCTTTTTTGATGAATTTTAGTTGAAAATTGATTTTATTTGATATTAGAATGGCTACTCCAGCTTGCTTCTTCTGACCATTTGCTTGGAAAGTTGTTTTCCAGCCTTTCACTCTGAGGTAGTGTCTGTCTTTGTCTCTGAGGTGTGTTTCCTGTAGGCAGCAGAATGTAGGGTCCTCGTTGCATATCCAGTTTGTTAATCTATGTCTTTTTATTGGGGAGTTAGGGCCATTGATGTTGAGAGATATTAAGGAATAGTGATTATTGCTTCCTGTTATATTCATATTTGGATGTGAGGTTATGTTTGTGTGCTTTTCTTCTCTTTTGTTTTTGTTGCCAAGATGATTAGTTTCTTGCTTCTTCTAGGAATTTTAGCTTGCCTCCTTATGTTGGGCTTTACCATTTATTATCCTTTGTAGTGCTGGTTTGTGAAAGATATTGTGTAAATTTGGTTTGTCATGGAATATCTTGGTTTCTCCATCTATGTTAATTGAGAGTTTTGCAGGATACAGTAACCTGGGCTGGCATTTGTGTTCTCTTAGGGTCTGTATGACATCTGTCCAGGATCTTCTGGCTTTCATAGTTTCTGGCGAAAAGTCTGGTGTGATTCTGATAGGTCTGCCTTTATATGTTACTTGACCTTTTTCCCTTACTGCTTTTAATATTCTTTCTTTATTTTGTGCATTTGGTGTTTTGACTATTATGTGATGGGAGGTGTTTCTTTTCTGGTCCAGTCTATTTGGAGTTCTGTAGGCTTCTTGTATGCCTATGGGTATCTCTTTTTTTAGGTTAGGGAAGTTTTCTTCTATGATTTTGTTGAAGATATCTACTGGTCCTATGAGCTGGGAGTCTTCACTCTCTTCTATACCTATTATCCTTAGGTTTGATCTTCTCATTGGTCCTGGATTTCCTGTATGTTTTTTGGACCAGTAGCTTTTTCCGCTTTACATTATCTTTGACAGTTGAGTCAATGATTTCTATGGAATCTTCTGCTCCTGAATTCTCTCTTCCATCTCTTGTATTCTGTTGGTGGAAACTTCGTATCTACAGCTCCTTGTCTCTTCTTTTGGTTTTTGTATATCCAGGGTTGTTTCCATGTGTTCTTTCTTGATTGCTTCTATTTCCATTTTTAATTCCTTCAACTGTTTGATTGTGTTTTCCTGGAATTCTTTCAGGGATTTTTGTGACTCCTCTCTATGGGCTTCTACTTGTTTATTTATGATTTCCTGGAATTTTTTCAGGGATTTTTGTGTCTCCTCTCTATGGGCTTCTACTTGTTTATTTATGATTTCCTGGCATTCTTTCAGGGATTTTTGCGATTCCTCTCTGTAGGCTTCTACTTGTTTTCTAAGGGAGTTCTTCACGTCTTTTTTGAAGTCCTCCAGCATCATGATCAAATATGATTTTGAAACTAGATCTTGCTTTTCTGGTGTGTTTGGATATTCCGTGTTTGCTTTGGTGGGAGGGGTGGGCTCAATGATGCCATGTAGTCTTAGTTTCCATTGCTTGGGTTCCTGCACTTGCCTCCGCCATCAGATTATCTCTAGTGTTACTTTGTTCTGCTATTTCTGACAGTGGCTAGACTGTCCTATAAACCCTGTGTGTCAGGAGTGCTGTAGACCTGTTTTCCTGTTTTCTTTCAGCCAGTTATAGGGAACAGTGTTCTGCTTTCAGGCGTGTAGTTTTCCCCTATCTACAGATCTTCAGCTGTTCCTGTGGGCCTGTGCCTGAGTTCTGAGGCAGGTCTTGGAGCAGAAAAGTTGGTCTTACCTGTGGACCTGAGGCTCAGTTTGCTTTCGTGGGGTGTTGTAGCATGAGCTTTCCTTGGGGGCAGCAACCAGTGGGACCTGCGCCCTTGCCCGTTCAGGCCCCCTGTGCTGGGGAGTCCCAGATGGCCTTTGGTGTTTTCCTCTGGCGTCCTAGATGTGTGTGCAGAGTGCAGTCTCTTCTGGTTTCCCAGGCATGTCTGCCTCTCTGAAGGTTTAGCTCTCCCTCCCATGGGATTTGGGTGCAGAGAACTGTTTATCTGATCGGTCCCTTCACGTTCAGGCGGTGTCTCAGACACAGTGGACCTGCTGCTCCTGTGCCCTTATCTCGCATGTATTCTCTTAATTGCTGGACCATGTATTTACTTATCTCTTTACTTTTTGAGGCTCTCTCACTGAATTTGGAGCTTGCCATGTCAGACTAATGAGCCTAACCCCAACCTGCCATGCCCACAGCTTGATCCATGTCTCCAGACCTTCTCTCCATAACCTGCCTCCATTGCTCTACAGTACTGGGGCTACATCCATTCAAATAAAGCCAGGCTTTAACATGGGTTCTGGCATCCAAATTCTAGTTCTAATGCTTTTGGCAAAACCCCTTTCCTGATTCCTCTCTCTAATGCCGTTGTCTTGCTCTCTGGTGGTCCATCAGGCGGTTGAGAAGTCTAACAATGGCGGAACAACTGGAGCTCTGAGCGCTTTGTCATCAGCCTGATACCACACTCTCTTCTACCAGGCCACATCTGCCAGAGATGTGAACAAACAGGATGTGAGCATGGAAGGACTGGAAAGGGATTGGAACAGGGGATGGGGAATGGGCTGGAGGGGGGGGTGCTGCAGTTGACAGAAAGAGGCCAAGAAAGAGGTAAAGCGAATATGTTATTTGTACAGCAAATGTAACACTTCCAGCCTGAAAATATCATACAAGAAATATATTTATAGGAGACACTAACTAACAAAATGGCTCCAGGAAAGCACAACAGGGATGTTTTACACAACCTCAAGCTGATAAAATGTACAAGAATATATCAAGATAGCTGTACATCTTCTCAGGTAGAGTACAGGACCCTGCTTTTTGATAAGTTCTAGTTGCCTGTTCTCCAAATCGTAAGTTAAGGGTTGAGGGTTCAGTATGGAGAATGGACAAAGAAATTGGAAATGACCTTAGACTGAGGTGAAACTATGTCATAATTAAACCCAAGAAGAAGCTCTTAAAAGACCAGACCGGGTAATCCCGTATAATTACAAAAGAGGAGTTTACAATGGCATGTGGACCGTGCCCGCACGCCATTTTGCTAACATTTTGTAGTGATTAACTTTCTCCAGGATCCTCAGGGGCTGCAATTACGCGTTTCTGCCACTAGGTAAACACAATTTGCCGCCTTATAATGAAAGAGATGTTTGTAATTAATTTTAAAAGCAAACAGGATTTTTGAAATAGCCATGTTATTTCAAACATTTGAATCTCCGAGTCGTTGATCTGGTTGGCTTCATGTGGATATAAGCATATTTAATACTTTTGCCTTTGACTCCTTTCAAAACTCGGGTTCTTTGGTTAATAGTATTTCAAATTAAAGACACTTCTAGCAATGAATATCCTAGTAGGAGCACCAGTGGAAGGGGAAGCCCTGGGTCCTGCTAAGACTGAACCCCCAGTGAACTAGATTGTTGGGGAGAGGGCGGCAAGGCGGGAGGATGGGGACCGGAACACCCATAAAGAAGGGGAAGGGGGGAGGGGGATGTTTGCCCGGAAACCGGGAAAGGGAATAACACTTGAAATGTATATAAGAAATATTCAAGTTAATAAAAAAAAAAAAAAAAAGAAGATTGACGTAATTCCACACATCCTATCAGATCACCATATACTAGGCGTGATCTTCAATAAAAAGAAAAATGAAAGAAATCACACATATACATGGAAGGTGAACGATGCTCTACTCAATGATAATGTGGTCAAGAAAGAAATAAAGAAAGAAATTAAAGATATTTTAGAATTTAATGAAAATGAAGGCAAAACATACCCAAACTTATGGGGCAAAATGAAAGCAGTGCCAATAGGAAAACTCTTGGCTCTGAGTGCCTCCAGAAAGAAACTGGAGAAAGCATACATTAGCAACTTGACAACACACCTAGAAGCTCTAGAACAAAAAGAAGCAAATATACCCAGGAGGAGTAGAAGGCAGGAAATAATCAATCTCATTGCTGAAATCAACCAAGTAGCAAAAAAAGAACTAGACAAAGAATCAACAGAACCAAAAGCTGATTCTTTGAGAAAACAAGATAGATAACCCATTAGCCAGTCTAACCAGAGGGAACAGAGAGGGTGTGCACATTAACAAAATCAGAAATGAAAAGGGAGACATAACAACAAAATCAGAGGAAACTCAAAAAATCATCAGATCCTTCTTAAATGCCTATATTCAACAAAACCTGAAAATCTGTAGGAAATGGACAATTTTCTAAGCAAATACCAGGTACCAAAGTTAAATCAGGAACAGACAAACCATTTAAACACCCCCATAACTCCTAAGGAAATAGAAACAGTCATTAAAGTCTTCCAACTAAAAAGAGCCAAGGATCAGATGGATTTAGTGCAGAATTCTGTCAGAACTTCATAGAAGACCTCATTCCAATACTGTCCAATCTATTCCACAAAATTGAAACAGATGGAGCACTACCAAATTCCTTCTATGAAGCCACAATAACTCTTATACGTAACCACACAAAGACCTAACAAAGAAAGAGAACTTCAGACCAATTTCCCTTAGGAATATGTACACAAAAATACTCAAAAAAAATTCTTGCAAACCAAATCCAAGAACACATCAAAACGATCCTCCATCATGATCAAGTAGGCTTCATTCCAGGGATGGTTCAATATACAGAAAACCATCAATGTAATCCTCTATAACAACAAACCCCGAGATAAAAATCACATGGTCATTTCATTAGATGCTGTGAAAGCATTTGACAAAATTCAACACCCCTTCATGATAAGAGTCCCAGGAAAAAAAACAGGAATTCAGGATCCATACCTAAACATGGTAAATGCCACATACAGTAAAACAAGTACCTGTAACCCCATAAAATCAAATCTTCACCAGCTTGTAATTTATTAGCCAGTTTTAAAA